>NC_086247.1:2406532-2706532 GCF_021018805.1 Prinia subflava | reverse complement strand
TTCACCATCAAAAACCATTATTTAGCCCACGCTCTGTAACTAATACTACATCATTCAGCAATGTAGTGATTTACACTAGAAATTTTGTAAATTAAAAAGAAAGGGAAGTAATAAAATAAAGGAATTTATATATCTGGATACAGTCCCCAAATGAGAGTATTCCAATCAAATAAAGGCAGCTCTATGTCTTGGTTGACTAAAGAGCATTTTTGTGTGACCAGCTCAGTGAAAACACTTCTGCTGCAAGGTGTGATCCCCCTCAGCAGGAGAGGAGACCTCCTCACCTCCAGCCTCTGCCCCTCTTCACAGGGCGGGAGCATTTCCTCCTGTTCTGGGAGCATCTCCTCAGCAAAATGCAGTTCAAAAGTCTCTGAGACACCTGCTCAACCTCTCTTTCATTTCACAAGTGGAGTCAAACATGAGCAAAGCCTCGGTGATGGGTTCCCCCAGTTAAGCACACTCAAATCTATTTGTCAATTGTATCTTTTTATTTATTTTTTTCTGGTGTCAGCTTCTTACTCTCTTTTTTCACTCATTTCCCTGATAGATTTAAGAACTTTCCCCCTTTGAAGGGGCTTGTACTCTGTAACAAGTCCCTTCTCAGACTCATTTCTAAGACAACAAATAAAAATAAAACCAAAATCAGACTGTGTTCAAGGTTCACTGAGAAACACCCTCTTTTTGTTTTTTTTTTCATAGATCTCAATTATGTCTTGTGTTTTCTCATGATCTTTTTTTATACTTTAACCACAAATTGTGAACACTGGAAATATTCCACTCTGTCCTGCTGCATAATTCCCGAGTTATACAGAGAGGCAAAAAAGTTCATTTTCCTTCCCCAAGCTCACCAGTTAAGTGGTCAAACCATTTAACAGGATTGGGAATTGTCATTGGGAAATGCCATTCCTGGGAATTCCTGCTGAGTTTCTTGACCCACATCAGGGCAGTGCTTTGCAATGTGCACCTCTGTTTTAAAACTGGTTAAGATCGTTTCCTTTTTGGAACAACTTTGTGCCAGGCTCTAGAGGAACCTGCTGCTGGGCAGGACTCAGCCTAACACAGCTCCTCCAGCCCCTGGGGGGAACTCCCTGGTCTTTGTGCCAGCTCTGAATTGCAGTAGAAATATTTTCACAGCCACTTAGCGCTGACAAGAGAAATCACTTATGAGGATCAGGCCTGATAGCAAACACAGAGAAAACCCATTAGAAATGCTCAGTTTTGATTCCAGTTAACTTTGCAGAGAGCTGTCACACTCCTTATCCTGCCTTTCAGACTCAGCAGACCGTGGAGGAAAACTCCTCTTAGGTGTGCCTGTGCTGGGAGAGGAGCAGAGAGATTTGGGAAATATAAATGATGTTTTTAGGTGACAAGGGAGCATTTATTTCTTCCCCAGGGTGACACCTGGGCATTTACCCTTCTCCTTCGAGTACCCTCTTCCTTGAAAAGTGAAGCAGGTTGTACAAGCCAGAGGAGACACAGGATATCCCAGCCACATCCCAGTGGCATCCTGGAATTCTGTGTCAGCAACAGCGTGGACCAGGGATTGTCCCTCTGTGCTGGGCACAGCCCGAGTGCTGTGTCCAATTCTGGGCCCCTCATGACAAGAAGGACTTTGAGGGGCTGGAGTGTGTCCAGAGAAGGGCAAAGGAGCTGGAGAAGGGTCTGGAGCAGCTGAGGGAGCTGGGAGGGCTCAGCCTGCAAAAAAGGAGGCTCAGGGGGGACCTTATCCCTCTCCACATCTCCCTGACAGGAGGACGCAGCCAGGTGGGGGTCACTTTCCCAGGTAACAAGTGACAGGATGAGAAGAAACAGCCTCAAGTTGTTCCAGTAGAGGTTTAGATTGGATATCAGGAACAATTTCTTAACAGAAGGGTTGTCATTGTTAAAAGCAGCCCAGGGCAGTGGTGGAGTGACCACCACTCCTGGAGATGGATGTGGCACATGAGGACGTGAGGTTTAGTGGTGACCACAGTGGTGATGCTGGGTTTGGCAGCTGGGCTTGATAATCTAAAATCTCTTTTCCCATCTGAACTGTGGTTCTCTGACTCTGTAACACTACACTTGTACAATCCATGCACACCTCACCACGAGGGTCAGACACCCTCACAGCCCCAAAATTGCTCTGCAAGGTATGTGATTGTCTGAACATCCTTCACGAGGGCTCAGTTTCACAGAAATCATCTTCTGCCTCCGCAGTAGCCAGGGATTAACACCTTGATAGTGCCTCTTCACCTGCAGCAGGCAGTGAGGAGCACTGGATCTTTGTCCCCTCCACGGACAAATTATCCTTCCTGGGTCTAATGAAGAAAGTGGAAGTGGCTGCACAGGCAGCACCAGGACATGAGGAAACACAACACATCTCACAGTGCACAGCTTACTGCTAAAAAACTGTTACTACAGGCCACGAGACCGACCCAATTAAAGGAATTTAAGAATCTTGATTAATGTCACTCAAAACCTGAGGTATTCAAATCCACCTGCAGAACAAGGGTGAAAATGGTTCAGTTATTCTGGAGTTTTTATGCTAAATGTTTCTGAGCTCAACTTCCCATTCGCTGAGAGTACCAATCCTTGCCAACTCTGCTATGCTTCTTCACCAACCTCAGCCAAAACTGATGTGTCAAAAACCCCCACAAAATCCCCCCTTGATGTCTGTGTTTCCCTGGATTTTGCAGGGGTAGGGAGAGATTATTCTTCCTTCTGAAAAGAGATGGTTTGAAGAGTTCACATGCTGCTGATAAATCCTGTCGATTTAGAAAGAAAACGCACCAAGACCTCATCCTCAAGTTCAGTAAAACCAGGAAAAAAATTGCACCAACAAATAACACTAAACCAAGCACCAGTTTTATTTTTCAAGCTGCCTGTCTGGCAAAATCTGTGACCTAAAGCCTCCTGTCCATCCCAGTGCTTCCACAGCCACCCCTCCAGTCCTTTTCCCTCGGCCTTCTGTGGGGTGGGAGCTTTTATCAGCTGCACGCTGGAGCTGATGGAGCTGAATTGTTCCTTGTGGTTAGTCAGAGGAAAAGGCAGCCTGAATCCCATCCTCTTTGGGAGAGGGAGATTATCTCTGAGCAGTTGCACTTGTGGGACCCAGCCACATATTTACAAATACTCTAGAAAATAAAGTGTTACCACTGGAACCTTTGCTGGTTTTTTGTTGCTGCAGTTACTGAACGCTGAAATAAAGGTGCTGCTATTGCTGGGGGTGAACTGTGATTCCACTTCTGACTGACTTCACATTTCTGCTTTGTCTTTTTTTTTATTTTTTTCCCCTAATGTTCTCCTTTATGCAAGACCTTGAGTATTTATTTTGACAGCTTACATTATTCAGCAAGCAATTAAACTTTCAAATGTATTGTGTTCTCATAGCTTAAAATAGCTTTGGCAACATCAGTAGGGTTTCTCAATCCCCCACACAATGCAGATAAAGAACTTCTCTGTTGAATTTTTTTTTTTTTTTTTTTTAGGTTGCTTATTTTAAGCAAATATAGTATTTTAGAGAGTTCATATTTTGACATTCATACACAAACCAGGCAAATGCTACCCATGGAATTCCCCCCCTAAAAAAGTTAAAACTGGCAACAGGTAAATAAAATGTGATACAGGATAATGGAAGTAAACAAAGTGTGAGGAACAAACCAGACTGATCAACTCCTTAAGTTCCTCTTGTTCATAGCTCTGCCTGTCCCCTGCACTCTCCTGTGGGAGGTTAGGAGGGGTGGGAGAGAGAAAAATATTTCCAGGATTCAGTTAAAGAGAGAATTAAAATAATTGTGAACACCTCCAGCTCTCCCAGCTTGTCTAAAAGCAGAGTTTTTACAGCCCTTGGAGCAGCTTTGTGGTCTCCTCTGAAATTGCCCCAACAGTTCCACATCCTTCTTGTCCTGGGGGCTCAGAAAACCAAATCCTTTGTCTGAAGAAGCCTTTTTGGAGAACTACAGGAAATATAAGCTACCAAACACAAACACTTCCAGTTTTTCCACATTTCCAAGCACATCTCCAGATCTGGTTTAATTCTTTTACTGTTTCTCTAAACCTCCACATTTTGCCAGCTGAAAAACAAGATTTTGTGTCATCCAGTTGGGAAGGGAAGGGAAGGGAAGGTGCGGGAAGGGAAGGTGCGGGAAGGGAAGGTGCGGGAAGGGAAGGGAAGGGAAGGGAAGGTGCGGGAAGGGAAGGGAAGGGAAGGGAAGGGAAGGGAAGGGAAGGGAAGGGAAGGGAAGGTGCGGGAAGGGAAGGGAAGGGAAGGGAAGGGAAGGGAAGGGAAGGGAAAGTGCGGGAAGGTGCGGGAAGGGAAGGGAAGGGAAGGGAAGGGAAGGGAAGGTGCGGGAAGGGAAGGGAAGGTGCGGGAAGGGAAGGGAAGGTGCGGGAAGGTGCGGGAAGGGAAGGTGCGGGAAGGTGCGGGAAGGGAAGGGAAGGGAAGGGAAGGGAAGGGAAGGGAAGGGAAGGTGCGGGAAGGGAAGGGAAGGTGCGGGAAGGTGCGGGAAGGGAAGGGAAGGTGCGGGAAGGGAAGGGAAGGGAAGGGAAGGGAAGGGAAGGGAAGGGAAGGGAAGGGAAGGGAAGGGAAGGGAAGGGAAGGGAAGGGAAGGGAAGGGAAGGGAAGGGAAGGGAAGGGAAGGGAAGGGAAGGGAAGGGAAGGGAAGGGAAGGGAAGGGAAGGGAAGGGAAGGGAAGGGAAGGGAAGGGAAGGGAAGGTTTGGGAAGGTTTGGGAAGGGAAGGGAAGGGAAGGGAAGGGAAGGGAAGGGAAGGGAAGGGAAGGGAAGGGAAGGGAAGGGAAGGGAAGGGAAGGGAAGGGAAGGGAAGGGAAGGGAAGGGAAGGTTTGGGAAGGGAAGGGAAGGGAAGGTTTGGGAAGGGAAGGGAAGGTTTGGGAAGGGAAGGTTTGGGAAGGGAAGGTGCGGGAAGGGAAGGTGCGGGAAGGTGCGGGAAGGTGCGGGAAGGTGCGGGAAGGTGCGGGAAGGTGCGGGAAGGTGCGGGAAGGGAAGGGAAGGGAAGGTGCGGGAAGGGAAGGGAAGGTGCGGGAAGGTGCGGGAAGGGAAGGGAAGGGAAGGGAAGGGAAGGGAAGGGAAGGGAAGGGAAGGGAAGGGAAGGGAAGGGAAGGGAAGGGAAGGGAAGGGAAGGGAAGGGAAGGGAAGGGAAGGGAAGGGAAGGGAAGGGAAGGGAAGGGAAGGGAAGGGAAGGGAAGGGAAGGGAAGGGAAGGGAAGGGAAGGGAAGGGAAGGGAAGGGAAGGGAAGGGAAGGGAAGGGAAGGGAAGGGAAGGGAAGGGAAGGGAAGGGAAGGGAAGGGAAGGGAAGGGAAGGGAAGGGAAGGGAAGGGAAGGGAAGGGAAGGGAAGGGAAGGGAAGGGAAGGGAAGGGAAGGGAAGGTGCGGGAAGGGAAGGGAAGGGAAGGTGCGGGAAGGGAAGGGAAGGTGCGGGAAGGGAAGGGAAGGGAAGGGAAGGTGCGGGAAGGGAAGGGAAGGTGCGGGAAGGTGCGGGAAGGGAAGGGAAGGGAAGGGAAGGGAAGGGAAGGGAAGGGAAGGGAAGGGAAGGGAAGGGAAGGGAAGGGAAGGGAAGGGAAGGGAAGGGAAGGGAAGGGAAGGGAAGGGAAGGGAAGGGAAGGGAAGGGAAGGGAAGGGAAGGGAAGGGAAGGGAAGGGAAGGGAAGGGAAGGGAAGGGAAGGGAAGGGAAGGGAAGGGAAGGGAAGGGAAGGGAAGGGAAGGGAAGGGAAGGGAAGGGAAGGGAAGGGAAGGGAAGGGAAGGGAAGGGAAGGGAAGGGAAGGGAAGGGAAGGGAAGGGAAGGGAAGGGAAGGGAAGGGAAGGGAAGGGAAGGGAAGGGAAGGGAAGGGAAGGGAAGGGAAGGGAAGGGAAGGGAAGGTGCGGGAAGGGAAGGGAAGGGAAGGGAAGGTGCGGGAAGGGAAGGGAAGGGAAGGGAAGGGAAGGTGCGGGAAGGTGCGGGAAGGGAAGGGAAGGGAAGGGAAGGTGCGGGAAGGGAAGGGAAGGGAAGGTGCGGGAAGGGAAGGTGCGGGAAGGGAAGGTGCGGGAAGGGAAGGGAAGGTGCGGGAAGGGAAGGTGCGGGAAGGGAAGGTGCGGGAAGGGAAGGTGCGGGAAGGGAAGGGAAGGGAAGGTGCGGGAAGGGAAGGTGCGGGAAGGTGCGGGAAGGTGCGGGAAGGGAAGGGAAGGGAAGGGAAGGGAAGGGAAGGGAAGGGAAGGGAAGGGAAGGGAAGGGAAGGGAAGGGAAGGGAAGGGAAGGGAAGGGAAGGGAAGGGAAGGGAAGGGAAGGGAAGGGAAGGGAAGGGAAGGGAAGGGAAGGGAAGGGAAGGGAAGGGAAGGGAAGGGAAGGGAAGGGAAGGGAAGGGAAGGGAAGGGAAGGGAAGGGAAGGGAAGGGAAGGGAAGGGAAGGGAAGGGAAGGGAAGGGAAGGGAAGGGAAGGGAAGGGAAGGGAAGGGAAGGGAAGGGAAGGGAAGGGAAGGGAAGGGAAGGGAAGGGAAGGGAAGGGAAGGGAAGGGAAGGGCTGCATGAGATGCACACGATGACTTTCTATGGTTGTTATTATTATTTCTTACACCATTCAATATCCTGGCGATGCTGGACTGAAGGATTCATACCTGAAACTGCTTATTACAATTGCCACCACTCTCTGTAAACACACCTCAGCTTTCTCTGCCCAACAGAGCAAGGATTAGCTGCTATTTTTTTTCCCTCTGCCATTTACCATGAGACAATCTCCATTTCTCCCTCTAGCAACCCTTTCTTTCCAGTAGTTTATTATCCCACTCCTCTTGGCTTCAGCCACCCAGTGCCAGAGGAAAGAGGCAGACAGCTTTAAAATCTAAAACTTGCTTAGATTTTCCACCCTTTAAGTTGCATTTTCAAGTGAAGGGATGTCTCTGCAGAGCAGCTTGCAAATTTTCTGCTCTGCAGTCCAGTCTCACCCAGGAATTACAGCAGCCCCAAACACCTGCAGAAAAAGGAGTTTTTTCTTCCAGAGTACCCTGGAATCTTCCTTCTTTCCCCAGGTAACAGAGAGTAAATTGCTGTAGTTGTTCTTGTCTGAGAACAAATGTAGGACATTTTTAGGCAGAGGTAACCTTTTTTCATCAAAACAAGTGGTAGAGCTGGAAGAAGCTTTAGGCCTACAAGTGAGTTCCTGTGCAGCTGAAGAAAACTTATCTATTTTTACAACTCTAACACTTGGTCTGATAAAAGATGCCAACTCTTCAACACCCAGACTGAGCTAGGCCAGGTCTCTCTGAGCAGCACAGTGCTGAAAAACCCATCTTTACAAGGTAAAGCCTAAGCTTGGTCTGCTCACACAACCCTCCTCCTCATTTTATACGCCCAGACCAAAAAGTGCTACTTTTCTGACTTGCTTTGCAAATCCAGCATTGAGGCTGCTGTCACACACAGCATCACAACTCCTCCTTTCCATTAGGACACGAAAATTAAAGGGAAAAGAAAAGCCACCCCTGATTTGAGGCTCATCAGAGGAAACTCATTTTCAAAGCTGGCAGGTGCCCCTCACTGCCTTGTCCCCTGTGAGGGAGGTGGTGAGGCAGGAGCAGGGATGTCACCACTGGGGACCTCCAGTGTGGTCTCTGAAGGGAGAGTCACAAGGCAAGGTCACAACATCTTGATGTTCTGGATGAGCCATGAAGTTTATGTCCACCCCTGCTGGCATGTCACAGCCTTGGAGGAGGTGGGAGATGTTTTGAGGCAGCCTGGGAATGTGTGGAGGGAATGGTTGGTTGCTTGAGCCCTGATGATTTTTTTCTTTGCTGTATTCACCACTCTGAACACTTTGAATCCTCAGCACGATCCTCAAATCAAATGAGCTTTGCTCCACCAAGAGCTGCATTCAGCTCCCAGGGCTTGTTTAGGTAAAAAAAAAAAGCATTCCCATGGCTGGGGCTGGCTGTTTTCAATCCTGGTGGTTTCCTAGGAGGCATTTTTCATGGAATGAAAACAGTCTCACTGGGCTGCAGGAGGGTCCCTCTTCCCTCCTCCCCAGAGGTGAGCCCCAGCATTTTTGTCTTCTGTGCACACACACCAGAGCTCCCATTTGGACACCACATTAGCTCACACTTGGCTATGAAATAGCCCCTGGGGGAAAATAAAATCCTTTTCCTCCCATCTCCCTCAAAGACTGGATGGTGGAGGTCAGCCCCAACAAACCCATCTGCAATCCCAGTGACTGATCACCACCAAGGCTGTCCTCAGACAAGTCATGAGCCACGAGCATTAATTCAATGTTCATGATGGAGAAAGTTTAATTAACAAATTGTATTTTTATGTGAAATTTAGGATTCAGTGTGTGCAGATGATAATAGGGCATTTGAATACCACCCTGACAGGCAGAGAAAGACAAAATGTTTTAACTCTCATTAGTTTAATCATTGCCCAATAGTTTAGTTCAGTGCCAGGACAATCAAAAGACAAAGGGCAGGACAGTGGAAGATCTTTTGAGGTAAATCAAGAAATGCAGAAGGAATTGGAAAAAGCACCAAAAAATGAAGGAAACTACAAGAGACTCCCAGAAGGTAAAAAAACAAACCAAACCAACCCAAATCAAACCAAACCAAACCAAAAACCAACCAACCAACCAAACCAAAAACAAACAAACAAACAAACAAAACCAAACTCAAACCAACCCAACAGAACCAATGAAAAACCCCTGAAACCCATCTCAAACAAATAAACAAACAAACCCCAACACCCTCCTGTACACAAAAATAATAAAAAAAAGAAGGGGTGAATTAGAAGCTGTGAAAAGGAGAGGAGCATTATCCTGCCCAAAACCCAGATACCCCCATCAATCATCTCCACCAGTTTACGTCTGTTTGCCACTCACAAAAGCAAAGCAAAATCCAGTCTGCGAAGATGGGACATAACAAGCAAAAGCACAAAATTGAATGAACAGCAAAAAGGTGGGTATAAACCAAGTTAAATTTGTGTTACTAAAAGTTGCACATGAGCAATCCTTTGGATGGGAAAATGTTTTACTAAGAGGAGAACAGGCAGGATGAAGAGAATCTTTGCATGGAAAAATGACAGAGCTGCTGTTTTCTGTTTGATATTTCCCTTTAATGGGAGTAATTTCAAACTTATCAGGCATGAAAAAACAGTGGCCACTGCCTACACCACCAGTTAAAAACCAGAAATAAATCCAGCTTTAATTAAACTATGCAAGTGCTCAACACTCTTTCTCTAGAGCACATCCTTCTTTTTGTTCAGGGACACACACCTGTGCAAATATTCAATATTCTTTATACCCACTTGAAGAAGAAGAAGAGGTTTTGCCAATATAAAAACCTATAGAAGACCTTCTGTTATTTTGTTGCTTGTTCTCAGATTGAGTGAACAACCCTGAAAAGAGGGGCTGCACTCCAAACCTGTCACCAGGACTGTTCCTTTTTAGAACTATAAGGTTTGGTCCTCAAAAGTAATTTCTACTTTGGGATGCATTGGTCACTCACCATCATTCATTCCCTATTGCAAAATCATTTCCCAAATCTGGGAGGACTGGGCATAACACAGAGTCATTTATCACACTGACCTTAGCACTTAACACAGTCTCAAAATTAGCCTCAATCCTGTTTTCTGGGACAACCTGGCTTGCCCCTTTTTTTATTATTAGTCACATCAAAATTTGTTGTTTCTGCTTGCTGGTGAGACCAGAAAAGTAGTCAGAAAATATGATTTTGCCATCATTTAGCAAAAGGCCACAGTTTTTGGCCTGACCTGACAGTGCAGGGTCTCAAGGACTGGTCTGAACTTGTCGTGACCTGAGCTCCTCTGAGCTTATTTCAGCTGCAGTGACAATGGTCTGGATGATTGCCTCTGACCAAATCTGCTCTGGTTTTGCGTCAGCTCATGGAAATAACAGGTAACTACTCTGTGTGAAGCCTGGATTAAGATGAGGTGTGGGTGAGTGCAAGCACAGGAGAGCAGCAGCAATCCCAGTCCGTAACACAACTCACATGGTTCATCACTGCTCACAGCAGCAGTGCAGCCCTGTGAACCAGGTAAGAACTCTGGGGAAGGTAAGGACTTTTTAGAGACAGAAAAGGACAGAAAACCTGAATATCTGGGAACCAACAAAACAAAAGTACCAGCAATAACAATTTCAACTCTTTTCTTGATTAATGAACTGTAGACATTAGATAACGTGGACAGTAAAAGTGTGAAAACATTCACTAGACTAGCAATAAAACAATAAAACTGGACTAAAAAAAAAAACCTATTGTGCTCCCTTTTGCCTCCAATAAGTTTTGGGGAATAACAAAATGCACAGCCCTGTGGTCTTGCAAGGCTGGGATGACTGGAAGATGCCAGGGACACATTGCCAGGAAAACTGATGGGATTGATCTGCTGGATCCTCCAGTCCCCAGAGGGCTGCTACAGACCTGCCCTGAGAGACAGCCCCGCTTTGGAAGTGAAATAAAGATCCTGACAGTGACCAAAACACCTCCCAGCAATCTCTCTCGTTCCTGCCACTATTGCAGCTGCTTCTGGCACAGCTGCTGCCCCGGAGAAGCAAACACTGTGGGAGTTTTACACACCTTGTTTTGCTATTCAAAGGATTGCTGACTAAAACCGTAATAAATACCAGGAGCTCGGACATCCCTGAAAGGGAGGCAGGGTGGAGATAAATTTAGGTATGTGCTAAACCAAATGCTCAGGCTGTGATGAATTATTTTAAGCCTGGAAGTTCACTTGTAATATTTTAGCCAGAAACACAGGCTTTAGTCAAGAACTCGAGTCAAAGAGCAAATTTAAGCCTGGCTACTTCCCCAGGGTGAAGGGTAAAGCAAATTAATTTTACAGAACATTTGTAGCCACATTATAATATAATTTATTTTGTTTGTTTCTTGAAATGTAAATTTACAGAACAAAGTATTTGGCAATAATAGAGGTTTTTATCTGAGGAATAAAACCAATAGGAACCATAATGGGGCAGGGACACCCTAGAAGTATTGCAGAAATACGAGCTTTAAGTTTACGCATTTTCAGACAAGTCAGGTTATTTATCAAAGCAAAGAAATGAATAAAGCACAAAAATAAATAAGTAAATAAATGTCAGCAGGCCTTTTTTAGTGTGTTTAAATCAAGCATCCCCTAATTATCCCATTAAGGAGTGCTCTACACCCAGCAAGTGCAGTAATGCTCCTGTCAGAGGACAAACCTGGAGACTGGGAACAAGCAGAGGGATGGGAACAGGCTTGACTGTCCTTCCTTATCCAAGCATTCCTGTTTTTCCTCTTACAGAGGTGCTTGGAGACTGGATGGCCAAAATAACTTGGACATTTGTTCCTAGATCTTTAAAAAGGGAGATGCCAACAACATTTGAAATATTGTCCACGTCACACACTTTGTTAGTGTGCTCAGGGCTCCTCTGTTTTCACTCCTTGAAAACCAAATCAGTCATTCTGTATTACAGCACTTTAAAGACATTACAACAAATTGTTTAATAATAAAATTACTTTGGTTTACACGTAGGCATGAGGTGGAAGATATTTCAGAGGAATTGTTTTATCACATTCCAGTACCACAGATGTACAGAATATTTTTTTTCTTAAAACTTCTCCTCTGAATAAAATTTGGATTGGAATAGCTGTGGAGCAAGTCTTAAGGCTTTACAGGAAACAAAGGATTGCATTTTTTATTATTTTTTTGCTTGTTTGTTCTTGCTCTCATCAATCTGGATTTCAAAAGCCAGAGTTAAATGTTCCACCATACACACAGCTCAGGCTGTGCAGCCAATTGTTAAAAGCAAAAAAAATGAAATAGTGGAAAATGATTAAAAAAGGATTAAAAATAATCTGTTCATTGTTGTTTTGCATATTGAGTAATCACAGCTGTGACAAGTAAATTGAACTAAAAATCACTCCAGTCCCTAAAAAACCCAACAAACAAACCCACAAAATAACCTGAACCCTCTACTGAAGGAAAATACCAATCATCACAAATAGCGTGCATCTTCCCCATGCCCTCAGACATTTATGGATCAAGCAGAACCTCTTTAAATGCTGAAAAAAATATACAAATGGCTGCATATAAACATCAGACAATCCCCAGGTGAGCAGACACCTGCCTATAGGTGTGAGCTTGCTAAGATCTGACAGCTCAAGTCAATGAACCATTTCTAAAACCCGCCATCTGTTGTCACAATAAACTAAAGTATCCATGAAATCAGCATTTAATTAAGAAAGCCATAATATGTGATTATATTAGATCATAGAATTACCTATTTCTTAATGCTGGAAAATGATTAATGACCTTTAAGATCATTAATCAACCAGCATCACCACCATATTCCCCATTAAACCATAATCTCAAGTGCCACATCCTCCTGTTTTTTGAACAGTTCCAAGGATGGCGACTCCACCACTTCCCTGGGCAGCCTTTTCCAATGTTTGACAACCATGAAATTTTGACAACGATGAAATTTTTCCTAATATCCAATTTAAACCTCCCCTGGTGCAACCTGAGGTAATTTCCTCCCATCCTGACATCATCACCTGGGATAAGAGGTTGGCACCCACCTCACCACAATCTCCTTTCTGTTAATTGTAGGGAGCAATAAGGTCTTCCTGAAGCTCAATTCCTCCAGGCTAAACACCCCCAGATCCCTGATCTGCTTCCCATGAGACCAAATCCTTGAGCCGGCAAAATATTAAGAAGAGTGCCCCAGAAAACAGAGCAAATTCACAGGCATAATAAATAAGGATGCACAGGATACAAGGCAGGTGGGCTAGAGTGTAAATCTGCTGCTGCATCCACCAACGTGGAAGGAATCAAGATATAAAGCCATAAGAAAGGTCATGAAAGAAGGGAATGATTTTTATTAAGCCCATTGATGAGAGAGGGAAGAGCCTGGAAAAAGCAAATATGATGCTTATGGGTACAAAGGAAGGGATGGTGTCAGCTTTCTGTGTTTTATCTGATTTCCTTATGTACAGAATTCTTCTGAAGTGGATCCTGCTCTTCTTGTTCCACCCAGGAATTATTCCAAGTTTGTGTTTCCTAGGCATCTTTGCAATTTTACAATCATCCTACACTGTGCCAAGGGTAGTTTAAAACGTCATACGAGGTTCTTTACTCACGCTATTTATTTTTTTTTTCCCTGGTTTCTCTGAACACTGTTTTGTTCCTGCTTAGGCAAACTTTGATTTCAGCTAGAAACTCCATCCCTCCACGAAAACAGAAGGCAATGGGGGAAACAGTGAGCCGTGCACACGTTCATCATAAATCTCTCCTCTCTCACAATAAACAGTCCATCATGTTCCAGCTCCCCCTCATGCTGATGATTTTCCCACTCTACAAATGCCAGATTTAATACCTCCTTCAGCTCCTACTCCCCTCTTTGTGCCCTCATCTGCACCATCATTTACGAATAAAAGGCTGCCTGGATCATCACTTATTAAGCTGTCACATTTCCTCCATGGGTGCAACAGCTCCTGCTGGTGTTAGTGAGACTCTGTGCAGAGAAACCTCGGGCAGAGATGTCACACCAGGAGCTGTGGGGCCTCTCACAGAATGCTTTGGGTTGGAAGGGACTTTAAAGATCATCTAGTTCCAATCCCCCTCCACAAATTCTCCTGTCCAGGTGTTAATCAACATGCAAAAGCAGCAGATTTGGCCATGATCCAGCCAGGAGGGTTCCTGGTGAACTATTCAGAGCATCCTGCATTATACAACAAAGGGAGCAGCTCTTTGCACCACAGCTTTATTCTCACGGATTGTTTAGTTTAAGCCTAATCAGCACTGAATAATTTCTTAATGCTTCAGAAGATAATAAGAAGTTAGAGCTGAGCAACAAAGAATTACATCTTGATTTTGATCGGTCCCCTCCAAAATCCAGGGAAAAGATCCACTTGAACACAGTCCAAGGCAAAATCCCCCGTGAGCAGCAGACCTGTAAATAATAGAACTGCACTCCCTGCAATTACCAGCAATAAATGACTTTGATCCTGGGGAGCTGTCACCTGCCTTGAGTCCTGCAAAACAGGGAGGGAAGGGATGAGAGAGGCAATCCACCAAGGTGCATTTTTCGGGAACACTACCCATCTGCACAGGAATAATCTCCTTTTGCTGAGCAGGCACAGCAGCTCATGCATAAACCAGATCCTCCCAGCCCTCTCCATGTCGCAGCCCCTGCTGAATGCAGAGAGGGAAGCAGGTGCTTCTGTGGTTCTGTGTATATTATTTGGATGGGTAGATTGGGAAAATTGCTCAGACCAGTCCAGGGAAAATGCTCTTTCTCTGAAAAGAAAATCTGGGCAACGACAATAAAGAGATGCTCTGGATTTCCGAGACCTGCACAATGACTCTGTGGTCTAGCAGCTGGATTCAGGAATATCTTCACAAGAAAATATAATGTGGTTTGTTTTTAGCAGAATATAAACACCACTGACAAGCACAAGCATCCCTTTTTTCCCTCTTTATTCATCATTTTGTCAGTTGACAAGTGTGAGAAGAGTACTCACTACATACTCATTTCACTTCTAAACAATGAAAAGAAAAAAAAGTCAGCAGTCTTGAGTGAGAGAAGAGTCCAATACTAAAATATTCAATATTTAATGAACTTTACTTATTAGAAATAGAAAAGGAGGTGTATAACTGATTATATACTGTTGTTATCCACATAAAATTATCTTTTTATTAGCATCATGGAATGCTTTGGGTTGAAAGGGATCTTAGTGATTGTCTAGTTCCAATCCCCTGCCATGGAGAGGGAACCTTCCACAAGGGCAGGTTTGTATTCTTACATCTTTTACCTCTATGTTGAAAAATGGAGCAGGAGGAAACCTTTCAGTGGGAGCAAAAACTACTGCAGCAGGACCAGGAACTGCAGGTGCTCTGTTGGCCACAAAACTGTGTCCCTGAATGGGGGTTCAGATAAACGAAAATCCTGATATTTTTTCACTTCATCTTTTTCCATGCCTCATTTTATGTGTCTGCCTAACAGACACATCAGCACACAAGTCACCTGAAAACACAAACCCCTGTTGCCCAAAATGATTATTTTATATGGATTACAAGATGTTTTACATATTTGTTTAAGAATGTCTGTGTGGTGTACATAGACACACACATATAGGTACACACCTATATAAATAATTTATCTCTAATTATATACTTGGAAAAAAACCCGAAAAAACAAATAAATGCTAAAATAATGATTGTTGGTTTCACTGTTTGAGCAGAGAGAAAATGAGCCCCAGTGGCTTCATAAAAATTAGAATGAAACATAGCTGACATTTCCTTGGCTGTGACTAATGAGCACTGAACAGCAGAAGTGATGTGTACCGAAGACTTCTCCCCCAGGCAGTGGCCAAGGCTCTGAGTGTGACTGGGATTACTGGGTGCCAGCATCACAACCCATCATCTCCCAGATTCTCCTGGCTCAGCATGCAAAGTGAGCTCAGATTTGGGAAGAGGTGGGATCCAAAAGCCCACACCTGCCTGTACGGAAGAGCTCACGGTGGGAAGGGATGCAGTACTGGAAGTGGGTGGGTTTGGGCATGAATTTTGTGTGGAGTCAGCTGTCAAAGCTGAGATCAGCTCCTGGAATTGGGGTCTCTCATGTGCCAGCCCCCCGGCCTGAAGGCTTGGATATGTGAGAGTACCTGACAAATACTGTCCCAGATATTCTGGCTGCTCTTTCCTTCCATAGCAATGAGCCATGTGGAATTTCCTACAAGGCAGGACAGGGAAAAGCAATCACCCTGAAGTCCACCACCTCTATCTAAAGCATCAATCCATCCCTTGCTTCTTCTCCAGGGCTGGAAGGATCCTTTCCCTCCTCTGTGTGCCTGTCACAGGAACTGTTGGGTGACATCTGCCTGGGTCTGGTGCCCAAAAGAATTTCCAGTTCCACCACCCAACCTCTTACCCCAAAAGCATCAGCCCCAAACCACGGGGACCAGCTTCCCACCAGCCCTGCTGCCCACCCCTTTGTCCAGCATTTTGCTGTGTTAAAACCAGCCAGGCAGCTCAGGGGGTGCCCACCCAGCTGACAGCTTCTAGAAGAGCACTTTCAAAGATTTATTTTTCCTTTTTCAGTTCCTTATGACCACGTTTTCCATCCCTCATCTTCCTCCTCTAGGTACAGACCCCGCTAGGGCACATAAAATGCCAGAGGCAGCCGTGCTCTGCCGTAAAAACAGATGCTTTTTTAATTGTCCATCTCACAGGCATAATTGCTTGAACGAAGAAACACATAAAATAGGCTGCAGCACACGTGTCAAGGGAGGCAGCTTTCCTCAGCTGCTGCGAGAGGAAGAAAATCTCCCTCTCCCGGCCTGAGAAATGCAGTAATTTACACAGATCCACTCAAATTCACTTTTCAGGGCTGTAATTAGCATGTTCTGGCCCTGTAATGTGGTGACCTTTACCCTGTGACCCTGCTGTCTCTTTTTATGGCTTGTTAGCAGTGTGGTCACTCAGGCATAGCCAAGAAGAGCAGATTCATATGGAGAACCTGGGTAAAATGCATCTCCTCACCTACTTAAACCTAACATTTCTTACCCTATTCCAATCATTTCTGTGCAGGAGAAAAGGTTATTCCGTTTGTTGTTTTTTTTTTTTCCCCTGTCATTTGCTCATTGCGGGAAACCTTTTCTCTTGTCAGCTCAGTCAACTCTAGAATTAACCAGGATGCAAAGAACCTGCACTCCCAGGTCTGTGTGAAATCTTATTCAATAAAGATGATTAACAACCAGAATGCTGGCTAAAAAAAAAAAATAAAGAAAGAACTAAAAAAAATTAAAAGGGATCATAGCGTCTTTTTATTTAAACTTGGTTTGGTATCTGACTTTGAACCTCTCATAATAGACTGCTCCCCCAATTTGTGATTAATTCACTGTAGAACCTTAAAAATTCACAAGGCTTCTTTTCTCCATCTGTAAAATCAAGAAATAAAACCAGGACCTAGATTTTCAGCATTTCTACTGAGGCTTTTAAAATGCCTGTTGCTATAGTACTGTGAAATCTTTTTACAAATGAGTCTGAAATATTACCAGCATTCCAAGAGGTAATTACAAGAGAAAAAAAAAAAGAAATAAATCACTATTTTTTCTTATGTCCTTTACAACCTTTAGACCTGGATTTATAATTGAAGTGCAAACTGACCTTTATAAACTGTACAGCATCACTAAAATACATTATTCTGCAAGGCTTGGGGGAATTTTCCATGCTCAGCAATTCAATAATCTCACTTGCCTTCATTTCTGCTCTCCAGACAATGTGACATAGCTGGATTTTCCTTCTTACTCCAGTGGTAAATCAAGCAGGAGAGACTGAGGAGCTTTATCAATGTTATAATCTAAATCCCCCATCAACTTGCTGCTGTCACCTGCTTTTTGGCAAATAACTCAGCTGCCTTGCCCACCTTCTCAAACATCTCAGCAGTTAATATCAACCCATACTAAATCCCATTTGCAATCTGCTACCTCAGAGGGTTCAGTGGTCCATACAGAGAAATGATCCATCAGCAGCAGCTGAAATAGCCGAGATGATTTTATCTCTAACCTGGCTGTCCAATAACACAACTGCAGTCGTGTGCAATGCCATAAACCCAGCCAAAATGTCAGGCACCAGGCTTTGCTACAGGGTAATTACAACTGAAAGGGGAAAAAAGGTGCACAAAGAGCTGCACATGGGGAAATTGCTGCAGTCCTGCACAGGACCTCCCAAAGCAGTGATTTCACAAACCTCCTTCAGTTCTTGGGAGTCCATCAATCAGGGTGCTGTTCCCTGAGATTCTCCTCGGGGTTGCTGTTCTTTGAGGTATGTTGGATTTTTGAGCTTTTCTTGCCCAAAAGGTCTCACGCCAGAGCCAGAGAAGACAAGCTGAGTCTGGCAGTTTGTGTTTCCAAGGTTGTTTATTCTTTCATTATCTCTCAGTTCTTTCTCAACTCTGCAGGGCGTCCCCAGCAGAGCAGGACACGCGGCAGGACTGGGTGGATCAGAGGGTCCCGGACCCTTTGTACCATTTCTCTGACCCAACCACCATCCACAATGTTCTCTTTATTTACAAAATATTACCAATACTTACTACCTATGTTAACACCTCATTTCTACTCTAGATCAATCCTTGTGATCCAGCTCAGCAGAAAATGGGGGAAAAGAACAAGAACAAGGAGGACAGGACCTCTCCCCAATTCCTCCATCTTGCCTCTTCAAGGCCATACACTAAAAATCCTAAATTCTACATTTACACTCTGTGATAAACTAACTACTACTTATTTTGAATTCTCTCAGCTTGTGATTCTTTGTACAATGTGGGCATTCACTCCCATGGACAGGGATCAGAGGCAGTGTCCTCCTGGGCTCTGTGTGAGGCTGGCTGAGCCCCTTGTACAGATTCCAGACCCCCCTGTTTGGTCTCCAAACCCTCCAGGGTGGCCAGAGGGATGTCCTGGACTCCGACACCCATCCACAGACAATTATTTTAGCAGTGCCCAAACCCCTGCTCTGCCCCAATCAGCTCTGCTCCCTGCCAGTGCAACCCCAGCCTGTCCTGGTTCAGATGGGTTTGCATTGTCAGCGCTGTAGAATCACAGAATTTTAATTGGAAAAGATCCCCTAGATAATCAACCTCAACTCTTAACCCAGCACTGCCAAGCCCATCCCTAAACCATGTTCCCAAGTGCCACATCTGTGTCTTTTAAATCCTTCCAAGGGATGGGGACTCAGTCACTTCCCTGGGCAGCCTGTTCCAACTCTTGATAATGCACAATTTTTCCTAATATCCAATCAAAACCTCTCCTAGCACAATTGAGGCTGTTTTCTCTTATCCTATGGCTTGGTATTTAGGAGAAGAGATCCCTCACCTGTTTACAACCTCCTGTCAGGGAGCTGTAGAGAGACAAAGTCTGCCCTGAATCTCCTTTTCTCCAGGCTGAGGCCCCAGCTCCCTCAGCTGCTCCAGGTGCTCCAGAGCCTTCCCCAGCTCCATTACTCCTCCCTGGACACATCCCAGCCCCTCAATGTCTTTCTTGTTGTGAAGGGCACAGAAATAAACCCAGAATTTGAGGTGTGGAATCTACACCTGTGCCTGCAACTGCACTGCAAGGCTCTCATTCTGCTCTCATCCTCTTCTTTCCACCAGGGACAAATCCACCTGAAAAAATGACACCAATTTACCTCCCCCCCATCCTGCAGGCAGCACGGTTTGTGTTGTTCTAAGAGCAAATTGTGCCACCCCTTTTCTTTCACACCTTTTTCTTCAGTCAGTCCTCTCCATCAGCTTCCTCTGGAACCCTGAGGTCCTGCACAAAGCTGTGCTCAAAAACACGTCCAGGAGGAGCATTTTGGCTCAAGGGTGGCACAAGCTCACCAGGCAGCACAGATCAGCAACATTCTATTTTTGGCCACAGCCAGAATTTTTCAGTTTGCACCTCTTGGGATTCAGCACCACAAACAGAAAGCTGCTGCTCCATCTCCTGCTGCTGTGTTTGTTTTTCTCCCCAGGTTTTGCCTCCAAGAAGCAAGACTGGACTGCAGCCATAATCACCTCCTCTCAAGGCGACAGATTTATCCATTTTTTGCCCAAAAGGGGGTATACTGTCATTTATAACAGCCTCCAAAAGGGTGTTAGACAACAGTTTGGCACACAGGGTTAACATTTCCTGCAGCTTAAAGGAACGAAAAGGAGAAATACAGCTGAAACAAAACGCTCTTGAATGTTGTATCAAGTTTGCTTTGCCTGCACCTTTCATAGCATCATTGTTGCCATGGGACCAAGTGGCAGAGCACTCGTGGCACTCAAAACCACTCCAACTTCATGGAACTGTTTACTGCTGCAAAGAGCAGGGATTCGAGTGGGCAGTTTGAACCTTCTGTAATTATTTACTGTATCAATATTAAAAAAAAAAGTAACTTCAAAAGGAGGTGGAAAATTCCCCCCCATCTGGTTTAATCCCTAAGGATGTGCACTGGGGAAGAAAGTTTTTGGGTTTTTTTCCCATGCAATCTAGAAAGAAAATTCCCGTTTTGTGACACTGCAATCTAGGAAGGAAGCATGACATTACTTGTTCATTATTCTGCAAGACTGAATGCATGAAGATCACAGGATGTGAGCAGAGAAAGTCCCCATGTACAAATTGCATCTGTGTTTGGTGAACAAAGAGAATATAAGCAGACAGCAATATAAAATATCCTGGTAAACACATATAATCCCCTCGAGGTTTCAATTATTTCAAAATAAAACACATCTGCCTGTTGAACACTTGACCTTCAGCTTTGCTATTCAAGAAGATGTTGTGGACCCATGGCTGATCACAATTATTTTCTGGAGTAAGTCTGTTAATTCACATGCTATATGACAAAAAGCTGTCACATTAGTAACAACCAGTCAATGTTGCATTAAAATACTTCTTTCTTTCTTTCTTTCTTTCTTTCTTTCTTTCTTTCTTTCTTTCTTTCTTTCTTTCTTTCTTTCTTTCTTTCTTTCTTTCTTTCTTTCTTTCTTTCTTTCTTTCTTTCTTTCTTTCTTTCTTTCTTTCTTTCTTTCTTTCTCTTTCTTTCTCTCTTTCTCTCTTTCTCTCTTTCTTTCTCTCTTTCTCTCTTTCTTTCTCTCTTTCTTTCTTTCTTTCTTTCTTTCTTTCTCTTTCTTTCTTTCTTTCTTTCTTTCTTTCTTTCTTTCTTTCTTTCTCTTTCTTTCTCTCTTTCTCTCTTTCTCTCTTTCTTTCTCTCTTTCTTTCTTTCTTTCTTTCTTTCTTTCTTTCTTTCTTTCTTTCTTTCTTTCTTTCTCTTTCTTTCTTTCTTTCTTTCTCTCTTTCTCTCTTTCTCTCTTTCTTTCTTTCTTTTCTTTCTTTCTTTTCTTTCTTTCTCTTTCTTTCTTTCTTTCTTTCTTTCTTTCTTTCTTTCTTTCTTTCTTTCTTTCTTTTTCTTTCTTTTCTTTCTTTTTCTTTCTTTTCTTTCTTTCTTTCTTTCTTTCTTTCTTTCTTTCTTTCTTTCTTTCTTTCTCTTTCTTTCTTCTCTTTTTTCTCTCTTTCTTTCTCTCTTTCTTTCTCTCTTTCTCTCTTTCTCTCTTTCTCTCTCTCGTTCTCTCTTTCTCATTCTTTCTTTCTCGTTCTTTCTCTTTTTCTCTTTTTCTCTCTCTCTTTCTTTCTTTCTCTCTTTCTCTCTCTCTTTCTCTCTTTCTCTCTTTCTCTCTTTCTCTCTTTCTCTCTTTCTCTCTCTATCTCTCTCTCTCATTCTTTCTCATTCTTTCTCTCTTTCTCTTTTTCTCTCTCTCATTCTCTCTTTCTCTCTCCCTCAAGCACAGCAGACCTTCCAGAGGATGCTCATTGCTCTCACAGACATCCTGCAGAAACATGGCTGGATTTGGAGCCAATGGCATTAAAACCCACCATAAACATGCAGTTGTCCTATCCCCCCTCCAAGAATGATACATTTTTGTCTTAAATAAAATTTACAAAACTTGTACTTAGAGAGCCAGAGGGAAGTCACTCCAATCAGGATCTCAAGTCATTAGATAAACTTCCTGCCTTTGGATATTTCAACCCAAATATAAATTACTTGCCCTCCGCAGGCTGTGCTAACAGAATGTGATCTTGTCTTACACTTTCTAAAACTCTGTGGGAGGAGAAAGGCAAAATATCTGAAGTTGGTTTGTTTTTCAAGGTGAGGGAGGATGACTTTTTCTCTGTTGACTCAAAATGCCAATTTTTAACCTGATCATATCCCACATTTCATTGCTAATACATGAAAATGTCAAAAGACGCAAACCTCTAATTAAAAAGCTACTATTTTAGTAATATTAAGATGGGAAATCTGCATATTTTTAATGATTAATCTCAGAAAGGCTTCTGAAAAATTAGCAAAACTATGCTGGTGGCCCAAGAGATGAAAAGAGAGGGAACGTTTTATTCTATTTATTTCTTCATCCTTCTGTCATCCATAAAACAAAAAATAAAATAAAATCAACACCAGTGTGAAATCAGCATTTCCCAGATAAACATCAGAATAAATTAATGAAAAAACCACCCCAAACATGACAGTATTTTTACACATAGCAAGATCCAGCTACAAGTCTGGTAGTGTAAAATTTTCTTGCCACAAGTAGAGAGCTCGCTGGGGGATGCAGTTGGCTTCCAAAATGGGAGATGGAGGGGCTTGGAAGACAAGGGAGGTGATGTGAATGTCTCAAACATTGATAGCTGGAGGGTCGTGGAGCCAAGCAGGGATTGTTGGCAATAATATGCTGTGAGAAAGAGCAGGGTGTGGCTGCAGAAGGGTGATGCAGAGGTGGGGCAGCACTTTTCTGGGAAGAAAACATCCTGGTTTTGTCTCCTGGAGATAGCACAGCACACTTCAGGCACAGTAATGAGGTTGAGAATGGGGCATGGACTGCAGGGGGGATCAAGATCACCTGAGATCACCTGGGATTCCAACCCATTTCCAGACAGGTCTAGAAGAACAGGCTGGGCATGACAACTGAATTGCACAGAAAGAGAGAAAATAGCAGGGAAAACTTACCTATAAAAGGTAACCCTGTGAAGCCTGGGCTCATGGGTACCCCAGGATCCTGGACACCCCAAGAGCTGGATCAGTGCTGGATCCAGCACTGGCGATCTCTCTTTCTCCTTCTCTTTTTCCCTTTCTTCCCTTCTCTCTGTGTTTAATCCATGTCTCTCTCTTCCCTTTCACCCTACTCCTTATCCAAAACCCACTGCCTTTTGCTTAGATAGGAAGTCAGGGACTAATTTATACTCATTTCCATGCTAAATGTGCAAATTTCTCACAAATCTTTGTAAGCTTGTGTGGATCCTTTGACTTTTGCCATTCCTTTGGACCACAAGCACCCACAAATCTCAGGTGTTCCCCTTAAGGGTGGGATGCCACAGGAGCAAACACTTTTCACCTGGGGCACCAAAGAGGGGAATGGGATGGGGAGAAGGATTATTTTTCCTTTATCTAGTCACTGACAGAAGACAAAAATCATCTCACTGTTTGCCCAGATCTGTGCTCCAAATGGCATAAAGACCATGGGACACTGCTGCAGATCCTTGGAGGAAATGTGCAAGGACCTGGGCTCACACCGTGGTAACCTTTCCTGCCCCTCATCTCCCTTGGAGATGCCACAGCCCTGATGTTTAACCAGCTGGACCTGAAGCCAGTGGGCAAATCTGCAAAGTGGAGATGGGAATGAGGATATGTGGGAAAGCCTGGGCTCCAAATCAAGGCAGTTTTCACCAGTAATGAGTTTGCTGTTCTTCCCTTAACTCTGCAGAGCTCTGAGAAGAAAAACCAGGGGTTCTGGTGGACAACAAGCTGTCCATGAACCAGCAAAGCCCTTGTGGCTGAGAAGGCCAGTGGGATCCTGGGGTGCATTGGGAAGAGCATTGCCAGCAGGTCAGGGAGGTGATCCTGCCCCTCTGCTCAGCCCTGGTGAGGCACATCTGGAGGGCTGTGTCCAGTGCTGGGCTCCTCAGGACAGGAGGGACAGGGAGTGGGTCCAGAGGAGGCTGTGAAGGTGATTTGGGTCTGGAGCATCACTGCCAAGGAAAGGTTGAGGGAGCTGGGGCTGCTCAGCCTCAAGAAAAGGGAATTGAAAAGGGAACCTCATTGGTTTCTGTCAGTATCTGCAGGGAGGGCTCTGAGCAGGGACCAGACCCTGCTCTGTGGGCCCAGCAATGGGACAAGAGGAACAGGCAGGAACTGATCCCAGGAAGTTCCACCTGGACATGAGGAAGAACAGCACAGCCCACTGTGGTGCCTCCCAGCCTTACCCAGGCTGAGATTTTCTGTGATTCTCTGACCCACCACAGCACTGAGGAGAGGACAGAAACCATAAGCTGAGACATGAAGACATTAAAAAAATTACATAAACAAGCAGCAGCAGCAAGAGACCTTCAAGAGATTATTGGTTATCCCCCAGATGCCACCATGCCTTGTCATCTCCCGGAGGATCCACCCCTTGCCACAACAAATAATCATTGTTCCATCACTACAAGAATTTAAAATTCCCATCCTACATCCACAACCCATCTTGATGTGGGAACACACTTTTGCTTTGACCAAGGTTTCTGGCCACCTCAGAACTCTGACAAGGACAATTTTGGGAGAGAAACACTGAAAGGAAAAACTTTGCTGACAGATTGATTTGTAGTGGCCATTAGGAACTGCTCGAGCATGTGAAGGGATACTCCAAGGACCTCTCTAAGCAGGGCAGGCAGTTCAGAAGTGTATGAATTTATCATCATTGTAGGATTCTGCAGTTCATCACCAGCTTTTGTAATTTATCACTGGGATGTCACATATCTGGAGCTCTGGGATTCTTAAGGGTGAGATCTGTCACATAAATACAGTTATTAAGGCAGCGAGTGTATTATGCAGTTAAATGCAAATGTTGCAATCTGGCAACCCATTTTTACTGCCAAAACCTAGAAGGTTTTTCCTGTCAGAAATTGATGCCAGTAGCGATAAATGGGGGATAGATAAAGTTAATCCCACTGCTTTGAGTTGAACAGGGAAG
Organism: Prinia subflava; assembly: GCF_021018805.1. NCBI lineage: Eukaryota > Metazoa > Chordata > Aves > Passeriformes > Cisticolidae > Prinia > Prinia subflava. The sequence goes on along the minus strand of NC_086247.1, from coordinate 2,682,066 downwards.
GTATTACTTTGAAGGGTTTAACATATTAGCGGAATCAAAACGACATTTCAAAATATTTATGGAAATCTTTTTTTTTTTAAAGCTTCTACAAGCAGTATAACAAAACCATATAAAACATTATTAAATTCTACCCTTAATTAAACATGCTGACACTTAAAAGCTTCTGTCTGATTTGCTTTAACAAATCTTCTTTCCGTAAATTATGACTTTAAAACATCATTCTGCTCTAAGTGAATCTGCATTCCAGAAGAATTAAAACCTTTTTAACAGACGCTTTAAAAAAAATAAAATTTAAGCTATACCTCCACCTTATCAAACATAATGGTGAAACAAGAAAAGCAGGAAACAATATACATAAATTAAATTAACTGAGGAAAAAAGCCTTTACTGTTTCATGTCAGTCCAGAAAAGCTGAGGGATATGGATTCATCCACCTCTGCAGCAGGCTGGTGAGGCTTCAAGCCATGACGAGAACTATTCAGCCTCCCTGGAGGATCCAGAGGAACATGGGAATGTCCAAAGAACACTTTGGTCCAGCTAAGCTACAAATAACCCCACAGCTCCCCACAAAAAAACAAGGGCTACTGAGTTTCTTTGTGTAATATGAGTTAAGTGGGACAAACTGAGTCACCTTAATCCTTCCCCCTGAAGGTGAAACACCAGTGCCACCTCCCTCATTTGAATCAGGGGGGCACAGGGTGTCCCTTGGGATGTCCCAGTGTGCCACCACACCTGATGCTGCCACTTCAGAAGTGAAAGAACAATCCTGTGCCAAAACTGCCAGCCCAGGGCACCTCAACAGCCCCAAAAGTCACCAATCACATCCTGGGCTGCATCATAAGAAAGGGTGGCCAGAAGGTGAAAGGAGGGGATTCTTTCCCTCTGCTATGACCTTGTGAGGCCCCACCTGCAGGGCTGTGTCCAGCTCTGGGGTCACCAACATCAGAAGGATGTGGAGCTGTTGGAGGGAGTCCAGAGAAGACCACAAAGATGCTCTGGGCATCGGAGCCCCTCTGCCCTGGAGCCAGGCTGGAAGAGCTGGGGGTGCTCACCTGGACAAGAGAAGGCTCCAGGGAGAGCTCAGAGCCCCTTCCAGTGCCTGGATAAGGATAATAAATTTCAAAGTGAGACTTCAAAAACAATGTTTCCTGAGTTTTATTCGCCTTGACCTTGGAGCAGGAAAGAGCCAGGCACACCAACAAAGGGGCTCCAGGAGAGCTGGAGAGGGACTTTGGAAAAGGGATGGGGTGTCAGTACAAAGGGGAGTAACTTTGAACTTGGAAGGGCAAGTTTAAATTGGACACTGGGGGGAAATCCTCAGCTGTGAAGGTGCTGAGGCCCTGGCACAGACTGCCAAGAGAAGCTGTGGCTTCCCCATCCCTGGAAGGGTTCAAGGCCAGGCTTGATAAGACTTTGAGCAACCTGATCTACTGGAAGGTGTCCCTGTCCATGAAAGGGAAGTGTTGGAGCTACACAGTCTTCAAGGTCCCTTCCAACCAAACCATTCCATGATTCTCTGACCTTACCAGGATGAGCTGAAGCTTGACAGAGTCCAGAGACCAAGAAAATGGAGGGAATGACCTTTAGATTCTTATCCATAAGAGGCTGTAACAACTTGTGCCAAGCAAAAATCACAGATGAGTCCAGTCTTAGTGATTCTATCCTGAATGTCCACATGTTTCAAAAATGCTTCTACAAATCCAGCAAGACCCTTAGACTTAGCTTGAGAGCACTGAAGAGCTTGTGGCTTCAGCCTTGGACAGGGCTGCCTCTCTCCCCAAAAGCACCTCAAACTGACAATACCTCACCCTAGGCTTCCATCAGTGTTAAGGTGGCAAAATAAACTCATTAAGTGATTTTTACCTTTCCCAAAAAAAATCTGCTGGGGATGATGCAAATTTCCTGAGGAAGGGTGAGGAAGATGGAATTCCCTTCAATCCCAGTAAAGAATATAACAATATATAAATGCATATCCAAGGAAAAGAGGTGATCTGTGAAGTTAATATTTGACCAATAAACAGGCAAGAGGAGCAATACAAAAGCTGCTCTTTCAGTCTCTTCCAGGACTGTTGAATTGTCTCACCCTGAAGCAGCTCAGATCTCAAATTCATCTTCCCCACTCGGAAAATACTTCGAAGCTCCTTTGTGGCCATAGGAATTCTCTGCCATGCATCATCTTAGCCACGATTTTGTATCAGTTCAATGAGAAAAGCAGGTTTGTTCTTTCACACTGTAGAGATGTAGAGCTAAGCCCTCCCTCAGGTGCAGGAAAAAATCCTACATATTTCAATAATGTGCACTTTAAAAAAAAAAAATAATACCAGTGGGAAAAGTGAGGTGAAAGCTAATTTTTTTTTCTCAAATCAGGAGAAATAAACATTTTTTTTTTATTTTTAGTAAATCTCATCAATGCTAAAATCTCATCAGCGCTAAAAGCCCCAAAAATATCCTTCTTATAACTCCTCCTTAAACAGACAAATTCTTCTGCTAGTGACTACTGAAGGATCCAAAAATGCCACGGAGTGAAGACCCATGGGCTACATCCCAGACACACCTGAAAATGGCAATGAGCTGTGACTGTGACTCAAGGCTCTTACTCCTTGCAATGACACAAGGTCAAATGTCCAATAAGGTGACAAACTCCTCTCTCAGGTGAGCAGTGCAGAGCCTGGTTTGGGATACCTGGATCACTCCTGTAGCCACCCAGCCTCCGAGGAAAGGGCATCAAGGACCTTTCATTGCCACCTCGAGCTCATTTTCATGGCTTCCAGGCAGTCAACAAATGCCTCTTGCAGCCTGCATGGCCACCATGCTTTTCTTCAGATCACAATAAGACAGGGTCAGGTTGCGTGAAAATGAAACCATTTGAATTTTTTTTCTTCTTCTAACACACCTCTCAGAGAGCATTATCCAGGTTACAGGGAGGATTTAATTTCCAGCCACTTTGTGGAGGGTGTTGGGAGACTCTCAGGGTTGCTTTTCCCTGAGATTCTCCTTGGGGTTGCTGTTCCCTGAGGTATGTAGGGTTTTCAAGCTTTTCTTGCCCAAAAGGTCTCACACCAGAGCCAGAGAAGAGAAACTGAGTCTGCCAGTCCGTGTTTCCAAGGTTGTTTATTCTTCATTATCTCTCAGTTCTTTCTCAGCTCTGCAGGGCGTCCCCAGCAGAGCAGGACTGGGGCAGATCAGAGGGTCCCGGACCCTTTGCACCATTTCTCTGACCCAACCACCGTCCACAATGAACTTTTTATTTACAGAATCTTACCAATACTTACTACCTATGTTAACATGTCATTTCTACTCTAAACCAATCCTTGTGATACAACTCAGCAGAAAATGGGGGACGAGAACAAGAACAAGGAGGACAGGACCCCTCCCCAATTCCTCCATCTTGCCTCTTCAATCCCATATACTAAAAATCCTAAATTCTACATTTACACTCTGTGATAAACTAACTACTACTTATTTTGAATTCTTTCAGCTTGTGATTCTTCATGCAATGTGGGCATTCACTCCCATGGCCAGGGATCAGAGGCAGTGTCCTCCTGGGCTCTGTGTGAGGCTGGCTGAGCCCCCTGTACAGATCCCAGACCCCCCTGTCCTGTCTCCAAACCTTCCAGGGTGACCAGAGGGATGTCCTGGACTCCAACAGAAGACCAAAGAGCTACACCAGTCAAAAGAAAGGAGAGTGGTTTTCACTGTCTCTTGGAGACAGTGCTCTACCTGGGTGTCTAATTCGATTTGCCAAAATTAAAACCTCATTACCTTCAGTGCCTAATGTTGGAGAACACCCTTATCCCACACACTCTGGCTAAGGAGGCAGATAAATGCCTTGGAAGCCTGGATTATTAAACCAAAGGTCAGAGAGAAAACAAATCAGTCGATTTTTCCTGCATCACTGGAGAAAGCCTCAGCTTTGCCTCCTGGCCTTAGCTCCTCATCCCAGCTCCATGCACCTTTCTTCCCCTTTGCTCCCACTCCCTTCCCAATTAATCCAGGGTCAGCTGCATTCAGCCAAGAGCTTTGTGTGGGCATTTACATTTCACTTGCCAGCACATCCAGCTCCAAGCATGCATCACACAAATACTTGTGCTGGCTCTGGGAAGAGCTTCGACCAGGATTATTCACTTTGGGTCTGATATACATCCTGCTCACAGCAGCAGCCAAGTCTGTCTCACTGACTAGAGCTGGCACTTCACGTGGGATGAACTCTCCCAAATTTACTTGCCACGGATACAATCCTTACTCTGAAAGACTCAGCTCTCAAAAGCAGAGAAACCATTTCAGCAAAGGGAATAGACCAATTTGACAGTAAGAATCCTGCCCTCATCTGATGCCTGTGTGTGTCCTGTGCTTAAGAGGCAGAAAGTCTGCCTGGATCTGAAAAGGAAGCAGGTAACTCTGGGGTTTTTTTCTGTTTTGTCAGGATCCTGCAGCTAGGTAAGCAAACACTTCTGCAGTTTACAGTCCAAAGTAGCTGAATGTCCTGCGTGGCAGAACAATTCACCATAAATCCCCATTCCCAAATGCTCTGTCCTCCCTCATCTGCCTAATTTGAGGTGGCCTCATTTTAGGCAGAGTGACAGCCACTTAACAAGTAGAAATTGTGGCAATTTCACTACTTAGATACCCAAGCCCATTATTGTTTTCCCAACAGCCAGGGCTATAAACCTGCCAAATGTTCCCTCACTGCTCCCATCTTCCCAGCTAGAGGGTGTTCAAGGAGAGGCATGCATCAGCCTCTGAAGGAGAGGGGTCAGGGGGCAGAGGAGGAAGATTAAGCCGTGATTTGCTGCTGGGGAAGCAGAAAGCACTGCCCCAAAGGTCTCACCTGAGGAGCTGACCCTCCTGAGCAGAGATCTATGCAGCCCTGCCAGCTCTAGTGATTCATGGCACGCTGCTTTTTGCTGGTGCAGCTCTCACGAGAGACAAGCAGAGGTCCTTGCAGAGCTCTGGAGGGTGTTTGCCTGCATCTGGTGATGAGGAAGGGGGGCAGTGGAAGGACAGGATGACAGAAAGGGAGGATTGAGGGATAGGGAGCTGCTGGCCTTTCTCAGCAGAGCATCCTGGTACCGCTCTGTGTGGAGGTACAAGAAGTCAAATGGGAGAAATGGGAGAGGGGATGAACCAGGAGACAGCTGGAGGAACTCTGGGGCTGATGAGTGGGGTAAGGAAGCAGGGTTAAAATTTTAAAAAGCTGCATTTAACTATCTGGACAATTAGCAATAATTCCGAGATCAAAAAATAATTAGTGCAATTAGTGCCTTATGCATCTATTTATGTAACTGCTCAGGAAAGAGGAAAATTATCTAGCCATGCTTCTGGAGTGCTCTGAAGAGTCAAGGAATTGATTCTTTAATTAAAAAGAAAAAAAACCAAAAAAACTCCAAGTAGTTTAGGAGAACAAACACAATATCTGCATGATACAGAGTCTTTCCTGGGCTAAGGATCTCCAGCAGTTATTAAGGTGCTTTATGCTGCCAATAATTTTGTACATGTAAACATCTTTCCTGATTATATCGATCTCCACAGGCTGACTTTTTAATCTTACATCCTCTCCAATCTCCTAAATTTACTTGCAAATATTCTGACTATTATTATTACTATTTTGAATCCTCTGGTTTGCCAAACAGGGTATATGTGAATTAGGGCAGATCTGATGTCCTGATGGAAGCAATGGATTGGAGAGAAAAGGAGAGACATTGCAAACAGGTCTGAGAGTTTATATTGCTTAGAGAAGGTCAGTCAAGTCCACCAGGTAAATAAAGAAATAAACCCCAATTTCTCCTCTTTCATCACAGCCAAATCTCAGCAGGAACAGCAGTCACACACATGATACCAGAGACACATCCTAAACAGTTGATTTTTGCCTGCAAGCTGCTTGAAGGGAGGCACCTTTAACAAATTGTGCTACATTTGGAGAAGTCTTTTGAATTCTGCAATTAGCACACGTACAGTGAGAGCTAACTGTGCATGTTTGTGTGCACACAGCTCTGGAAGAGGGAGTTTAATGAACTGTGTCTCCTGCAACTGCAGATCAAGTTTCATTTTGTCAGAGTTGTGCCACGTGATGCTGCAATGTGGCTTCCAACACCACAACACACTTTCCCTCCTATGAAATATCCTCTCCCTCTTTTATTTTATTTTTTTTTTCCATAGAATGGTGGAATGGTTTGGGTGGGGAGAGTCCTTAAAGATCACTTGGTTGCGATGCCCCTGCCATGGGCAGGGACACCTCCCACTATTCCAGGTTGCTCCAAACCCTATCCAATGTGGCCTTGGACATTTCCAGGGATCCAGGGACAGCCACAGCTTCTCTGGGCAACCTGTGCCAGGGCCTCAACACCCTCATAGGGGAGAATTTTTTCATAATATCCAATCTACACCTACTGTCTTTCAGTTTGAAGGCATTCCCCCCTCTTCTGTCACTACATGCCTCTGTCACCAGTTCCTTTTCTCCTTCCTCTTGAGTTCATGGACCTTGGCCAAGTAGAACTGGGGGGGGGTTAAAGAAAAGGAAAAAGTAAAAGCTACAGAAACATCTGTTTTGGTTTAACTCCAGGCAGCAGCTAACCTCCCACAGCTGCTCATTCACTCCTTACTCGCAGGTGGGGTGGTGGAGAAGCAAGAAAGGCCTTGACTCTGTGTAAGAACTGCTCAGCAGTAACTAAAATATCCCTGGATTATCAACACTGCTTTCATTACAAATCCAAAACATAGCCTCATACTGGCGACTGTGAAGAAAATGATAAAATTATCTCCATCTCAGCCAAAACCAGCACAGTTTCCTACTCCAGCTTCACTTTAAAAATGAAGAACCACCTCCCCAACAAAAAACCCAAACAAACAAACCAACCAAAAAAACCAAACAAACAGAAAAAATAACAAACCCTCCAAGAACCACGTAATGCCCCCTTTCACTGTGGGTCATGTTTTTTTGTGTTATCTCCTCACCATCCTCTGCCACCTGAATCCAGCCCAAGCAAAGCTTTGTACGATCAATACACATCTGCCCACCATTAATCCCAACAGGAACGGAGAAAAACGAAGCAAATCTGACAAAAAGGTGTCCAGCTATAATAAAAGGAGGGAAGAAAGGGTGAGGATAGATGAAGGAAAAAATGAAAAGGCTGGGACAAAGAAAGATCTGCAACAATTTAAAATAAACTCACAGTCCATCCTGCAGCTCTTGAGTGTCATTCGAGGTCCCCAGGGATCGAAGACTTCTCTCCAGAGAGGTCACTGTCAACAGCAGAGAAAGAAAAGATAAGGAAGCAGCACACCTTTTCAGAGAGAAAAAAAAAAACAGATCTTAGTTCAGATGTTTGTTTTTTAATTTATTTTTTTTTTAATACAATGAAGTATTTGAACAAGGAACCTGTGAGAGAAAGGGGACAACATCAACCAGCAGCCACTGCCACAGAATGGTAAACTGGGTCCTCTGGAAGCATAAATGGTGAATCCATATATAAAATGCCATGGCATGGTGGAATACGACCCCTTGTCAGGAAAACCTCAGTTTCATGGACCTTGCACAGATCTCTGACTCTTTCAGCCTTGAGGTGACACAGAATTGTGCATTGAGCATTTCCAGCTGGAAATGTGCCCCTAGTGAAGAGGCAAGAAATTGCACAATAATTATTTATTGCTCTGAATAATAATTAAGAGGCAGAACACTTATGTCTAATTTGATATCTTCCATCTTCCTGTTCAAGATGCTAGCATTCAAAATGTTTTCTATCTTTTGGCTCAGAAAAAATGGAGCTGTGATCATCTCCTGCTTGACAGCTTCTTGGGCTTTTCATCAGGAGAGAAGAATACCCTAAAAGCAGTTGGAAGGTGAAAACATGGTTTGCTCTGTAATTTGCAATTACTTCAGATTTAAGAAATATCTATATATATGTGTGTGTGTATAAAAGCAGAAATCCAGGAGTATGGTTGTCTTTTTCCACCCTTGAATTTCACTGTCTCAATTCACTTTCAAATTAACAACAGGTCACTGCTCCTGGACTTAGCACAGCCAGCATGCAAAGAACTTCAAGATTTCCCACAATGGGACACATTAAATAAATTACATTCTTGATATTTACATGTGGGATTTCTCTCAGGACGCTTCCAGTTGTAAAACCCCATAACCCGTTATCACTCACGCTTCAATATTTAAGATAGAAAGAAAAACAGATTAAAAACATGACTCAATTATTTCTGCAGAAATTTAAGAAATCCTGTTTTAATGACTCTGCAGACTTGGATTTGGCCTGTAATTTCGAACAAGTCACTTAATTATATTTCCACTGACAGACAAAATCCTCTCTTCTCTTTTGGGCACTGCTGGTTTGACACCAAAAGTCACTAAGCAGCATAAAAAATAACTAACGTGCCTGAACTACATGAATATTCAAAAAAACACCTTGAATACCACCATATATTTCCATCAGTGCTAGTTCTCAATAACAGGTTTTACTGCAGAGTTTGGAGATTCAGTAAGATAAAGCCTCAAGGAATTGCCTATAACTGAGCTAATAATTATTCTTCTTTGCTGGCAGCACAATGTTTTAAAGAATAAACTGGAAGTTTTCACTAATAACCACCTGCTTCTGTAGGAGGTAGCACTGACCCTGCAGAGATCTCATGGCTACTGTAATTCCCTCTTTCCCCCTCCACAATCCTACCAAATCAATTTCCCATAGAATCTACATGCTGTCCAGTTCAAATACAAAATTTTGCTTCAACTAAAAATCCTTTTGGACCCATCGACCCTTTGGAACAAAGCAGAGTGTGGTCCTTGGAGAACACACAGCAGGCCAAGGTGAAGAGAGGACTTTTCTGTGGACACAGAAGTTGTAAGAACAAGTTAATGTCATGTGTGCAACTCCAGAACAAAAACAGCAGCTACAGCCTCCACGAACCTTTCTAACCTGACCTGCAAAAATAAGGACAATTCAAAGTGAGTTTTGCTGCCACCTGCTCTGGAGAAGATTGGAGTGGGAAGCAGTTTTGCTACTGAACAAAACAGTTCAAGACTTCACACTCGAGCCATTTTACACTGAGGCAAACCCAGGAGCTGTCAGATTTGTTTAGCATTTTGGAAAATCTACAAAAAAGGTGAAAAGAATATGAGACATGAATGCAAGAGGTGAGGAAAGCGTTTGTCAGTTAGATAAGAAAGTGAGTTGTGATTAAGTTCTTATCCAATAATCTTACGTAATATTCCAGTTCAAACTTAGTATTTAGACAACTAAATAAATGTCAGTTATCCCAAAATTACAAGACATGCACTCTGGAGGAGTCAAAGGTTATCATTTGATATGGCTCTTATCTGGAAAGCAGCAGGACTCCAACACGAGTTCCCTGAATCTCAGGAATGCCAAAAGTATCCTGGGCTGCATCTAAAGAGGAGCAGCCAGAAGCTCAGTGGAGGTGATTCTCCCCCTCTGCTCTCCTCCCATGAGACCCCTCCTGGATTGCATCCAGCTCTGGGACCCCCAACAGAAGAAGGATGTTGACCTGTGGAAGAAATCCACGTGGCCCTCGAGAGGATCAGAGGCTGGAGCCCCTCTGCTCTGGAGCCAGGCTGGGACAGCTGGGATTATTCATCCTGGAGAGGAGAAGGCTCCAGAGAGAACTTAGAGCCCCTTCCCATGCCTGAAAGGGCTCCAAGAGAATGGAGAGGGACTCTGGACATGGGCATGAAGTGATAGGACAAGAGGGAGAGGCTTTACACTGGTGGAGGACAGGTTCAGATTGGATATTAGGAAGAAATTCTTTACTGTGAGGGTGGTGAGGCCCTGGCACAGGTTTCCCAGAGAAGCTGTGGCTGCCCCATCCCTGGAAGTGTCCAAGGCCAGGTTGGACAGGACTTGGAGCAACCTGGGATAGTGGAAGATGTCCCTGCTCATGGCAGGAGGTTGGAACCAAGTCATCTTTAAAATCCTTTCCAACCCAAGCCATTTTATGATCCCATAATTCAATCTGAGCTACTCTGAGATAAATCTGACTTGTTTCAACCAAGAATGAATTGATCAAAATCTCTGCAGTTCCTATGCTGAATGTGGAAAATCTCTCTCCATGTACCAGTTCCGTCGTGGGAACAGTGATTTGACCAGAGGAGCAAAACATCAAGCTCTGCTGGAGGGATGTGTGAAGCCGTTCTTAAAACAGGAATCTAATTTTAAAAGCCTTGTTCTTTTTGTTATTAAAAGGCAGTCCCAAGTCCTCTAGAAAGAGACACATTCACAAGGCATCAGTGATGTTGGAGCTGCACTGATTTTCCACCCTGAGAGCTTGGCCCCCAGCTGTCTGTGCCACTGCAAACCTTAAATCAATGGGGGATAAGAAACCATCCTGAGATGGCTTTGGAGACTCTATTACACCTGTGGGACACAGAAAAATCCTTTGTTCAGCCTTTAAGATCGAGGTGATGGGACTGCCCATGGCACCGACCTGTTATGGGCAGACATTAATGAGTGAGGAGCAGGAATTAGTGAGGCAAGAGAACCCATTGGAGAGTTCAGGTTCTCCATCTGGCCAGCACAGCTCTGATTCCTCCAGTATATCCTCCACTGATCAGACAGGATGCACCAGAGCAATGCCATTTAGGAGTGTTATTTATTGTACTTATTTGTGAGATACTTCCTAAGAGGCAGCTAAAATCTGCACATGAAAAAAAAAATGCAAAGTCTTGATTAAAAGTACAGATGAAAAAAAAAAAAAAAAAGTCATAAATGAGACAAATTGGGCAGGATTTGAACTCCTTTTTGTGTCCTGATAGGATATTCAACTAAATTTAAAAATAAATCCAAAACATGAAAGTTGGAAAAGTCAAGGTGCTGTGTGACAACCTGGTCTAGTGGAAGGTGTCCCTGCCCATGGCAGGGGGTTGTGTCCCTTCCATCCCAAACCATTCTATGACTCTATGATTCTATGAACCTTCCCAATTTCCAGCAGGGACACCCCCAAAAGATTAAGAGAAAGTAAACAGATGCAAAGATTAGGAAAATTCTCCCTCTACCCCTTCACACTTCTACAGGAGATGGCATTAAAAAAGTCTGTAAGCTCACGACCTGGCAGGAGAGTGATCCAGCAGCACATAAACAGAACCAGCTGTCCTGGCTAAGATTTTTATTCAACAAATGAGGAAGATTTCCATTTTCATGGCAGAAGAAGGGAGCAGGGAGCATTTATAGGTGAAATAATCACAATCAACTCAGAGCTATAAAATCTCCCTTGGTCAGGAAGCAAGTCCTAAAGTGCCCAAGAAGAATTTAAATCACCCCAAAGGCTCAGAATTCTGTAAAAAGAATAAGGACACCAAAGAGGGACAAAGCACACAGTGTTTATTATTTCTGCAGTGTTACTCAATAAAATTCAATGGTGCTTTAAAATCCTGGTACAAAGTTGACTTCTTGTTCCATTAAAAATAGTCATCCCCCAAAGGCATAAAAAGTATTGCTGAGATTGGCCACAACCTGGGATTTTTAGAATCTAAACACCAAAAGTGTAACATGGCCAACTCCTGACAGCCTGGAACAGCCTGGCCAGGGAAGGGGTGAAGCCACAACTCCTGTGAGTGTTCAAAAATAATCCACTTCCCACTAAGTTTAATAGTAAAATATTCCACTTCCCAAGGTTTAGTGGCCTTGGTGGCATTCAGTCAAAGCTGGAACTTGGAGATCTTGGAGGTCTTTTCTAACCTTAATGATCCTACAACTTAATAATGATATTAATGATTCTATGATCTTCAGCACCCCAAAAGGGACAAGAGCATTTCAGGTGCACAGTTAAATCTCCAAACACAACTGGAACCTGGAAAACCCCAGAGAGGCTGCAGCAAGCCAGGAAAAGGAAGGAAAGAGGAGCTGTAATAGGATTTATGCTATTTTTAGAGTGCTCAGCATGCCATGCCCAGCACAAGAGGAGCACCCTCATCATCTGGTGAGCATCTGGAACACAGCTGCCTCTTCCTTGCTCAGCCACTTGCCTGATGCTACACAAACAACATCTCTGACTTATTTTCCGTGCTCCAAGGCAGAGCTGCCTGAGTTTCTCAGCTGCAGAGACTTTATGGTACAGAAAGAATCATGGGCATTCTTCCCCATTTTCTAACCCTAAAAGTTCTTTACCTGAAGTGAATTAGCTCTGCCAAATCTTAGCAGTACACTCAGCAGCTTTCTCCTGAAAATCTCGAACGATGTTTTGGGGGAAAGACCATAAAAAATAAACTGAATGAAACTGATTTTGTCACACAAAAATAATACGGGTAGTGAACAGAGCAACAACAGTAGAGTATTTTATAGACATTTCTTCAACCTGAAAGCACTTTAAAAAGCATTATAGATTCATAGATTCATAGATTTTAAAAGCCAGAGAGAGCAATTCTGATTATCCAATCTGATTTCCTCCCATAAAATTTTGTCCCATCACTACCACATCAAGACTGTGGACTGCAGCTGGACTAAAGTATATCTTATAAAAAAGACATTTGAATCTTGATTTAAAGGCTTGTGGCAAAGCCAAATCCATCAAGCCCCCTCCATAAGCAGTTTTAATGGCTGGTTATCCTCATACAGAGGATTGAATTTGTCTAGTTTTAACTCCTGTCTCCTCATCTCCTCTGTGTGAGAACTATGGATTAACAAGCCCCTTGCTCTTTCTTTGATGTCTTTCTTCTTAGAGAGGTACTTACACACCACAATCGAGTCCTCCTAGATGTCTCCAACAGAAATTTGGATGGCACGAATTTTAAAGTCTGATTTTCAGACATCAAACAGTTTTGGCTTTTCTCTGCACCCTCTAAGTTTTTGCAAAATAGTTTCAAGTACAGGCATTGTCATTACCTGCTTCACAGAACACTCAGTTCAGGCAACTTTTAAGAGGAAACACATCACTGTCATCTCAAGAGGAGAAATAACAACAACAGGGGTTGTCAAACACGAATTGAAGGGCTTAAGGCAATTCCAACAAAGGATGAAAACAGAAGTTGGGTTGTGGCATTTCAAAAGAGAAGTGCCATTCACCTCTAGGATTTCTCAGATAAACTCCACCATAAAAGGAGTTGTGATTAAAGCACAGGGGCACATCAAGCCAGGCCTAACCTGGCCAGTTTGGACAAGAGCAGCACACACAGACTCACAAGAAGGTTGCACAACTTCAGCCTGAGCCTTCAGTTTGGAAGCAGAAGCTCTACTGCCACTCATCACTGGCACTGTCAAATTAAAACTGTTGGTGCTGGAGCAGCCAAAGCTGGTGCTAGTGCTGGTATTTGTGTGTGGTATGGTGTGGTTGTTCACCCACCTGCAAGCCAGGTACCTGTGACCACAGCTGGGAGGCTCAAGCTCCCACAGTGGCCATAATCTCTTTCTGCATGGGGTGTGTGTCACCCATACATGGGTCACCAATCCCTTGTAGTTATAGAAAAATTGGAGCTTGTATTTTCCTGGCAGATGGAGAATACACAACTCATCAAAAGTAGAGGCAACCACACTTTAGAAGTTTTTAACTCCCATCCTTGTTCTAATAAGGATCCCTTGCTACAGTGACCAGGGCTCCATCCCTGGGACACACTAGGGAAGAATTACACAAATAAGGAGGCACTAAAATCCTGTCCCCACCCCTAGGCCAGGACTCTGTCACCCAAGACACAGAAAGAACAGACACAGAAGCTGCCCAGGTGATTCCAAAGCAATTTCAAGGTCCATTGTAAAATCAGCACTGATAATTTCAGATCCCTGTGTGTTAGAACTGGGGTACAATAGCATCACCTTCCACTCAGCAATGTTAGTTTATATCTGTCTGCAAGACGAATTATTCCAGCCTAGCCCAGCCAAACTGATGAGCCAGAGCTTGTTTCAAAGGAGGGAGGACTCTGCTTCTCTAGGGACTGGGGAGATATGAGCAGCAACAGCCCCCCTGCCCAACCTACAGAGTGAAGAGCAGCAGAGTTCTGGTGCTGGTGTTTTTCTAAGGGAGATGGATGTTTTGCAAGCTCATGTGACAGGCTCTGAACACAGTAGTGCTGCAACATATTTGAAAATGAGCCTGGCTTGTTCCACCTTTCTGAGCTCTAGCTCTCTATTGTAACAGATGACACAATTAAAAATAGAAAAAGGATGTGGTCTCAGCAAGGATTGGAATATATCTGTGCCTGTTGGATGGAACATATGGTGGAATATTTTTACATCTTATAAGGAGCTGTGTATTGGACATGTGCTGCTGCTCGTGAGATGCAGCAGCAGAAAAGCTGCATTAATATTTGCTCCCTGACAAGAGCAGCTGCCAGGGGCCGTGTCCATGCACAGGGATCATCAGCAGGACAGCACAGAAAGCACCAGGAAACCTTTCATTTTACGCACCATTGGAGTTAATTCGGAAGACGTTGGCTGAAGTCTCCTGAAAAAGTTCCTGCAGTTCGCTGGGATCAATCTGGGTGGCTGTAGAGAAAAACAGAAAAAAAATGGTGTTACTACTGTAATAATTGGACACCACCAATCACTTTGAAAGGGGGATGGTGCTTTGAAAGGGGATGTAGGTTCTTCCTTGCTGCAGAAATTTAGCCCAGGTAGGGTGGTCTGATGCAGCTCTGCGCAGTCACAGAACTTGCACTGGACAGACAAACCCAGCACCACCAGGACAGTGAAGCTGCTGCAACACAGTGGATGCAGCCCACATGGACTGAGAAGGCATTTCTAGGGATTGCCAGCAACCAGAATACAAATAATTCCAGCTCATTTACAAAGTGGGAGCATCAGAAGCACGACTGAATGAGAAACCACAACGCCAAGTGATGGTCAGCCAGAGCAGGAGGGCCCACGAGCAGGTCCTGCCTGTGGAAAATGCGGAGGAAGCAGCGAGCAGAGAGCACCTGCTCTGTGGGGGCAAAGCTTTGGGGCAGGAGGGAGGTGGGAGCTCAGATAGAACCTCCACACATTCCTCTCCTAACACCCAAGGAAGGCTCCTCTTCTTCCTGTTCCTTCCTGACCACTCAAATGCAAGGGACAATGATCAGTGCCAGGAACTTTGACTGCTGGTGCCCAGAAAAATTCTCACAACCTCATTCCCAAGGTCCCTGCTTTAGCCAAGGTACTCAAGTCTGCCCTTCAAGGAGAACACTGAACTGAGGGTTTGAATATTTTGGGGTTTCAGGTTTAGTGGGGCTTTTTTTGGTTGGTTGGTTTTTTGCCATTTGCTTGTTCGTTTTTGTGGGTTTTTTATTTTGTTGTTGTTTTGTTGGTTTATTTAGGATTTTTTGTTTGTTTGGCCTTGTTTTTTTTTTTTTTGTTTTTAGCTTCACTTTCCAACTTTAAAATCCCTGAAACTGTCCCCAGCTTCTCAACAGCTTCATCACCCCCAGAGAAGGAGTGGGGTTGTACTGAGCTGTAACAGAGAATCACAGAATCACAGAATTGGGTTGGAATGGACCTTAAAGATCATCCAGTTCTACCCCCCTGCCAGGGGCAGGGACACCTTCCACTATCCCAGGTTTCTCCAAGCCCCATCCAACCTGGCCTTGGACAATTCCAGGGATGGAGCAGCCACAGCTTCTCTGGGCAACCTGTGCCAGGGCCTCACCACCCTCACAGAGAAGAATTTCTTCCTAAAATCCACTCTAAATCTACCTTCCTTCAGCTCACCACTATTAATTATGCCTGTATTAAGTCCATCTCACAGAGAAAGGATACATCACATAAATAAGTTTTAACCAGGCCCTTCAGTGTTGATTGATCACAGTCACCAGAGAAACACTCATTTTTAATGCCTTTGTTACCAGTTTTATGGTAGCAGTTTCCCAGCAGGTTTTTTGTGTGTGTGTGTTTTGGTTGGTGTTTTTTTTTTTGTTTTTGTTTTTTGGTTTTTTTTTGGTTTTTTTTTTTTTTTGTTTTTTTTGTTTTGTTTTGTTTTGTTTTGTTTTGGTTTTGTTTTTGTTTTTTTGTTTTGTTTTGTTTTGTTTTGTGTTGTTTTGTTTTGTTTTGTTTTGTTTTTGTTTTTGTTTTTTCGTTTTTGTTGTTGTTGTTGTTATGGTTGTGGTTGTTGTGGTTGTTGTGGTTGTTGGTTTGGTTTTGGTTTTTTGGGTTTTTTGGGTTTTGTTTGTTTGTTTTTGGTTTTGGTTTGGTTTGGTTTTGGCTTTGGTTTTGGTTTTTTTTGTTTGTTTTTTTGTTGGTTTGTTTTGTGTGTATGTGTGTGTGTTTGGGGTTTTTGTGTTTGTTTTTGTTTTTTGGGATTTTTGGGGGAGGGTGGTTGTGGGTTTGTTTGTTTGTTTGTTTGTTTGTTTTATTCTGCCTCCCACCTGAGTCACCTTTTGTGGGTTTCCCAGGAGCTGCTTTACCTGAAATTTTGGTCACGTCCTGCAGCACCCCAGGGCTTGTACACCCAGCAGAGTCCAACAGCCCCTGTTATTACCCAGCTGCTCCTCTGAGCTGAAGCATCTCAGGCTCAAACAGCAGCTGAGATTCATTTCTTCAAATCAGCAGACTGGAACTCTCACCCTCTCTGCATCCCTTAACCAGATTTCCCTAAGCTGCTAAAACACCACACACTCAACCTGCACTTGGCAGAGCAGAAAGACAACAAGGGAGCAAAGGAAAAATGAGTGAAATTGGGTAAAATGAGCAGCCTGCTGGATGCACTGCTCAGGTTAGGGCTGAGGATGCATCTCCCAAGGCTGGAGGAGCAGCTGCACATGCAGAGAGCAGATTTTCCACTGCTTCTCACACTCCCTGGATGGTTCAGCCCTGTAACAGCTGTAAATAAAGTCATGGATCAGCCTCTCAGGATGACACAAATCCAGGGTATTAAATGGTGTTTAATCCAAATGCACAGGGCCTCATTGCTAGAGATTTTCCCACTCTTCTCTCCTGCAGTTTCTCCTAAATAAACTGTCCCAGACTCTCCTTTCCTTTGTTCTATAGAGGAGGCTACAGAAAAGCAGAAATTAGCATGGGCTCCCCAGTTCCCCAGGAATTTCACTTGCTGCTAGCAAGGTCCAGCTCTCATGAAATCACTGGCAAAAGAGCAGCACAGCATAAGAATTTTAGATCTTTACAGACTGTGATTACCCCCATTTTAGTTTGTTTTTTTTTTTCCTTGCATTTTCAGGGTGCTAACCTGTTTCAGAGAAAACTGGTCTCCACATTTTGGGATATAAATATATATCATTTTGGATGAGTGTTTTCTTGGTTTTTTGGGGTTTTTTTAGAGGAGGGGGAGAGGATTTGTTTAACTTCTTTATTTCTATTCTCTCCTTAGAAGCACTAAATTTGCCTCGGCAGATTTTTATCATGGCCCAGTGATCCTGAGCCCACATGCACTGAGGTACTGAAAAAAGCCTCAGGTGAAGCATGAAGCAACCAAACCAAGGGTTGGGAACTCTCTTGAGAGCTCAGTTGTAATCACCCAGCTGGGATTGCTTCAAATCCCCAAATAATCCAGGCTGCAGGCTTGAGTGTGTTCCCACATGGAACTCCTGCACAGCTTCCAGCCTCAGGTACCTCTGAGGAGCCATTTCAAACCCCAAAGTCACTCCGAGAGTAAAGATGAAATATCCCAAACATTGCAAAAGGCAGGAGAGGCACCAATTTCACTGCATGGGCTGTGCACACCTGAGAAGGAGACACAGAGCAACACCGAGAGTCCAGAGTTGTTCCATCAAGTTAAAAACTACAAAAAAAATCCAGGTGCTAATTTGAGAGGGTGAGATTTATTTATATTTATTGGTGGGAGATCAGTTTTCTCAACTTGAGCCACAATTCCCTAATGGGAAAAAGAAAATGCATGTGGATCATGCTGTGAAGTCATAGAAATAATTCATTTTTAAGCCTCCACATATTCATTGTTCAAAATTATTTAAATGGCAGAGGACTCTGAGGTTATGGAGTCCTCCTCAAAGGCCTCTCAGTCCGCACCTATCTAACAGCACCCACAATCACCCTCACACCTAAAAAAATGCAAATTAAATCTAAAAAATAACCCCAAAACAAGGCAAATCAAACCTTTGTCCAAAATTTCCAAACAACTACTTTGAAAATGCAATTCATGGAGAATGTTTTTTTCTGAGAAAATTGCACCGTGTCTGCCTTGCAGTTTCCTGTCCCTAGACTTTTATTTCATGTCACAGCATGCTGACAGTTCTGGCTTTTATTTTGTTTTTATTTTGCAAAAGAAAAAGAAAATAGTAACAAGAAGGCTGTTTTAACTACTCCAATTTCAAGCTTCAACACATCAAGCTGAGATGTTGTAACTATTCATGGAGGATGCAGCAGTTCAAGCAGGCAAGCAGAACAATTTAAAAACAGCAGCAGAAAGCAAAGCAAAACTGCATCTGTACTACCAAGGAAGACAAACCAAGACTGAGGAGTAAAGTGGATGTGAAGTCTGATAAAAAAAAATTAAACATTTTTAAATACATCAAGTGAATACTTAAATATTATGATTGCCCAAGAAGGATTAAGAGGTTTCTGATATGCATTAAATGATGTTATGCATTAAATACATGCCCTGGCACTAACAGGGCTCAGAGCCAGACCTGGGAAAAATTACTTTTATTTACACTGTGGGTCCTCAACGCTGTGAAGGTTTTGCAGTGGATGTGTTACAGAATCCCACATACAAATGGTTTCTCCTTTACTTCCTTAACTGGGTATTTCAAAAATAAAAAAATAAAAAACTTCACACATTTGTACTGTTTCTATTTATTTTCCCCATTTATTTTTCCAGGAAAATACCCTTGGATGTCAGGACAACCAAGCTTTGTTTGCTACCAGTTCAACCTCCTCCCTGCCTGGCATATAGTGATGTCCTGCTACATTTATTGCTGTTATATTTATTCACAGAAATCACAGAATGCTTGGGGTTGGAAGGGACCTTAAAGATCATCTGTTTCTGCCACCATGGGCAGGGACACCTTCCACTAGACCAGGTCACTCAAATCCCCACCAACCAATTCCTAAATCAGCAGCAGCAGGTAACAAATGGCACAAATTCTGATATTTGCTTATTTAATTCTTCTTTCCTTTGCCTGAAAAGCCCCACAGGCATGCAGGTAAGAGCAACAGATGGAAAAAAAGAGCTTTTCAAAACCTGCTCTGCCAAGGCAAAGCGTATCAATGCACGCTCTGCAGGGGGAGCCTCAGCTGTGAGTGGGACCCTGGGGAATTTTGTGATTTGGAGTCTTGAGGGACTTTGTGATGTGGAGTTTTATCCCAGAAATTGCTTCCTCTAGGCAAAAACCTGTGAGGCTGCAGCAAGTTTAAATCCAGCCCTGCAACATCACCTCACCCCCATCTGCTGTGCAGGGGTGGCTTCTCAGACCTCTGTGTTACCTGCAACACTCTGGATCAGTGTAAAAAAAAGGAGAAAGGAAAAAACAAAAGGAAAGAAAAAGGAAAGAAAAAGGAAAGAAAAAGGAAAGAAAAAGGAAAGAAAAAGGAAAGAAAAAGGAAAGGGAATCATGGAATCACTTAGGTTGGAAAAAACCCTTTAACCCCAACCATTAACCAAACACTGCCAAATCCACCACTAAACCCTGTGGCTGGAGTGCCACATCTGCACATCTTTCAGATATCTCCAGGGATGGTGACCCAGTCACTCCCCTGACACCGTGATCCCATGACTGATGACCCCTTCATTGAAGAAATTGTTCCTAATATCCAATACAAACCTCACCTGGTGAATGTCGAGGCCATTTCCTCTTTTTCTACCATTTCCTACTTGAGAGAAGTGACAGATCCCAGCCTGGCTGCAAACTCCCTTCAGGGAATTGTCAGGAGTGGTTGAAAAGCTTAAAAATCCATGCAAGCCTTACACTTGATTTTTGCAACCACTCTTCCGGAGATCACTCAGAGTGCATCCTTTTCCACGATTCAGAGCAATTATAATCTTAAATTATAATCTTAAACTCGTCACAATTCTGTCTACAGGAGACAACTCTGCATGAGGATTGGAGTGATGTGGTGCCTGTGCTTGGAGCAAAATGGAACCCAAGGACTCAGGGGCTGCTTCCCCCAGTCCTGCTCAGGAGGGAGAAAATAATTCTGCTGTCCCTGGGCATCCCTGGGGCTCTCCTGTGCTGGGACAGTCGACAGCTCCAAGCACCACCACCAGCAGCTTTGGTAGGGAAGGAGAAATCCCAGCAGGAATTCCTTTCAGTTCCTCCTCCAGACAAGCAAAATACGTTGCCTGACCAGGCTTAAAAGGTCTTGTCTCGAGTGATCTGGATAAAATTATTGTCCAAAGGGAATTGCTGGAGGTCCAGGACAACACATGTGGTAAAGGAACCTCCAGGAACGCCCTTTTGCTTAATGTTAATGAAAAGTGCCCGTGTTTGCCATGTTAATCTTCCTTTCCTATTAATTATTTCACACCAATTTGGAGCTCCTAATGGCTTTTCTGCAGCCAGGTGAAGTCAATTCCCTCCCTGAACTCAATTTTGCAACAAACCCAAAATAACCTAAAAGTTACAGAGAAGAAGATGAAGCAGTAATTAAAGTAACTCTCATAAAAAAGGGGAAAAAGAGGAAAAAGAGGACAAGCATTTGATCTTTCTACTTATGATACTTAGTGTGGCTTTAGCAAGCAACTCAGCACCTCAAATGTCTATGGATTTATCCCCAAAGCACCACCAAGAATTTTATCTGTGGTCTGTTAAAGAAAGTCAAAGATTTTGTGCAGCTTTTCTCCTTTGAAAGCTTTAACTGAAGTTACAGCATCATTTTTTGCCAGAGAAACTCCCACAGAAAGTTACTCAGTCTCCAAACTCCTCTTTTGTACCATGAAACACCTGCAAGGAGTAAAAAAAAAAAAAGCAAAAACAGGCAGGAAGCAACCTGCTCACTCTGATTTCAAACCATCCACCCCAAATCCTCAGTTTACCTCTCCCAGTTTGGACTAAGCCCCACCACAGCCAGCCCTGGGGCTTAACCCTTTCACAGCTGAGCTGAGTGGATGAGCCTCACCCATCCAGCACTTTGTTCCTCCTCCAGGACCACTTGAGCCATTGCAAAGCTTCAATTCCCCCTTTTCATAGCATTAGCCAAGAATAAATCCTTACTGAAGACTGAGATCCACAATGAGAGCCATGTGCCTCTGGCATTGGGAAATGAACTCAAGAGAGAGGAAGAGATAAATTTTTGGCTGCTGGACAGAGAGGAAAAGAGGTTTGCTCTCGAGAAAAAAAATGGCAAATTCATGTTTTTATTTTAGCTTTTCCACAACTGTTGGCAAAAAAGCAAAAAGGTGGAAGAAGGTGAAGAAGACCTAGGACCAGAAAGAGTGAAGGGAAAGAAGCAGATTGTCATGTGAGGAAGAAAATGCTAAAGAAAACAAGGAAGAAGTGGTGGAGGCACAGACACCAACACCCAGCCCAGACAGGTCCTTTAGTCCCCAGTACTCAACAGCTTCCCAGGGAGCTCCTCCCTCTGGATTCTCTGCTGTCTGCTCCACACATCCCTTGGTTTCTTCCACTGCCAGAACACTGTTTTGGTCTTCCACTGCCTTCCCCTTTCATACAAACCACAGGAACCTTGATTCTCCTCATCACCTCTGCTCTCCTGTTGAAAGTGGTCAAAAAAAGCTTCAGCAAACACCAGGACAGAAAGGACTGGCCAAGGATGTGTTTGAACAAAGCTCCTTTCCTCAGAACAGCCAGCTCAAAATAGAAAGAGAAGAGAATGAAATAGAAAACAAAATAGAAATGGAAGAGAATGAAAGAAGCAGCATCACGTGTAATGTGAAGTTGCTCCTGGCGTGCAAGCTTGGGAGGTTTTTATTTCCTGCTGATGAAATTTGAGTGAAATAAGTGATAAAGGGAAATGTAAGCAAAAATCACACCCATCAGGCAATGTGATTTTCATCAGCATTGTAAAATGTGAGGCTGTTTCATGTGGAAAAGCTCTGATGCTGTTTGTCACAGATTTGTCCAGAAGGCCTGAATCTCCTCAGCATGGCCACAGCACAAAGAGGGGGCACCTGTGGAATTACAGATGTAAAACCTGGGATGAAGCTGGTTCAAGAACTCAATTCTCTACAGGTTAACTCAAGGTCTCTGTTTGCATTAACACTTATAAACTCGTGCTCTTTTCTTTTTTTTTTTTTTCCTGTTTTAATTATCTTTCTGACTTTGTCCAAGTTCTCCTGAATGTACAAAGTAAACTTTAGTTTTAGAAATAAAATTCTTCTCAGCTGGAAGAACATATTTCATCCCACCCATCTAAAAGGGAGAGGTGCTAGGTGGCAAAGCACCTGCATTTTCCTGCTCTTCCCAAGGAAACACCTTGGGAAAGTTGGATGGGACCCTGAGCAACCTGGTCTAGTGGAAGGTGTCCCTGCTCATGGCAGGTAGGTTGGAACAAAGATGATTTTGAAGGTCCCACCCAACCCAAACCATTCTATGCTTCTATGATTGTCTTTTTACAGTGCAATCAAGATTCAATCAGATTTGCTTTGCATTATTTCTGGTTAAGATGCTTTCCTTCACTTTGGTTTCCTTCTTTAGCATATATGCTAATAACAAACTGCTGAACAAGAATGGAAAAGACTCCCTAGTGAAGAGCACATCACCTCCTGTGTCCAGGACAGCACAGACAGTGCCAGAGTCTCAGGTCATGTAGGAGAGTGGCCAAGGAGATCTGCAATTCTGTTAAAATCACAGGAATCACAGAATGCTTTGGGTTGGAAGGGACCTTCAAGATCATCTTGTTCCAACACCCTGCCATGGGCAGAGAAATGTGATGACAACTCATTTTCAGCTTTGCCAAGCCACTTTGGGTCCATGTCCCTGAGGGTACATCTCCAACTTTCTCACACCAACAGTAGCCAAAAACAGCCTCCCAAACCCACCCACGTGGCGTTAAAATAAAATAAAGAGAAATATCCAAACTGTGCACAAAGAGAGGTTGTTCCTAGAGCCAACCCTGAGACAAGCACTCTGCCAGGCCAGGCACTGACTCTTGCCAAGTGAAGAGGCTCCTCCTTGGGGAGCATCACCTGCTCCCTGTGCCCAGACGTGAGCAATTAGCCCTTCCCAAATTCCCTCCTGTTCCCCAAGAGGACTTTGCAAGTGAACAGCAAATCCATGACCAAAATCCTGGAAAACCAGCAAGGACAGTTTTGACAAGGAGCAGAGAAATCCCAGGGAGGATCAGAAACAGCACAAGAGAAAGTTGTTGGCATCAGGTGTCACCCAGAAGGTGAGTGACACTCTGCTGTAAAAGCAAAGTGCTGAGATGAAGCAGAGATGCTGCTTCCAACTCGTGATGGGGAGGAAAACACCCAACAAACCTCAAGCAAAAGTCCCAACCAACCAACAAACTTTGCTGCACTGTTACCCTAACAGTTTATTTCAATTTATTATTAACAAGTTGCCTACTTTTGAAAGACCACTAGAAATAGATCAGATTTTTTCCCAGCAGCAAGTGACAGTTTGTGCTTCTCACTCTTTTCTTCTCAAGCTTGTTAAAGATGTTAGACAGTAACGTCAGCCTTCACTGCAAAACCTGATATTCTCTACAGCTGCATTAATGCTGCCAGGAAAACCTGTTCTCATCCTATGGTCCTGTTCAGGCAGCAGTGAAAAAACTAAAAGCAAAAAAACAAACAGCATGGAAAAAAAAACCCCAACCAAACACACAGCATCCTAAATTCTACAAGAAAAACAGCAGCTCTTGTTGATTTAGTAGAAGGAAATGTCAGAGACTCACAAGGCTGTTACTGAAATAAAGAACCCATCACTTCATGGGGGCAACAGGTGGCCAAAAGTGATTTGCAGGTCAGGCGAGGTTGGCAGCCCATGGGAAAGGAGCTGGCGGGATCCTCAGCCCTGTTCCACCTGCTCAAACCTCTGTAAAATGAACACAGGAATTCAGAGAACTCCCACTTCCACCACAGGAATCCACATGGGCTGCAGGGCTCTTCTCCAGATGGGAGGATTAGGGGAAAAGTTGATTTTCCGTGATGGTTAAATGCAAAATAGACTTCAGGTTTTAAGCAAAAATTTTATGAAGAATAAATGCAGAGCTGAGTTGGGCACTGGATTTAGAAGCTGCTAATTCTGGTGGTGCAGAAATTTTGGTTTTGGTTGGATAGTTTTACAATTAAGATTTTTTTCTTCATATTTAAGCAACGGGGAGACAAACTTTAAAGGTTTTGCATAATTCTGATGTGTCACCAACACTCAGTTAAGTCCCTTTTACATGAAAAAAATATCACTTTGTTTTTGTTTTATTTTGGATTTTTGCTGGTAGTGGATTAGGATATAGTTAAAAGGACAATTCATTTTTGATTGAAATAAATCAATGTACTGGAAAATATCAATTAATTTTTGAAATTTCCCTATCAAATCCTATTGCTTCTTGCTTTCCAAGATGGAAAGTCTAATCATGTTCCCTCCTTCATGCTCCAAAGCAGTGGCAATAGCAAGCATTAAAGCACAGTCTGCCTGTTTTTTAAAAGAATACCTAACCCATTAAAAAAAAGGCAATTTAAGGTATTTGACAGTTTGTTTCATTTTTAAATATTGATGCTATATGAGGATATAAATAAAACCTGAGTGAAAGCAAGTTTTTTTTTGTACTGCCATATTCCTGGGATAGTCTGCAGTCCTGTGTTGATGCAAACACAAACAACAGCACCAACAGGATGTGAAAATGTAAAGGAATTGACTGGAAAAGCAAAGTGGAAATGATTAATCTTGCACTTACTGCCCGAGCTGTTGGGAGTGTAACGTGAAAATAGCTAGCAAAAAAGATGAAGAATCCAAATATTTTTGAAACGCTGTTATTTAAAAATTTATTAGTGATATAAATCACAAAATAGTGTTTTTATTTTTAAACTGGCACTTAATCAGCCTCTCTTCTGGTCTTATTAATGAACTCAGCACTAATTGCCTTAGAAAATATCTTTTTAAAGATTCAGCCTATTAATGACAAGATGGAGATGATTTCTTTTTTCTGATTAAATCCGTGTTATGCAAGTGAGTGGTAGAAGAAAAAAACCAGCCCTATGAACAAAAGAGAGAAATCCTAGAAAATATTACGTTGCCACAGCTTTCCAGGTGAACAGACACATCCCATTGGGATGGGACACTGTGAATTCTCCATCCCTGGAAGTGTCCAAGGCCAGGCTGGATGGGGCTTGGAGCAGGCTGGGAGAGTGGAAGGTGGCCTTGTCCATGGCAGGGGTTGGAACTGGTAATTTAAGCTCCTTTCCAACCCAAATCATTCCATGATCCAGGCAAATGGATATTTCTACACTCCTTGTAAATGTGATGCTGGACCCTCAAGTTTGTTCCAGAGTCAACACTTGTTGTAGCACAAGGCTGTAGAATTTCAACTATAGAAAAAGCCTTTCTTTCCATTTCCTTCCTCTTCATAACTTCCTTCATAACTAAAATTTTGGGCCGTTTCAAGGCCACAGAAGACAAATTGCTCCCACAGTAAGTAAAAACAAAAATTTCAGAGAGACCTTGCAGTGTCATTGAGACCTGCATGAAGAGTTCTCACAAACTAAAATTTTTTAATTATCTTAATTTAATTAAATGAGATGAAGTGAGATCTGGGATGACAGGACAGCAGAAATGACTGAAACAGAGACAGAGTGGATGCAATGGAAAATAGCAATGGAGCAATGCAACAGCTGGAACCCAGCTATGAGGACAAGAGGTTTGTGCATGGGTAATGTAAATGCTGGAGTAGATTTCCCAGCTCAGAGTAAAAGTTCCAACTGATGCACCCTCCTCTTGTGGAGAGCTTCAACTCTCCATCAAAGAATTAAAAATAAAAAGAAAAAAAAGAAAAAAAAGAAAAAAAAGAAAAAAAAGAAAAAAAAAAGGCGCAAGGTAATTTATTAGGCATTTTAAAAAGAAATGAA
Source organism: Prinia subflava (assembly GCF_021018805.1). Lineage (NCBI taxonomy): Eukaryota > Metazoa > Chordata > Aves > Passeriformes > Cisticolidae > Prinia > Prinia subflava. The sequence goes on along the minus strand of NC_086247.1, from coordinate 2,656,215 downwards.
AAAGGGTAATACACCCCTTGCCATTTATTGGGAATCTTTATCTACGTGTTTAAATAAGAAAACGATACTGCTAATTTATGCATAATACTTTATATACCTTCTCAGCATTACCGAATGGAGGAAGGAAAATTACTCTTGTTTGCTTAAGATTAACCATAATAGAAACCATCTGGCTCCAAGAATCAGCTCTTTTGGAAGAAATCATAAAACCTATACAGGGTTTTATAATCCATATGTACCAGACCCCATACGTGGTTCAGGAAGATGAAGTGCCATCTGCCAGAGCTTCTGGAAGTCTCCTGGGCTTGTTTCTGTGGGACATTTTGTGCGGATCTGGTCACCCACAGCTTATGGAATCTGCAGCTGGTCAGCAGAGGTTGTAACAATGGCCATAAAACGTCCTGTTTCTTGTTACACAGCTACTGCTGTAGATATTCCTGGGAAAGGAAAAATTAGTAAGGAAAGCACAGGCTCAGCTGCTTCTCCCTGGGATTTACATGGACCAAATTTTGATTTCTCAGACCCTGAGCAAGTTACTGGTGAGCCCTTTTATAGTCAGTGTGGGGAAATATTACAGACTTTATCTTTTCTTTTTTGTACACAGAGGCACACTCAGGAACAGACCATCCCCATCTACCAAGGGAGGAGTGGAAGAGAACATCACCTTGCTGCCATGTTTACATAGAAAATAAATTACTTTGCTGTTCCACAGACGATTTCAGGCATAAACATTGAGTTGTAGAATGATTTGGGTTGGAGGGGATGATAAAAATCAACTTCTTCCAACCCCTTGCCATGGGCAGGGACCCTTTTCACAATCCCAGGTTCTTCCAAGCCCCATCAAACTTGACCCTGAACACTTCCAGCATCCACAGTTTCTCTGGACAACCTGTTCCAGTCCTCAGCATCCTCACAGCAAAGAATTTCTTACTCATATCCAATCCAAAGCCATTCTCCCTTGTCTTCTGTGCACCCTTATAAAAAGTAATCTCACAGACCTGTTACTGTACAAGGAAACCTCCAACCCACAACAGCAACACAGACCTAAAAAGACAGAGCTAAAAAATAAAATTCAGATAAAAGAGAAATTTGTTAGAAGTTTATGCAAAGCTGCAGAAGAAATGTGCTTTCTTCACGTGTGATGTGATTTGGACAATGAACTTTATACCCACATTTGCACACAAAAGGACAGAAAAGGACTGTGTGGGTGTTAGCATTAATTAGACATTATTATATTGCCCTCTGCACCTTTGTAATGCAAAAACATCCCTTCCTTATGGGTAAACAAGCAGCATTTACACTGCACTGGGGCTCAGCTCTCGTGTTCAGGAGGACTGATCCATCCTCAGGGTCAACTGTGCCTTCAGCTGCAAGACAAAAAGTGGCTTTTCCACTGTTTAATTCAGCAGAACTTTGCTCTGTTTCTCATTCTCAGCATGAGTCATTAAATATCTGCAGACCAGATTTTGCTCTTCATCTTGATTGAAAAGACTCTATTATGTACTTGAACGCAGACTTTCTCCCTTTCTTTCAAAATAAAACTGAGACATGGCTTGAAGTATTTGCCTAAAAAAAAAATAAAAAAAATCCACAGCACTGTGATACTGATGAGTATGAGAAAGTAGAAGTGACAGGAAACTGATGAAGAAAAGGCTGAGTTAAATTTTTTAGACAACTGGTTTATTAGCTGAAACATTCTGGTTTAGATCAACAGATACAAATGCCAAACACAGTAAGCTGGTTGCAGCTGAAAGTTTCTTTTTCTTCCTCCATTTACCATAGTTGAAGCAGCCCCTTATAAGCTTTCAAAGGAAAATGTTTTGACATTTTGAACTGAAATAGTGTGTTCTCAAAATTTGCTCATATTAAAAAAACCCAAATAGCAAGAAAATTAGAAAAAAAGAGGGTTTTCCCCAAATCCTTCCGTTAGTGCAACTCTCCTTTTTTTTTTTTTTTTTTTTCTTTTTTTCACTTGCAGGTAAGTTCTAACATAATTGGCAGCCAAAAGGATGAAAAGCTTAAAAAGTAAATAAAAATAATTTACATCGCCCCCTTGAGTACCAGCACCACTGGTCATGCAGAGAAAAAGGCACAAATGCATGTACAAGACAGAGCAAAGAGGTGAAACCAAAATACATCTGAAAGGTTTTGGCTCCAAGACCAAAGCTTGGGCAGATGTGCAACTTCCACAGGAGGTAATCCTTTAGTCCCTTTGGAAAATGTCAAGGAACCCCAAGGTAAATAATCATTTAAGGGTCAGGGAATCCAAGAAAGAATCCAAGAAATTCTGTTTTGAACTATTTCACGTCTGTTTTCCTCCTGTAGTCTGTCTTCAAACATTCTTGTCAAGCGCTACAGGAATTTTCTGATGCTTATTCCATGAGAAGTGATAGAACCACAGAATCACAGAATGGTTTGGGTTGGAAGGGCCCTTAAAGCTCATCCAGTTCCAACCCCTGCCATGGACAGGAACACCTTTCAGTGGACCAAGAGTCTCCAAGCCTCATCCAGCCTGGCCTTGGACACTTCCAGGGATGGGACAGCCACAGCTTCTCCGAGCATGTTGCTGCAGCTGAGGTCAAAGAAAACCCTCTCCCACACCTACTGCCTATCACATGCCCATAAAAGGGTTAACACCTGATTTCCAGCACACCTACAACCATTCCATTCTGTGCACACCTCTATTAACAGTAAATGTGGACACGTGAGCCGGGTGTTGGAGCAATGGCTCTCTGGATTTTTGTTGAAGTTGGGATTGCAGTAAGAAAATACAACGTTCCAGCAGAAAGAACAGGACTGCTGCCAAATCCCTGCTCCACCACATTCCCTTGTGCTGGTTTTGCATCCACCACTATTAAATGGTGGGGACAAAAGGTGGGGACAGCCCTGGTTGGGACAGAGGACTCATTCACCCATGAGGAACAGTGGCCACCTAATGCGAACCTGCCTTGGATGTGAGTCTGGGGATGCTCCATCCCTGGAAGTTGTGGGTGTCCCATCCCTGGAAGTGTTCACAGACAGCTGGATGGGGCTGTGGGTATGCTGGTCTAGTGGAAGGAGTCCCTGTCAAAGGCAAGGGATTGGAGCCCGATGATCTTTAAAGTCTCTTCAAATCCAACCTAGTCTATGAGTTCTTTTACTTCTTTTTGCCTCCCGTTCCTTTTCTTCATTCCCTCAGCCTCTCACTTGCTTTTCCCACCCACCACTTTTGAAGTCAGCAGCATCTGCTGCCACGCGGAGCTCACAAAGCAGCTCAGGGAGACTGAGACGTGTCACATTCCTCCCAGGGAAAAATTCCTTCCTTGCTGCTTCTCAGGAAGAGAAGGCTGAAAATGAGGGGCTCCCAAAACTCCCCCTCCATCTCTGTTGTCAGCATGGGCATCCCCAGGGCTGTGTTCATCTACAGCAAAGTTCAGCCCTTCCATCCATCTGATCCTGCTTGAGCAGAGACCTTGGACTTGATGAAGTCCAGAGGTTCCTCCCAATCTTCCATCATTCTACAGCTCCTCAACAGATCATTCCTCTTCTTCCTTAAAATGAACAGTGATGAAGATCCAAAGGGCAGGAGTGCAATGATTTTCTAATCAAAAATAGCATTTGATGATCTCAGAGGTCTTTCCCAGCCTTGATGATTCTGTGATTCTGTTGTGGTCACATCCTGCCTTTCCTCCTTCCAAATCCCTGTTCAGAGGGGACTGGCAGCAAAACAATCTGCAGGAAATGTGCTAACTGCTGCTCAGACAGGTAAAATGGTGCTTTTTAGAGGCAACCATTGACCCTTAAGTGGTCAGAAGTTGCCTCCCACAGGTTTCCCATCATGGTGCAGCTCTCAGGTGTTGTCCCTGCACCACCCCACTGGGCAACCACAAGAGAGGTCATGTAGACTAGGTGGGACACAGGGATCTGCTGGAGAAGGAGATGCTTTGCAGGTCAAATTCTCCACTGCTGGTCTGCACTGGATGAATGGAGTGAAGGAAAGCACTGAGAAAACCACACTGGATATATAAAAATCACGGTAGCCAATTCCTCCCAAATACAGAAAATATCTCCCACTGGGCACAAAGAAAAGATGACTTGAAGCTCTTGAAGGCTAGTCATGAAGGTGGGGATAACCCTCTAACACCCATCCAGTTCCAACGAGTTCACAGCCTGGTTGGAAAGTTCAGCATCAGGTGATTTCCCCCAAAACAGGTGGAACACGAGTTTGGCAGCCTCACCTATTCTCATATCCCACTTCCTGTGCTGTGCTAATTCCACACTTGAGATGGTTTAACCTCCCCCAGAGATCTGAGGAGGTCAATCTGCACTTCTCCTCCAGTTCATTGTGCCCAGCAGCCCGAGCAGTTAGCAGCAGCTCCTTTGAGTGAGGTGATTTTATCAGAAATTCCTGCTGCCACCTCCGTGCGTGCACAAACACTGTCAAGGCTTCTATAATTAGAGCACACCGAGAGAGAAAAGCAATTTGTAAGGAGAATTACACCTCTAAAACGTGTCTTTCCCAGAAAGGTGCTGCCTGCATGTCTAAAGGGGAAAAGCTTGAATATTCAGGAGGAAATTCTCTGTACTGATGCCACTAGACATTAACTAGAAAGCTAATTGTTTGGGGTTTTTTTTCTCACTGTCTAGCAGTTCCAAGTCACAAAAAAAGAAACAAAACCCCACATAGGCACACACAGGTGCAAACTTGCACACACCCCTCAGTCACCTGTGCTCAGTCAAAGACAAGACAAACACAAAATAACCAAAATATCAGCCAACATGCTGAGCACTGTAACTGAGGATCTGTTGGCAGTGTAATGGCGTGAGACCTACAGGAACAGGCCTGGGGTAAATTTGTACAGGTTGAGATTTATAACAGCAGAGTACATGGTGCTTTGGATCATGCTGGAATTGATGTTGCTCCAGAGAATGAGGATTTTGATCTACCAAATCTCACACCACTTCTGCTCCCAAATATTTAAATGAGGCAAAATGAGCTTGCTGGGCAGTTTTATCCACCAACTGCTCCTGGGTACTGGGGATGTTTAGTCTGGAGAAAAGGGGGCTCAGGAGAGACCTCATTGTTCTCTACCACTGCCTGAAGGCAGGTGTGGTGGTGAGGGTGGGGTTGGACTGCCAGGAAACTCATGATAGAACAATGGGAAACGCCCTCAAGGATCACCAAAAGAGGTTCAGATCAGATATTACAAAACATTTTCTCACCGAAAGAGTGGTTAAGCATTGGAACAGGCTGCCCAGGGCAGTGGTGGAGTCACAATCCCCAAAAGAGTTAAAAAAAGGAGTCAATGTGGCCATGGTGGTATTTGGTCAAAGATTGGACTGGACAATCTTTGAGTTTTTTCCCAGCCTTATGCATTCCATGGTTCTATGATCCCATGAAACTGTTCCCATGCACAGCCAGCCCAAGGCTGTTTCCTGCTTTGGTGCAGGTAAAACTCACCTGTACAACCCTGACTGGGGTCTCACCTGAGTCACAAAGGCTCCTTTTGTGTCCCCTTCCCTCCCTGCAGACCCATGACATTGTCTTGAAATATTGTAAAAATAAAAATAAAAGATCAACTTTCACAGACATGGAAAGTTCAAGTTCGTGTGCCACCATTAAAAAGTTGGAGGCTTCCATTTCTCAAACAGTAGTTGGCTTGTTTTAAGAACAAAGCTCAAAGGCCATTACAACAGGCACCCACAGCACCATGAAGCTCTCTGGGCCACCACACAAGAGATTTGGGGTTATTTTTGCAAACAGGAGGAATACAAGACCTTACCAGACTGTGGGCCAGGATGTGTGCAGGCTGAGGGCAACAGCAGGGGAAAACAATCCCAAGTCCTGGTCCTGACCCTGAAACATCTCAAGTTCTCCCCCTCTCCACTGGAATCCTGTCCCTGATTTCTATGTAGGCTGGAAAATCTCTGTGATCCTGCCTGCAAGAATGAGAGGGAATAGCAGCTTTGGGTCCCAGATGCAAGGATGATGCAGGGAGCTGAATACACATCGAATAATACTGCAGGAAGTTCTTCGCATGCAGGTAATTCAAAAAGACTGACAAAATAATCTCATGATCCCTTCCAGCTTTAAAATCCATGATTGTGAGAGCTGAAAGGCACGCCAGAAAAAAATACATAATGCTACTTAGCTGTTAATGCCAAGGTTAGATGTATTTTCACCCAAGATGGCTAAATAACAGAATTTCAAAACTTCCAGTAAAGTTTTGCAACTATAGACTGTCTGAGTAGGTGGAAAACAACACTTTCAAAAGGAGCATCTTTGCGTCATTAAAAGCACTCTCTGTCTAAATGGGCTGGAGCTATGTCTGGGGACTTCTATGCCATTGTCTTGAAATATTGTAAAAATAAAAAAAAATTAAAAACCCCCAAGCTTCACAGACATGGAAAGTTAGAATTCTTGTGTCACCATTAAAAAGCTGGAGGCTTCCACTTCTCAAACAGTAGTTGGTTTGTTTTAAGAACAAAGCTCAAAGGCCATTAGTAAGAGTCATCTTGTTAATAATTCATCATCATTCTTTTCCTCTTTCCTCAAAATGTAGATTTCTTATTTAGAAGGTTGCAATATACAGAGTTTTTGAAGAGTGTTTTGTTGTTACCCTATTTCCCTATTGAAAGTACACTAAGATGATATTTTGAGAGTGAATTTGGCAGGGTTGGGTTTACGACTGGATTTGAAAGTCTTTTCCAATCTTAAAAAATCTGTGATTCCATGATATTGGTCATTGAGTACGAATAGGTTGCCCAGAAAAGTCATGGGTGTCCCATCCCTGGAAGTGTCCAAGGCCAAGTTGGACAAAGCTTGCAGCAACCTGGGATAGTGGAAGGTGTCCCTGCCCATGGCAGGGGGTTGGAACTGGATGATATTTAAAATCCCAGGTCATTCTAGGGCTTTAGAATTTAAAAAAAAAATGCATTTGCTCCATGTATGAAGGAGACACAGTCCCACATTCCCTAGGTGCATTTTGGTAGTGCCAGAAAACAATTTCTGGCAGCTGGTGAGCTCTAAGACACAGAGTGAGACAGAAGATCTCTGTAACCCCTGCTGGCATCTGAACCTAGGCCAGATCTTAGCTATGCCAGTGTTGGACAGCCTAAATACAGAGACCTGGTACAGCCCAGGCCCCTGCACACAGATATCCGTATCAAATACTGGTCTTCTAAGAGAAAACCCAAAAGGATGCCCTAAAAAGCCTGCAAATATTTCCTGTTCCTTGCTAAACTCTCATTTGACAGCTCCACCTTTTCACCTGTCTCATGGAGGGCAATTTTCTCACAGACACAGCTCACCTCAGATGGGGGATGGAGGACACAGCACAAGGGGAGAGCAGCACAAGGGAAATCTTCCTGAGTCAGGATGTTCACACCAGATGTGGGTCTGGAAGTGCTCCAAGTCCCTCTAGGTTGGTCTGGACAGCCTTTCCCCTCTCTCAGGGGGCCAAGAGCTGCCCCTGTCCCTCCCCACAGCCAGAGCTGGCAGTGCAGCACTGAACAGCATTCAATTAGGAGAGCTCCCTGCAAGCTGAGACAGAGCTGAAGCACAGAGGGAGGAAGAAGCCAGCTCAAATAAATGGATAATTGCCATTTAATTCCCACGTATTAGATTTGGCAACGCTCGCATTACGGTTGAGTCAATAAAGCAACTTTGACTCGAGCCTGATTTGAGGGTGGGACAGGGTGATCAGTCTGTCTGAGAGGCAGCTCCCAGCCCCGCCAGGGAGCCTCGGGGTGGGCACAGGGGAAGGGCCACTGCCCCACTGCCACGTCTGGAGGGAAATGATCCTTTGTGTGCCAACACGAGCATTAGGCAGCGATCCCATTGATGCTCTTCCTCAAGCAGGCAGTTTCCCTCATGGACAATGCATCCCCCTATTCCTGCAGCTCAATCAGGCTGCACAGCACAACCCAGCCACCTTGCTGGGAAGGTGTTGCTGTGCCAAGCCAATCCGTCCATCGTGTCCACGAGAACGCAGCTCAGGAGGCAAGTCCACGTAGGAAATCCACTGGCAGGCAAGAGAATTTCCTGCTTGAGAGAAAGAGCTAAAGCCAGCTGCAGCAGAGAGATGAAAACTTCCCAGTGCTGCCTCACAGCTTGTCATTCCCACCTGGCTGCACATCAGTGAGACAGGGATGTCCGTGGAGCCAGGACAGCAAAGGGCTCGGAGGGAACAGCTTTTGCAGATGTGTTTAGTCCAAATCAATACTAATAAATGTTTCCTGGCATCTGACATCAATAGATATAAAATAATTAATTTAAAAGTGCAGCTCCCTTTCACTGGGACAGGTGAAGCCCCTGATTTTATTTTTTTGGTGAGCTACAGTTTCCTTTGGGAGGGACAAAATCTGCCTCTAGCACAATAGAGGGTTGTTCATAAGAGATGAGGAAAAGCAAGTGAAACCATTGAGTTCAGCAGAAAATATATCAAGACAGAAATGCCACCAATAATGCATTATTATTATCATTGTTATTATTGCAACCAAGATGCATCATTTTGCATTACATGGAATCTATAAAACAGAATTCTGCATTATACCATTGCTCTAGTGGTGTGCCAGGCATGTGCCCTACCAACACATGCAAGGATCTGTGAAAGGCTGAAAAGAAAACCGTGGCAAATTGGTTTGGGTGAGCAACACAAGCAGGCATTGCACAGGCTCTCAGGCTCTATATTGTGATAAACCTATAAATCCCTGGAGTTATTGCCATTAGTTTCAGTGGATTTAACACATATAGGGCACATTCACCAGCAGGATGCATCATAAGAGTATTCAGCCATAAGGACTGAAACTTCACCAGTATGAAGTAGGGACTTGTTCACCCCTTGCTGCTTAAAAGGAAAAAACAAACAAACACCCACCCCACAACCAAAAAAACACATGAAAAAATATCAAAGATCTCCCCAAAACCTAACACTTTATTTTATGAAATCAAAGCAGGTAAATAAAAGAAAAATATCAGAATTCCTCTGCACATTTGTTACCATTAGAATATTCGTGATAATTCCTCACCTTGCAGTAGTTAGATAGATGTGATGTAGCTATAGATGCATTAAAACACATTTTATAGCATATTTCTGTTTCAATGTGTTTTCCTCAGATGTCCTACAATGCAAGAACATTAAAGGCACCTGCTAGTAAACGTCTGCTAAAACTTCCAAATTTCTCATGAAAATTCAAAGTGTGCTGTTAATGAAATTGTTGAGTTTTTAATGTACGTGTCATTCTGATGAATGTAGAACATAATTTCCATAATGTCTTACATGTTTCATGCACCTCTAGGTATTATACCATCTTCTGAATAACCCAGAGAAACAGATTATTAGCAGATTATTTAGAAGGAAAACAGAATTACGGATCCACGTATGGTTACAGAGAATTTGCTTCAAGGTAAGAATCGCTGCACAAAACTTCCCAAGCGCTTGCTCACTATTCCAACCATTAGATTAAAACTTTCCAATCCTTGCAATAATTTAATTAAAGTGATCAGAAGATGAGAAGTAATACTGCATCACTGAATCTAATTAAACTTCAAGTTTATCCTCTAGAAATCAAGAAAAATACATATTTCTTCAAGGAAAGGCATTCATTTTATTCTGACAGTGGAGAAGATAAAAGTAAAAAAACCAAATCAGTTTTGTTGATAATATCTCTCTCGTCTCTCTCTCTCTCCAAATGACAATTCTTGCCTGGCTAAATCATCAAATAATAAGCATTCTGCAAAGGTAATCTTCCTTTCCTGAGCTGTCTGAGCCCCTTTATCCCATCCCACCCCTGTCATTGTATGGCAAACCAGCAGTGCCTGTGTAAAAATGGCAACAAATAAACAAATGGAGGGGAGGCCTTTCCCGTGTTGGAGCCTGCCAGGGAGGGGATCATGGAATCACAGAATATCCTGAGCTGGAAGGAACCTTCAGGACCATCAAGCCCAACTCACTGCACGGGCCAGCCCCAGCAATGCCACCCTGTGCCTGAGCTCTGCCAGGCTTGGAGCTGTGACCCCTGCCCTGGGGAGCTGCTCCAGGGCCCAGCCACCCTCTGGGTGAAGAATCTTCCCCTGATTCCCACCCTAAATCTCCCCAGAGAGAATTTCAGACAATTTCAAATCCCTCAGGCCCTGTCACTGTCACCACAGGGAGGAGATCCCTGCCTGCCCCTCCTCTTCCCCTCACGAGGATGCTGAAACCACAATGAGGTCTCCCCCCAGTCTTCCTCTTCAGGCTGAAGGGCTCCACCTTCAGACACTTCCCCATCTTTGTAGCCCTCATTTGGAATCCTGATGGCAGCTTTATATCCTTCCTATACTGTGAAATGTTGTCTGCTCATTAAAACCAACATGTGAACGTGAGATGGTGCAAATGAGGAGACTCCGAGGGAGGCTGAGACCACTCAGGCCTCTGATGAGAACTTAAATTCCACATTCACTCAACCAAAGCCACTTTTCATTACGGCATAATGAAGGATAAACACCAGAGCATTACTCAGCTCCTGGCACTTAGAGCTCGAAGGACACTGAGTGGGTGGCACAGGAGAGCTGAAAGCAAAGGGGAAAAAATCAAACTCTGCACCACGGCATTATTTGGAGCTGGTCTTCTCTTCATGCTTTGTCTAGTGGCTTCTTCCTGATAAATCATTATCACGCCACAGTGCCACTGTCTGGGGTCACCGAAGGACATCAGCTGGGCCCAGCTTTGCTTCTCTCAGCTGAGCCTGTCTCAGATGCTGATCCTCACCGTGGTGAGGCAGCTCTCCCCTGCAGCCCCAGAAATACAGCGGGAGCACAGATCCACCTGCAGCCACGGAAAATCCCACACTGGTACAGGGGGAGCCCTGAAGGGGGCTGGACTCCATGGGAAGCCCAGGCTGGAGCAGGTTTTCTGGCAGGAATTGGGACCCCATGAGAGATCCTTGCTGGAGCAGCCTCCCCTTGGAGGACTGGATCCCATGGGAGGGACCCGCCTTGGAGCAGCTCATGAAAACCACAGTCCATGGGGAAGGACTGGTGTTGGTGTTGGAAATGCTCATGGAGGACTGTCTTGCACGGGAGGGACTGTGGCAGTGCATTTCCACACCCCAGCAAGTGTTTCTGTATAAGGGAAAGAGTTTCAGCTTACTTTGGACCAAGTAAGGACGTTAAACTAGAATTTTCTACAGCCTGCTCATTGTAAGTGGCTCAGTGCCAGCACAGAGGCACGGGTTGGGCTTTGGAAGTGCACCTCAAACCCTGCTGTCAATTCCATTGGGCAAGCTGCTAAATAGCCCCCCTAGGTCATTCAGTATTTAAGAAAGAGCACAAAAGAACTCTTAAGCTTTTTTGGACTGCCTTAGCCAATGTAAGAGTGTTTTCTACACTGTGCTCAACTTACATTTCTTTGTTCTAGAATGTTTATTATTTTTGTCTTTACTAAAACCTTTTATTTTACAAAGCATGTACGGAGAAGTTGCCTTGCTATTATTAAGCCATTTTGAGAAGTGCTGGACACTCTCAAAGACTTGATAAATCTTCATGTGGCTCACTCCACTGCGAAAAGATTGTGCCAAAAGATTTTATCAAGGGACCTCAAGCTGAAGCAGGGAAAGTGTAAGAAACCCAAACCTTGAGGAGGGAGCAGCAGAGACAACCTGTGATGAACTGACCATAACCCCCATTCCCTGTGCTCCCACACCACTGGAGGGGAGGAGGTAATAAAAATACTGAGTGAAGTTGGGCCTGGGAGAAAAGGAGGGGTGGTGGGAGGGTGTTTTAAGATTTGTTTTTATTTCTCATTACTTTTGAATGGCAATGTTAAATTCATTTTCCTTAAGTTGAGACTGTTTAGCCTATGACTGTTTAACCTCATCTTTTTTATCAAACCAAGAGAATTTCATATATATATATATTTTTTTTTTCTCTCCCCTTTTCAGCTGAAGAGGGGAGTGAGAAAGAAGTTTGGTGGGAGCCTGGCACACAGCCAGTGTCAACCCAGCCCAGCCAGTACCACTCCAGTACCTTTATGAGCTGTGCTTAATGGAAAGGAAAGAGCTGTGGAACATTAAATTTCCACCTCGAGGACAGCAGGCTCTGCAGGACTGGAGGCATTGCTGCTGCTGCCTCCTGACAGGGATCTGCTGGAGCCAGCTCACCCCTGCTGAATTCCTCAGACACAGGCAGGCAATCTCTTTCCTGACTAGGTCCCTCAGAGGGACCTGCACCTGACACATGAAGGTGAACTCTGCTGCTGTAACGCTGGGTCCAAAGAACAAATATTAATATTAAATATATATATGTGCAAAAGAAAAGTAGACAAGGTGAAGGTTCTGCTTCCACAAGAGAATAAATGCAGTAACAACAAGTAAAGGTTTATTTTTGTCTATCACTATTAAAGAATTAAAAAGCAATTTAATTGATTAATTAAATGCTTAAAATCACGAAGGCAGACAGAAGACAGAATCACCGCCTCGTCTTTATCGGTGCCTAGGCTTTTAGCCATAAATTAAAAGCCATAAACTTAAAAAAAAAAAAAAAAGAAAAAGGAAAAAAAAAAAAAGAAAAAAAAGAGCAGAGACTTAGATTAGATTTTAGAACAAATTGAATTACTGTCAGGATGGTGAGGCCCTGGCACAGTTTGACCAGAGAAGCTGTGGCTGCCCCATCCCTGGAAGTGTCCAAAGCAAGGTTGGGTGGTGCTTGGAGCAACCTGGGATAGTGGAAGGTGTCCCTGCCCATGGCAGAGGTTGGAATGAAATGATCTTTAAGGTTCCTTCCAACCCAAACCATTCAATCATGCTACCACAATCCCCAGGAACATGACAGCAGCCTTTCCACATCAGATTCTGCCTAAAACCTTCCCAGAAATTCCTCCCTTTAAGGAAGATACCCTTCCCTAAACAACAAAACCCACAGAGACTGCCAGGGAGGCTTATCAGAAAATGCAACACTAATAATTGCAGGAATGACGAGAAAAAGTAGGTGGAAATTCTAATCTTAAAACATCCGTGTCTGAAAAACAAAATATATTTCCAAACCTCACTTTCCAATATACCTCAGAATTGTGAGGAAGGCAATAATTATCCCTAATTTACAGAGGGAGCTGTAGCAGAGAGAATTAAAGGCTCTGACTCACCAGCACTAAATCAAACAGCGGCAGGAGCACACACTGGTTTTCCCCCTGGGCTGATGGGTGATGCCAGTCACTGCCAAAAATATTAATGTAAACTCTTTTTTATTGGTCTTTTAGGATAACACAGGTTACAGTGCTCACTTTGGAGAGAGCAACCTCCCAAGCTTTGAGCTGGACTCCACATCCAGCAAAATTTCTCTGGGGTCAGTCCGAGCCCAAAATTACATCATTTGGGAGTCATTCAATTAATTATGGAGCATGGCAGTGATGAGCACACCAAATTTCCAGGCTCCTCCAAGGGTTTGCAGGCCTGTCCAAAATGCACTTCAAGCCTATGGAAGTGTTCACCATGAGTTCTGCAAGTGTCAGAACAAAAACAAAGCTGTAAATGTCCACTGAGCAGAGGTGTTTGACACACACAGGCCCCAAACATGCTTTGAAATATCTAAAGGTATTAACCAGGTGCTCAGCTACCATGAAAACTGAGCTGATGGGAAAAGGAGTGAAAGAGCTCTGAGGGAAAGTAGATAATAGAAATTGTAGAGTTTCTTCTGTGCTTCATTGATTGAACTCAGGTGATTACCTAGGAAATAATTATGTATGTATAACCTAAGCATAAAAACATACTTTGATTTTTTAAAAGGATTTCACATTACTTCAGAGTTGAAAAGTACATTTTTTGATAGGTTTGCCCATCATGTCAGACATTTAAAAGTTGGTTTTTTTCTTTTCTGCTGCAGAGGAGTTTTTATTTCCCTGAAGCTGCCTGTACAAATAAACTGAATTCCACAATGCTGGTCAGAGGCACAGGCTGGGAGGATGACTCAGCCCAGCCAAAAGTGCTGCCAGGGTCTACAGGACTAGAGACAGGAGCCTTAATGCAGTGTTCAAAGGAATTGCACCTAAACAAATTCACAAAACCAGAAAATGTATGACAAACAAAGGGGGAAAATCATGTCTCAATGCTATAGAATTATATACCCACAGAAATGCTCTGAAATGTCAGTTTTGGGAACTGATTCACAACACCTTACACATCTTAAAGGAGGTAACAACCAAAAAGAGCTGTTTGTTCATGATTTAAGAGGTGCAAGGAGAGGGAGAACAGCAACATCCCACACAGACACACAGACCCAGCAGCAGAAATGACCCCAGCAGTTCTCAGTGATGAGCACATCGACTCCTACACCACTTGAGACCAGACTTGCAAAAGGCACCTTCTCTGCCTGGAACATCTTTTGCTGGCAGAAACAAGACCGATGTGTATTGTGCTCCTACAAATAACTTACTTTCTCATAAATGGGTCAAATTAACCCTGATTTATAGAACTGAAGTTCCCACTCAAACTCCTGCACAAGTCCAGGAAGACAAATTCATTCTTATTACAGAGTCTTAAACAACTCACCTTAAATTTCTCTGTTATGATGAAGAACCCGATATTTTAAACTAGAAGAGACTGTTGATCCTTTCTATTGCAACATTTTTCAGAGTTTGTTAAACAGAATAAATCACTGAATGGTTTGGGCTGGAAGGGACCTTAAAGATCACCTAATTCCAACCCCTGCCATGGGCAGGGACACCTTCCACTGTCCCAGGTTGCTCCAAGCACCACCCAACCTGGCCTTGGACACTTCCAGGGATGGGGCAGCCAAAGCTCCTCTGGGCAACCTGTGCCAGGACCTCACCACCCTCACAGGGAAGGATTTCTTCTTAATATCTAATAATATAATAATAATCTAATAATCTTCTTAGTATCTAAACCTGGTCTCTCTCAGTTTCAAGCCACTCCTCTTGTCCTGTCATCACATGAGCTTGTAAATGCCTCTCATCAGCTTTCTTGTAGATGCCCTTTAAACTCTGGAAGATGGACTTTGGATGTCTACCAAAGGTCTGAGAAAAAGCAGCTTGGGCTTCTCAGCTCCCCAAAATAAATCTGAAGCTTCAGAGGAGCACCAGTGGTACCAGTGGCTTATGATGAAAAACACACCTCTTCCCTTACCAGTAGAATTCGTGACATCTTTTCCAGAGGTTTGACTGGACTGGAACATCACAGAATCATTAAGGTTGGAAAATACC
Source organism: Prinia subflava (assembly GCF_021018805.1). Classification (NCBI taxonomy): domain Eukaryota; kingdom Metazoa; phylum Chordata; class Aves; order Passeriformes; family Cisticolidae; genus Prinia; species Prinia subflava. The sequence goes on along the minus strand of NC_086247.1, from coordinate 2,641,042 downwards.
TCCAAGATCCATCTAGAACTGATCTTACAATACCAAGCAGAGAACATTCCTGAACGCTGACGAGCCTTGTTACCACCTTTGCCCCATAGAAGAGTAGAACCATGGAATGGTTTGGGTTGGAATGGACCTTAGAGATCATCAGGTTCCAAGGCCCTGCCATGGGCAGGGATGTCATTCACTGGATCAGGTTGCTCAGGACCCCATTTAACCTTTCCCTGATGTCATATCAGGACATATGCAAAATTCCACCATTAATCAAGTTGCAGCTATTCCTTATGTTTAGTCTCCATCCAGACATTACTGATCTTGCAGAAAACTACCAAGAAGGCACAAGTGTTATTCAAAGAGTACCAAAAATACTCTCAATGCCTATGTAAAAGTTTTTTCCTTTTTCTAGATAGCTTCCTTAAAATTCAGGCAGTCTTTGCCCATAATTAGTAAAAGAAGCTATTGTCTGTTCTTCTTAACACGACACTTATCTTCCCAAGTCTAGCAAAGTATTTCTTAAATACTGACAAAGTTCCTCACTTCATATTAATATTTTTCTACTTAAGCTGTACCCCAAAATAGCAGCCAATTATTTCTTCAAACACTCTTATGACACTGGTGAGCAAAGTGCTTGTTGATCCAATAATGCCACAAGGATGTTGCTAAATCCAGCCTTATGTTCAAAAGAGATTTCCAAATATTTTGCATCTCAAAAGTAGTTTGCATCAAAAGTAAACTTCAGAAGGCTGCAGGAATCTTGCAGAACGATGTGACCCAGGCACCATCCACATCTTGCACAAGACTATATCGAAGCATAAAACACGTCTGAAATTTAATAATCCCACCATAGACGCACATCTGAAATTTAATAATCACTCCTGGACAATCAGATTCAGTGGGGATGTTTGCAGAGTAGCCTGTGCTCTTTTGGGCTGAATTCTTGGTGAGAAGTGAGAGCCATTGGTGTCACCGCTTCCATGACTGCGATGAATAACAAAATGACAGCTCTGGGCCCACGAAACCAAAGTGCTCTCGGTCAGCAACAAACCAAGGTGAATCTGCCTTGCTTACACCCCTGTGAAAGATTGAGGAGCCTGGGTTTTATCTCACATTTGCATCAGGCTCACTGGACAAGCCACAGCAACTTGTTACACTGATGTGTGCGTCTCAAAGCCTTCAAGGGGATAAAACCTCACAGGCTTTGATCTCAGCAAAGAGCACCTCCATTCCTTATATTCACCCAGGCCTTTCTTCTAAATCAGAAGTCCATTTCCTCAAGGCAGCGGATGCTCATTGTGAGATGAGTTAACTACACCTTCTTCCCTCCAACCAAAGTCCTGATTTTGCCTTTATTTATCATATTTGAGCATAAAATAGGCAAAATAAAAAGGTATCTGTGGCACCCATCAAGAACAACAAAAACCTGTTTTATTTGTCTTTCAAAATGTTAAAAAAAAATCACATCTATTGTTTCAATTTTACTATAATATTCAAGATTTACTATCATATTCAAGATACATTACACAGCACACAGTGTTGCTTTTTGGCCTGATTTTTTTTAATAGTAAGGTACAAGTTGTCTTCCGAAACACTTGGCATATTCTTGGTTGACAGAGGTAGGGGTTTCCCCGAGTATTTCTTAAACTAACTTGACATTTCATATAATTATTTCTGCAACCAGAGAGTAAGCACTGGAGCTATCACATTATCTGAGTTTCGCATATATGAAAATAATTGCACCATCTCCTGAATCAGGGACAGGCACAACCAGCCTGGTTAAACCCTAGCATTAGAAGGATAAATGGTTATAATTTTATTAATCACCATTTCTGCACCAGTGCTGGGGGTGAACTGCTCTCTGACATTCCATCACGCACACAACACGCACGATTAAACCCTTCCTCCCCACAAGGAGCCCACTCTGGATGCTTCTTTATTCGAGCCCAGGACATGAACTTGCCATGTTTGTAATTAAGTCTGCTCATTAGAAGTGGGCCTGATCCCACAGACGTGTGCCTATTAACAGCCCCTCCAAGAATAACCAGCTCATGGGGGTGTGAAGCAGGGCTGGAGCCCCAAAAAAATTGGATGGGATAAAAGGCAGGCGTTCAGCACTGTGGTGTTTACCCCTTTCAGGCAGCCAGGCCTGTGTTTTTCATCCAGTCCATGAATCCTGTTTACTCCACATGGAAATTATGCTCACATCACACTGGTGTGCTTGGGCAGGAGACATAAGCAACCCTCTCCTGGAAACTACACTGTGGAAAGAATTAGAGACTTTCTCTATTTTGAGCATATTTAAGCCCCTACCAGTCCTGAGCAAAGACCAAAGCTTGGTAAACATAATACTTACATCTGATAGACCTAAATATGTGCATTCAGTATTAAAGGAGGCTTATAGAGAAGAGAGAGAGGAACTTTTGACTTGTGCAGACAGTGATAGGGCAAGGAATGAATGTTTTAAACTGAAAGAGGAGAGATTCAGGTTAGATGTTAGGAAGGAATTCTTCTTTGTGAGGGTGGTGAGGCCCTGGCACAGGTTGCTCAGAGAACCTGCAGCTGCCCCATCCCTGGAAATGTCCAAGGCCAGGTTGGATGGAGCTCTGAGCAACCTGGTCAAGTGGAAGGTGTCCCTGCCCATGACACAGGGTGGGAATGAGATGATTTTAAGGTCCCTTCCAACCCAAAGCACTCTATGATCCTACAATTACATACATTTATTTGCATTTGTCAGCTGTAGGCAAATTGCAAGTAGCAGCAAATTTTCCTCTCCCAGAGCTGAAAATAAATTAAAACTCAAAAATTTAGCTGTTCTTTTGGCCTTTTTTTTTTTCCTTTTTTTTTTTTCCAGATTCCTGTTAGTGTGTAACCTTTTTTTTTTTTTGCATTGCTGAAGCACAGGCAAGAACCCTGCCCAGCTCCAAGGGATCCTCTGGAGTCTTCACAGGCAAGGACTGAATTATCAGCACTGGTACAGACTGTGAGGAAGCTGCCAGGTCACTCTTTTTACCTCTCCCTCTTCTTCTCTTACAATACACAAAAATCGCAGAACCATGGAATGGTTTGAGTTGGAAAGGACCTTAAAGATCATCTCATTCCTACTCCCCCTATCATGGGCAGGGACAGCTTCCAGTAGACCAGATAGCCCAAATCCTGCCAGATAGAGCTTGAAGGGTGGCAGCCACACCAGGACAGGGTGTCTGAGCTAAACAGCCCTGCCAGTATTAGCTTGGGAGCACAACTTAACTAAACCCAGCCATCCTAAACGGGCAGCTGAGCTGGTGGCTCACAGAGCCTCGTGCCCCTTTAGGAGAATGTGTTGAATTATCCTCTCCAGTGGCTAAGGACATGAAAAAAGAGTGAGAGCTGTAGGCTCTGCCATCTCTTACAGCAGCCCTCCAGCAAAGTGCACGAAGTGATGTGATATTGCTTCTCATAAAGCTCCTTATTCCCCTGTTCCCTGCTCTCCAGAGGGAGAGATGCATTTGCAACACAGTGCCTTGCTCTGGTTGAGTGCTTAACACCCCTGGTTTTTTTTAAAGTTAAAAAATGCTCTTGAGCATATTTACAGCCCACATAAATAGTGTTTGAAAAGTAAAAAAAAAAAATACCCTTCACCCCCTCTTGCTGTGAGGAAGCATTGGAGGCAATAGAAGGGTAAATTCATCCCTAAGCTCCCTTTACTGCAACTGTCCTTGAAAAGAAGGCAGACTTATTTTCAGTACACAAGTATCAGTTATCCTGGGAGAGAGAAACAGTAATTCCCTCCAGAGGAATTCAGCTAAATCCACTCTATGGTCCAGGAAATACCTGGTGGAACAGATCACACATATTGCATTTCCTGGCTTTGCTTTAGCAAACCCCAGTATCACAACAGCACACCTTAAACATCAGCAAGATCTTTTCTGTCCTTGCCTTCCCAAAAGACAGAACCACCTGTCCAACTCTGTTTTCACTGCCTGTTCCTCTGTGGTGGAAAAACACAACTTGGAAGTGTAAGTTTTTCTGAGAATATAAAGCAATGGATAAATGCACCGGAACCACAGCTGAAAAGGGATGACAGAGAGAGATTTAATCCCTGTTTTCCAGGGAAGGAATACTGATCCCCCTCCATTAGCTTTGGGAACTGGTGTTCACATAAATATTAACAGTTTTCATTTACTGGTTGCCCATGTTATGGTAGATACCCCTCTGAGAAAACTATTTTTCCACTTTTGAACTACACCTGGATTTTCCAGTTGAAGCTGTGAAGCAAAAGCAAGACATTTCCCAGAAAGCAAATAGCTCCCACTTTTTATTTGTGTTTTTGTTTGTTTTAACCCTACAGAACACAGGCACACAAGGTTTCATGCCTGAGAAATTTCAACTTTCCCATTCATTTCACTTCATGTGGGATAAAATATGAGAGAGGAAAGAGATGATGCACTGCAGTTGGTACCTGTCAAGATGTTAGAAGGACAGCAGCAAAAGCTCTTGCTGTCTTTGTCTCTTTTTTCAGAAATTTGAAGGTTTCTCTCTCTCCCATTACAAATTCCAGACCAAGTTACACCTGCACTATGTCACACAACAATTATTGAATCACAGAATGGTTTGGATTGGAAAAACTTCAAAGATCATCTCATTCCAACTCCTGCCTCAGGCAGAGATGTCATTCACTAGACCAGTTTGCTCCAAGCCCCATCCAGCCTGGTCTTGGACACCTTCAGGGGAGGGGAGTCCACAACTTCTCTGGCCAACCTGGAAATCTTCTCTGGGCAACCTGGAAATCTTTTCTAGGCAGCCTTCTTACACCTGAATAGATCCAAGCCAACAAAGACATTCTCACCACATCTCATAATTTGTGAACAAAGAAGGAAAATTGGTGATTGCTACAAACTGGCAGGAAGCTCAGTACACACAAGTGAATCCACCAGCATCCACATTTCAGGAAAAAAGAAAACAAAACACCAGTAAAGGCATTTCCCACCCTGGAGAACAGCTCTTCTCAGTGGCACAAGTGGTGGTCAATCATGCCCTCTCCAAAACACTTCTGGAGAAACAGAAGGTGCTTGAAGACCTTGTAAATTCAGCTCAGACATTAAATATCCATTAGAAATGGTTAATTAAATGAAGAAGGAGAGAGCCAATAGGAAGCAGTGCATGGAGGGAGCCCTGCTGGTGCTCAGCAATGGGGCCAGCTGAGCACCGACAAAGAGCAAATTGAGTGCTGGGAGGAGGGAAATAAAGCAAGTGCCAGAGCTCTGCTTGGCAGGAAAAGTGTAATAGATTCTGTCTGGGAGATGTATCAGCATCTGGGGCTTTTAAATCATGGAGGAAGGCAGAGGGGAGCAAAGCTTTTAGCACTCAAAGCAAAATCTGCAATGAGACCTTTATGATGATGAAATGCACTCGGGAGTGAGGGAATTAACAAGAGGAAAAATATCTGGAAGGACACTGGACACCCCAGCTCTTCCCCCATCTTTTATCAGCATTTTGATCCCTCAGAAGAAAATGGTAAGATTTTTCCTCCTTCCTTGCCTGACAGTTTGGAAACAAAAAGTTATTTCTTTGCAGTTTCTGTAATCACAGCAAGATCTCCAAAATGCTTCAAAATTACAAAGGAAAGAGCAACATGTAACACAAATTATCAGTATCATTACAGAAAGAAGTGGTGTGTCAGATTTTTGCCCAGTAATGGTAAAGGAATCAGTGTCAGGTCTGAGGTAAGACCTTGGGTTATACAACTCTTCAGTCTTGTCCTGAACAAGAAAAAGAAAAAGCAAGTTTCTACAATTCCCACATCTCTTCTTGCTATGGAGGAAAGATGGAGACCATCTTATTGAACAACAGGGATACTTCTGGGCCCCATACATTTTCAGAAAAGCTTCACATCTAATGTGAATACTTTGGATATATCTAAAAGCATCTGATTAAAGAACCACCCATTCCAAATAATTCATTTTCAGTGACACACCACTGCACTGCTTGAACAGAATTTACTGTCCACGTCAGATGGCAGCTAAACCATCTCATCATCCCCTCTGTCCACACAACAGCAAATCAAATAGAATAATTTTGGATCTTTTACTGCACCAGTATACCCCTAAAAGAACAAACACTTGCACATTACTAGGCTGGTTGTGTGAGTGGACAGCAATACTGGAGATAAAAAGAGTGCATAATTATATTATCCACCTTTAAAGTGGGGGAAAACCCCCTCTCATTTACCCCTTAAATACCCTTGAAACACTGAGAAAGTGGAATTTGGTTTGTGTATCTACAAATGTACCTCTACACACACTGGCTAAGTGCAGCTGCCCCTGGCATGAGATGAGAGAGCTGCTGAAGCCCACATGGAACTCTCCATCAAAGACTGATCAGGACCTAGAGAGGGAAATAATTAACATGGACCAAAAAGCACAAATCTCTGCCTCAACAAGGCCAGGAAAGGTGAAGCAGCATCATTTTCCAGCCTCACATCAGGTAGCTCACAAGTTGGGAAAGGTGTTAAGAGCCTACAACATTAATTAAGTTAATAGTTTGGGATTTAAGACAGGACATCAAACATGTCTGCTATATTACAATCCATTTGTGTGTGCCTGCTCCAAAATCCCAGAGCAAAATTATGTCACTGCAGAGGCAAGGACAAGGGTTCTGCTTTGCAGATTTCAATCAAGCAGAATTTACCATTCAGCTGGGTCCTTTCTGGAACACAAGAAGCTGACCTTGAAGAATTACTATGAAAGCTTCAAGAGACAGTCAGTATTTGATCCTGCATAAAATGCAATCCCCAGGAACGTCAGGATATCGTGTCCAGATGAGCACTCTGCTCTGTTCCACGATGCTCTTGTTTTCCTATTAACAAAGTCAGTGATATGTTCTTGCTCCAGTCTCAGGAGTGGGAAACTCACTGTGCACAAAATATTTCTCCTCTGACTCACACTAACACTGGGCAATATTTGAGTTTGACCAGGAAAAGTTATGTTTACCCAAGTGGGGTTGCAGCTTCACCTTGGCCTGTCCCTAATTACAGGTCAAGGTGAAGCTTGATTAATTAATTCCCTAATTACTGGGCAGAAACTGAAATATGCAGATGGAGCAACTTGTTGTTCTCCATTTCTTCTGCCCTGAGGATGGTAGTCCCATTTCCTGAGTCTTATCATGGAATCACAGAATGGTTTGGGCTGCAAGGAGCCTTCTAGATCATCTCTTTCCAGCCCTGTGCCATGGGCAGGGTCACCTTCCTCTATCCCAGGTTGCTCCAAGCCCCATCCATCCTGGCCCTGGACACTTGCAGGGATGGGAATTCCACAGTTTCTCTGGACAACCTGTGCCAGGGTCTCAGCAACCTCTGAGTAAAGAACTTAGGACTGCTCTGCCACGTGGGGTTGCCACACCCATTCCCTCCATCTCTCTCCTCCGGGCCCACTTGTTTCCTCTCCCACAAACGGCACTGATATGAAATCCTTCCAAAACCTCCTTCTGAGGACAGCAATGAATCTCATCTTGGCCAGATTGCCCAGAGAAGCCGTGGCTGCCCCATCCCTGGAAGTGTTCAAGGCCAGGCTGGATGGGGCTTGGAGTAATCTGGGATAGAGGAAGGTGCCCCTGCCCACGGCAGGAGGTTGGAATTGGATGATCTTTGAGGTCCCTTTCAGCCCAAACCGTTCTATAGATTCTATGAATCTGTTTATTCATTCATAAAGTCCCAACCAGATACTGTAACCACATCTGTAAGATTTTTTTTTTTTTTTGCCTTGTCCCTCATCTCCCTAAATTTATACAGTGCTGTTCTACAGACATCCACTGATTCTTTATCCTCTTTATATTCCTTCCCTTCCAAAACTTCTTCTAGCAGAAAATTTGGAAGACTTTTCTCCAAATAACTTTTTTTCCCGAAGCAAGTACAGGTATTATACAAGATCTGAGCCAAGGATCAGGATAGAAATTCATGTTTCAACACCTGCCTCCAGGACCTCTGGAGAAGTTACAAAATGGAAAGGTAACTTATGAGGGAATGGTCTGTCAAAGCCTTCATTTTTAGGAGGTTTTTATAACACCTTGAAGGAGAAGGGTTTAATTTCCTTACCCTTTACCACAACCATGAGAGCTGTGTGTGTTCTTTGGGGGTGACAGAAATAATCGGTCCCTCTTTGTGCTCAGATGAATTTTTGGCCATGGCGATGCCTTCCCACAGCAACTTTCACTTGCTGATGGCTAGCTGGACCAACTGTGGACCAACCAACCAAAAAACCTCCCAAACAGTATATGCCAAAGCATAAAAACTAAACTATCCACATAGCTTAGTGTCAAAATACCTGATTACAGAGCCCCGTGTTCTAAGCACCCTCATGTGTGCAAACCATGAAGGAAAATCAAGGTGTCTACAAACACACACAAGCACTTGATCTCCTTCTCAAGCCTCAATGCTGCAGCTCAAATGCAGTTTTCAGTCTTGAAGCAGCAAGTTTCACAAATTATCTGTGAGCAGAGAAGTCACAAGTTTTATATCAATGCAGGTATCAATAAGCATTTTACTTTTTCTGACTTTTAACCTGGAAATAGAAACATCCTCTCTATAAAAAGCAAAGCATTTTGCCCATCAGAACATCTAAATGGAGAATTAGCTTCGGACTTTTTCTGAAACACTGAAGTTTGAAGGCCAGTTATCAATTATGTTAAAAAAAGGAAAACAAAAATGAAAAAGAAAGAAAGAAAGAAAGAAAAAAAAAAAGTGCAGAAGAGCTCCTGCATTAGAGCACACCAACACAAATTGGTTTATTTTTAAATGATTGCATCTTCAAACCTTGTGGCGCTCCTCCCGGAGGGCAAAGCCGATATTCTGATCTATTTTTTGATCTTCTAAATGCAGGCAGAGCCTGAGGAAGCCAAGCTCGAGCCCAGGGAGGAGCATTCACACGCTGCAGCCCTGGAAGCAGCACTGCCACAAGGAAATTCCAGTTGGGTCCCAGGCTTGGGATAATCACGACGTTGATTCCCGGCGCTCGGCCAAGCTCTGTACACGACTTCTGCTGCAAAGCCTTTCATCCGTGGGCATGTCTGCCTGCCAAGCTGCAGATAAAACTGATCTCGGCCACTGGGGGTCATTAAAAGGCCTGTCAGAGCCTCCTCCCAGGCACTGAGCTACTTCTCATGCTGGAATCTGTCATCTTCACTCCTTAAAGGATTTCTCAGGATCTCTGTGTTAAAACCCTCTAGGACCAGCAGCCAATAAGTCATCTTCATTTTCTGACTCACTGTAGAGGTTTCCCCTCCTTTTCTGCTTCACTTAGATCCGACACTGTGACTGTTGAAAGGCAAATCAGCTCCCAAAAATCATCCCAGGCAAATAAATTTGGTTTAGAAAGGAACAGCAGAAGAAATTTAACAGCAAACTCTCCTGAGTCTTCAGCTGGTCTCCTGATTGCTGTCCTGTCTGCAGCCAGGGCAGGAAAGAAAATCTTCCAAGAAAGTGGTGATGAAACTCTCTTCCCTCCCCTCTTCCATGCCAAGGAAGCAAGACACACATGAGGATCCTTTAGTAAAGCCTTTGCCACTGCTTCCCACAGCATTCTCCTGGAGGAACGGGCTGCTCATGGATTAGAGAGGTTTTCTGTGTAAAAAACTGGCTGCTGGTGCACGGAGTTACATCCAGGTGGTGGCAGGTCAGAAGTGGCTCAGTACTGGGGACAGTCCTGTTTAATATCTTTACTGATGATCTGGATGAGGGGAGCTGGTGAAAAGGAGGCTCAGGGGGAACCTTCTCATTTTCCTCAACTCCCTGGCAGGAGGGTGGAACCAGGCAGGGTTTGGGCTCTGCTCCCAGGGAAAAAGGGGCAAGACAAGAGGAAACAGCCTCATGTTTTAAAGGTTAGATTTGATTTCAGGAAAAAATTTCTTCACCAAAATGTCTGTCAAGCGTTGAAACAGAATGGCCAGGAAGGTGGTTGAGAGCTGTGCCCACCCTTCCCATGCAGATTCAGATCCGAGCTGGAGCTCCAGGGGATTTCAGGGTGAGGGTTGGGTTTGAGCACGAAGCCATTTCTGCACTGACCAGGACGTGGACATAAATATGCTCGTGCCAAACCAGGGGAAGTGTTTATACAGCACAAAAAACCAATGTAATAAACAATGTCAGTGCCTTCACTTTGGGAAACCTGGTCAAGGAAAGCAGCAGGAGCAAGAGAGGGACTGAGAGATGGAGGATGAAACTCGCAGGATTGCTGTTCTTTGAGATTCTCCTCGGGGTTGCTGTTCCCTGAGGTAATAAGGTTTTTCATTTCCTCTTTGCCCTAAGTGTTTCACACTGGAGCCAGAGATGACAAGCTGAGTCTGCTAGTGCATGTTTCTAAGGTTGTTTATTCTTTATTATCTCTCAGTTCTTTCTCAGTTCTGCCAGGCCTTCCTGGCAGGGCAGGACATGTGGCGGACTGGGGAGGATCAGAGAGTTCTGGACTTTTTGTACTATTTCTCTGACCTAACTACTGTTCACAACGTACTTTTTATTTACAGAATTTTACTAATACTTACTACCTATGTTAACATGTTATTTCGACTCTAAACCAAATCTTGTAATACAGCTTAGCAGAAAAATGGGGGAAAAGAACAAGAACAAGGAGGACAGGACCACTCTCTAATTCTTCTATCTTGCCTCTTCAAACTCATACACTAAAAATTTTAGATTCTACGTTTACACTCTGTGATAAACTAACTACTATTTATTTTGAATTCTCTCAGCTTGTGATTCTTCATGCAATGTGGGCATTCACTCCCATGGCCAGGGATCAGAGGCAGTGTCCTCCTGGGCTCTGTGTGAGGCTGGCTGAGCCCCTTGTACAGATCCCAGACCCCCCTGTCCGGTCTCCAAACCCTCCAGCGTGGCCAGAGGGATGTTCTAGACTCCGACAAAAACAACTGGGGAAAAGATAAAAATAAAAAGGTGGCAGGGGGATTAAAGCTGAATCCCTGTTGTGTCTAAACCATTGGATATGGAGGGGGTGGAATTTTTAGAAATAGGAAAGAGAGGGGCAGCAAATCAAGCAGAATACCCAGCATTTCTCCCCAAAAGCAAGGCTGGATTTTGTTTTCAGCCAAGAACAGGAATTCTCAATGCGTTCCAGCAGTGAAAGCCCCCAGCTGTGGGCAGGGAACCCCTCCTGCCTGCCTCAGCCCCCCTGATGCAAATGCCAAGGAGGAGAGATGCTACCAGGAGGTTTTTTAGGGCTTTCCACTACAGACAGGCACTGCCACTGTCTAGGGTGATCCTGAAATGCTGGCCTTGTCCTCACCCCCTCTCTCTCAGTTCTGAGGATGTCTCAGACATGCCTGAAAGAAGTAAAACACAGCAATTAAAAAAAAAAAAAAAAAAGAGATAGAGGGAGAGGGGAATGGACCAAAAAGGACAGGATGTTCAACCAGAAACAAGAGTTGGAGAACAGCAGCATGACAAGCAGACCTCCTCCCAGCAACTAGATATCATTAAAATAAAATAAAATAAAATAAAATAAAATAAAATAAAATAAAATAAAATAAAATAAAATAAAATAAAATAAAATAAAATAAAATAAAATAAAATAAAATAAAATAAAATAAAATAATAAGCTGGATTCTTACCAAGTCAAATCTGAGCATATGGAGAGAAAAAGAAGCACTGCCATTAGACACACTAACAAGTCAATTAACATCCCTCATCTTGTGGGAGCAGAGGGTGCCAGGTATTCCCCAAACACAAAGTGGACCAAATTCTCTGATCTCCAGGAATTTCAGTCTCCCCAAAGGAAGCTCTCGTTTGCCACAGTGGCTGTTTTCTTATGGTACATACACATGATTTTTTTCTCCCTTTCAGGATGTAAATATGGCCTGGTTTCTTCTTCACTAATGAGCAATAAACGTGAAAACCCAATGGAGAACAAAAATAAAATTGAAAAATCACTGAAAATAGTGAAATTGTTTTAAGAGATCCAAAATTTAAAAGTATTAATTGACAGCACTTTGGTTGAGCAGTAAGACTATAAAAGGATAGGTATGAAATTACAATATGACTGAAACCTCCAAATTACATTTCAAAACACACACACACGGCACATCCATTCCCCCCAGGTATGCACATCCTGTATACTTTTAGTGATTTTATTGTTGCTAGATCCTGGCTTGGAATTATCTGTGTATTGTTCAGTCCCAGCCATCTGGCTACAGCCTGGCTGGTTAAGCACTTCAGGAAAAGCAGCAACATCTCCACTTTACCCACCTGCTTAACTCCTGCAGTACCTGAAGTAAATCTAAAAAAAAAAAAAAAAGACCACTACAGGATTGCAATAAAGGGGTTTTTTTGCTGCATTTTGTCATAAACCCAAGTTCTTTGCAAACTGTATTTTACAGCAAACCCTCTTTCTAAATCTCTGCTTTACACCATCTCACAGAAGTGAAAATAATAATAAAAAAGAACTCGGAGGAATGAGTGGGAGAAAGTGATACGGAAATCTCATTTTGCTCAGCCCATCACTTTGGTTGCCTCCACACAGGTGGAAAAGTATAGGAGGTCTCAAACTTCCAGACTCACAGGACTGTTTTTTCCCTTCAAAACCTCTTTTCTAGGGGAGAATGGAATGGTTCCCAACAGAGCTTCACATGCAACAGACCTGTTTTACATGCCAAGTTCAAGCCAAGTGCTATTCCCAGCTCCAAAAGATGGATTTACGACTTTAAAAAATCTTCAGATGGATTTATGACTTCAAAAAACCTTCTTTACAAAACTTTGTCCCTCGAATTTGCCAGCTGTATCCCTGTCTCCATTTCTGTATCTCCATTAGGAGAGGAGAAGGAATAGAGAATTTTGTATTTTATGCAGCAAGGTTGTGATCAGCTCTTCATTCTTCTGCTCTCCACTACGGACCTGACAAAAGCATCCAGAGAAAAAAAAAAAAAAATAAAATTCCCCACCGAACCAAATAATTCTCTATGCATTCACATGTATAGAATATTCTTTGTCTTTCTGAAAATCCAATCCCAAATCTCTGGGTGAAGATTTCAAAGTAAGGAATGGCCAAACACACGGAAGTATCCATGGGGAAAATTCCACTTTAACACATTGCTGGGCACCAAGGGAGTAAGAAGCAATCAGGTTTGACTGGCTGTAAAAACAAACAAGCAAACAAACAAAACAAAACAAAACAAAACAAAAAAACACTCCACAAACCCACAACTCCCCCACATAGGTTGAAATTTCAAGAAATTTCCAAAAAACCTTCCAGAGTAGAAAAGGGGCCTTGGACTATTGACTCCCCCCCCACAGCTGCATCATCAGGTACCTGGAGATCTGTGAGGTCTGACCTCAAAGAGATTCTGAAAATAGGACATAAACTGTAAAAAAGCCCACTGGGATTATTTTAATCCTGGTACTGTATCTCCCAAGAATCACCTGCCTACCAATTCAAGCTCAATTTCCACTAAAAATCCTGGCTTCAAAAGGAATTAAAGAAAATTTTAATGTACTTAGGATATGTTCATGTAGAAAAAATAGTAGTATCATCATCCCATTGTGGCCCTCAGCAGTGAGGAAAAAAGGGTGAGATATCCCCAAAACGTGTTTCCAGCTTGGGATCAGGAAATAATGGGAAATTGGTTTTAGAAACACCTACACAACCACTTGTACATCTCAGAACCTCTTTAAGCAACTTCTTCCATCCCACCACAGCCACCTGCAGCACCACCACTACCTTCAGCCACACCAACAGCCCCTGAACAGCTCATAAATCCCAATTAATATCTGAGTATAACAGAGAGATTCAGGGAAGATCTGCAGCGCACACATCCTAACATCCAAAATCCCTCCTCGCTCCTAAATGCTTTCCATCCACACTAATTCACCCTAATCCCCAATCTACCTGCTTACATCTGTCAACTCCTTCCCCACTGTTGATCTTTAATCCCTGTCCACTCCTAGCTGCCAGTGTCAGTCTCCAAGCCAACGTCACCTGGAAGAAGAGATATTCAGAAATAACATTTCTGGCCTGACAGCATGGATAAAAAAGCTTTATTCCTTTTTTTTTTTTTTTCCACTCAAATTCTGTTTGTGTCATAGGTATTTGGGTCAGCTGTGCCTACCCCTCCATTATGTACAGAAGTGAGATTTGTGTATGTTCTGCAAATAAATACATCCTCAGAGTAGAACAGAAATCCTCAACTAGGATTGTCCTAGGGTGACTCTGTGATGCTTGTATCCCCAGTTGTCTGTCCTGTTCATGCTGGATTTTAAGTTTTGCACCTTTAACACTGGTTTCAAGAGCGAAGGGGGGAAAGAATCAGAGTTTGTTTCCAGGAACTGCACTTGCTCCCACACATTCCCTCTCACAGACTGTGCTGTCTGCAGCATGGACAGCAGCAGAGAGCTCTCCTTTGCTTTTTAGTCAGGTTTTTTTTTAGTTAGCTGAAGCCTAAGGTTTTTCAGAACTGTTCAGCTATTGTTTGGTCTAGGAACACCAGGACTATCATCTGTGATGCCTGGAGAGGAACAGAGGCCAGACAGTGTTAAAGGAATAAAGCAGGTATTTATTAAAAGGTCCTCAGAGGATACAACTTGGGCAGTACAAGAGCCTGGCCAAGGCTCCACCCAAGATGGACAATGGGCCAGGAGTTTTCACACTTTTATCAGTTTTGATCCATTTGCATATTGGGGTTAATTGTCCAGTTACAGCTTCAGGTAATGAAGTCCCATCCTCCCAGGCTGCTCTCCTCAGTTCTCTGCTGTTTGTACTTTTTGGGCTGAAGCTGCAGTGGTGTCCTTGGTTCTGGGGCTGGAAAAGGATTGTTTTATCTGACTTAACTGTCAGGAGAACTTGCTAACACTTCATATGAAATTCAAAGTTATATACTAATGCAGTACAGAATCTGGAAAATAGGAAAGCTAAAATTCAAGCATCATCTGAGAGCCCCCCAAGCTGCTCTGCAGCCAGGACACCAGACCTGAGCCCCGGAGAGACTGAGAGAAAACCAAGGACACACACACGAAAAGAACTCTCTCTCTCTCCAATCCACGAAAAGAATTTCTGAATTTACCATCACTTCAAAACAGCAAAAGGTTTTATTGTTCGATATTATTATTTTTTATGCTTGTGAATACTTTGCTTATTAAATAAACAGATTTTTTCCACTTTTCTCAAAAGAAATCTTTTTTTCCAGAACAAGTGATGGGAAAGGCCACTAGATTTTGCCCTTTAAAAAAATCTGTAATTTGCCCTTTAAAAAAATCCCTGTAAAACCTCCTTTCCAAATTTGTCCAAAACAAAATATGTGGGTTTTTTCAGTATCTCTGTAAATCTCCATTCCCATTTTCCTGGTAGAAGGTAATGCCATGAAATTCCACTTGTATTTTCAAAGAGAAAAAGGAAAATTCACTCACACACAGAGGATGCTAAACTCTTTTATTTCTAATCAATTAAAAATTCTACATCCTCAAGAATTAAATTAATTGGATAATACTAAGTATAGGAAGGGAAGAAAACAAGAAAACAGGGATGTTAAAGAGATTTGGACCTGGCTGCACTATGGAGTAGTGAGAGGTGACCAAGACATGGGTGTGCTCTCCAAAAGATCAAAGACTTGGTAGGCTACAAGCTGCCTTCATGCTCTGAGATTTTGCTAGTTTATCTATTGTTACTTTAAATATTAATATTTTTAATACAAATAATATATTAACATCTCAAACATGCAGAGTTCCACCTCACTCAGCCTGTCCTGCAGCATCCACTGTCCATGCCACAACAGCACAGGCAACAGAGATGTTTTTCCTTCCTAAACTTTATCCCAGTTTTAGACTTTTTGGATCAGTTCCTTTTCACAGCCAAAACCCCAAGTGGAAACTCTGCAGCAGCAAAAGCCAAGAAAATAATTCTGGAGCAATTCAGTTAATATCAAGTTTGGTTTGCAGCCAGAGATCAGGGTGAGGTAGCACAGTTTCACCTGGGCAAAGAATCTGAGCTGTGCCAGCGTCTGATTCACACCTGGGGAATGCTTGGGACAAAGCAAATTCCTGCCAGAAACTATTGCAGCTCTTCTTCCAATGCCCGGGAATGTCCACTCCCAAATTTACCGGGGTTACTACAGCAATAGTGGAGGAGACAGAGCATCACTGTACATGGATATAGAAATTAGGAAAGACCAGGCTGAAATAAATTTCAACCTAGTTTGGTTTCCTGATGAGCACATTAATTTAAAAAAAGCCAAAAAATCAATAGGAAAAAAAGACCTTTTACAGCCATAAGGGCAATAAAAAGTATCAGCACCTCCCCAAGAAGGAAATACAACATGGAGTGGATAAAGCTGTGTAAGAAATGACAGTTTGTTCCTGGACACCACCTTTTCCAGTGAAGGTGGTAAGGAGTTGCAGAATCTCAGGAAAAACGCTGGCTGGAGTATTTAGCCTGGATGCTGATCCTGCTTCCTCCCTGGGGAGACAGCTCGATGAACCAAACTGGGATGCAGCCACCACCTCAGACACTGGAAATATTCCAGAAAACCTGCAATAAGCTCTGATCTGCTCTACCCCTGAGTTCAGAAGGAAACCATCCTGGCAGCACATCTGCCTGGCACAGCAGGACACTGGGGAGCACTGGGATGTGCACGTAGAGACAGCTCTGATGGAAAAGCAAACAGCTGCAGGAGGGTTGCTCCAGCCTCCTCCTATTTCCCACAGATCCCCTTTCAGCAAGCATGGGCAGATGTTCATACAAGGTCACGCAGCAATCCCACTGCTCACTTTCAGCTGTATCTTGTTTCTGGTGGATTTTTTTGCAGGCACAGATCAAGAGAAACAGGCTTCAGATCCTATCCAAGCATTGGATATTGCCATGATGGAAAGAACAGGATGCAAAGCACAGAGGGGAAGCCCAGGGGTGTAGAAAATGTGGAGGAAGCCTTGCAGCACTTGCAGGAATTTCATAACAGAGCCAAGCACTCCCTTATGGCTTGTTGGAGAAGCTCTCTGCTCTCCTTACCAGAGAAGTGCTCTCGAGAAACTGAGGAGGTTTCAAAAAAGACAATTGGATTCAATCTACAGAATTAAAGAATTTTGGAAGCATCGATCAGAGAATCACAGAAATTTAGAATGGTTTGGGTTGGAACGGACATTAAAGACCATCCAGTTCCACCCCCCTGCCATGGACAGGGACATCTTCCACTATCCCAGGTTGCTCCAAGCCTTGTCCAACCTGGCCTTAAATAATTCCAAGAATGGGGCAGCCACAGCTTCTCTGGGCTACCTGTGCCAGGGCCTGCCCACCCTCACAGGGAAGAATTTCTTCCTCACATCTTATCTAAACCTTCCCTCTTTCAGTTTAAAATCACTGATGTCTCGTCCTGGTCTGAATAGCCTAAACAAGAGCTGGTACAAAGTTTGAATGAGGCAGTAGCTGAGTTTTATTTTTGTTAATAAAATTTTTCTTTCCTCTGCCTACAAGACAAAGAAAAACTTTTGAAAGAGCAGCCAGAAAGAAAGAAAGAAAGAAAGAAAAAGAAAAAGAAAAAAAAAAGAAAAAAAAAAGAAAGAAAAAAAAAAAAGTCAAGCTAAATTCATTTCAGGAGCTGAAGTGAAAGCACGGGGCAGTCTCTTCTCCTTTAGGAAAATACATCCATGTGGGAAGACTTCCCAGAAGGGCAGAGCCAGGGCTGGGCACACTTTGGAAAAGGAACCACAAGCACATTCATGGAATTACAGAATCACAGAATGGCCTGGGTTGGAAAGGACCTTAAAAAATCTGGTTTCAAACCTCTACAATGGGCAGGGACACTTTCCACTAGACATTAATTCTGCTTTGCCTTCCCTACCAAGGCACTTCTACCCACACAACGAGCCAGCTACAGGCAGAGATCTTCTTAAACTACTTCTAATTCCACTGTAATCGAGTGGAAAATGAAGCAAGCTGTTCTGAGCTGTTCTGATATTTAAATGCATTTCCAGCTGAAATGCCTAAGGAAAGGTGAGTGTCTTTGATTTCTGATTTTCTGTCAAAGACTGGGACCGCCAGCATGAGTTTTACATGTTTGCATTAAAATTGCTTTGGATAACCAAGACTAGCAAATAAAATTGGTAAAGAAGAAAAAAAAAAAGTTTATTTTTACCCAAGAGGTTTTTGGATTGGTTTGTTGGTTTTGTTGTTTGGTTTTTTGTTTGTTTTTCTTTCCTGCTAAGAAGTTGTCAGCTCACCCTCACATATTTCATTAAAATACTTATTTATTCCAATGTTGTGTTCTGGTTTTGCTAGTTATATAAATAAATGCATAACCACTTTAAATTCCTAAATTACTGAAATTATAGCAAAACGTTTATTATAATGTTAAAAGTGCCAGAAGGGATAGGGCAGAGGTTTTCAAAACAAACAGTTTCAAAGTCAATTTGTGTATGAAAGTTAATTCTCCTGGCAATTCCTTTTGCTGTAAAACATGTTGTTCATGATTCTTTAATATGTTTTCTTAAGTTTAGGCTTATTAACTCATTAAATCATTGCTAAGATCTCCAAGAACTGGATGTAAGACAGAGAAGATCTTCTAAATCTAGTGAAAATGGACTAAGGAAATAAATACATAACTTTTGGAAGTTTTGCACAATAGCAGAGAAACAATATGAAATAATTCTGTAAATGCCACAAAAACATTTTTGGGGTTGTCTAGTGAGAGAGATCATCTTATTATGATTTTTTGTATTGTTTGCACTTACAATTTAACTTGCACTTTACTATTGACTTACTAAATATGGCACCCAACTCCTCAACTTCTGTGGGACTATAAATTCAAGAAAATATGGTGGGACCATAAATTCAAGAAAATATGATGGGACCCAAGACTTAGAAGACAAAGTCAATCATTAAGACTCTCAGAAATGTTTTACACAACATTTGACAAGTCACATTATTGTTTAAAGCTTTCTAAATTAAAGACAAGTCCAGGAGGTAACCTTGGAGCAGTATTTGTGAACCCACCTAACCATGACAGGGAAAAGGTGCTACAAGAGGTCACATCTTCAGCCCTTCCTTCTTTGAAGCTTGGATTTGATGATCTTGGAGGTCTTTTTCAACCTTAATGATTCTGTAATTCCACACTTGACAGGACTCCATCCCAAAAGCACAGTTTGTTTAAATTACTGAATGTGATCCAGTCCAGCCCTTCAGCTTGAGACTTTGAAGAAAAAACAACCACTCAATATTGCACAGAAGCTTCTAATCTTCCTCCAAAATTCAACAATTTTGTTCTTGCTTCTTTCACTGTTTTTAACTCTTTCTATCACTCTTTCCTTAGGACATTTAAATGCATGATTTTGGACAGTGTTCCTCCCTGTCCCAGTGAGGAACAGCTGCCACAACCAGACCTGGACCTCCCACCAGACCCTCTGGAAAATGCCTTTCCCTGCAACGACCACAGGTCTCAAATTCCCCTCAGCAAAGCATTCCAAGTACTTAAATTAAATTTAATTAATTAATTAATTGGTAAGAAACCAATGCAAACCCCAAGCAGTGCTCAGGCCCCAAGACAGCAAAAGGATTAAACACCTTCCCAGTGTTAATTAACCTCAGGGGGACCCCTCGTGTGCTCAGGAGTTTGTTCTGTGCTTCAGCACTTTGCAGTGTCGAGATGTGGAGCTGGCAGTGGGCACCAGACCCGGGGCTGCAGTGAGGCCAAGTGGTGGCCAGGCCATGGTGCTGGTTTGTACACAAGGTTTTGAGTGAGTTTTATCCAAAAAAACAGAGCTTCTGCCAGCCCCATCCCACCAAAGGGGTCACAATCATCTGAACATCTCCCTCCCATGGGGCACACGAGCTCTGTGACTCTGCCAAATTTGGAGGCAACCATGAACTCCACGGTGTGTTTTTAAAGACAAATCACTTTCCTGAACTGCCAGAAAAAGAGGAAAAATAGGATTGGAGAGGACAGAAGGGTGGTTCATCTGTAAGGAGGAGGTTCAGATCGGATATTTGGGAATAAAAATCTTCACTGAAGGGGTTGTCAAGCCCTGGAAGAGGCTGCCCAGGGAAGGGGCTGAGCCACCATCCCTGCAGGGATTTACAAGAGGTGCAGATGTGGCACTTGAGGACACAGTTTAATGGTGGACCTGACAGGGGTGGGTTAATGGTTGGACTTGAGGATCTCAGAGGGCTTTTCCCACCCAAACAATTCCACGACAGGTCAGTGACACCAATGGCACGTGACTTTCCACCCAAGAGCTGGTTGGTGCAGCACAGAGGCAGATGAGTGGTAGGGATGGAAGGGCAAAGAAAATTATAGACCCCATTCAAAAAGAAAAAATTGTTGGAAAAAATAATTTAACAATTGCTGAGTATCAAAATGATAATTAGGTGATTTATACCCAGGGAACATTGCCAAGGACAATTGCAGGGACCAGTCTCATTTTGTTCAGTGACAAGATAACCAACCTTATCCAACCAGGAGAAAGACTCCAGTGTGATATATCTTGAGTACAACCCTGGCTAGGGTCCCACACAAAATCTTCAGGAGAAACTGAGGTGAAAATGGTTTAAATGAAGTCACAGCCAAATTAAGCACTGACCCAGCAGTCCCTTGAGCTCACCTGGAAGAAATGCACTGCTGGAATATGAAATTAACCTCACCTTTTCAGAGCTGGCATTTAACGTCCAGGTTACAGAAAGGTTAATAAAAGCAGTGTTAAAAATTTCCTGTCTTTTGGCATTTTAATCCAAGCTATTTAAAATCCCTGACCTATATGCCTCCTTGTGTAAAGCAGGTTTTGTTCATTTTCCCCACAAAAAGATGGCTTGGGGAAGGTTGGTTGAACATGGTAGAGAGTGCAGGTTGCACACAGCGAGAATCCAGAGTCTAATTCCTACTGCTGAACAATGTTTGCTCTCTGTTTATCTTAGATGTGTCACATTACTTAAAAAATAAAATTTTTGAGGTCCATCTTTTCCATTTCTCAGGTTTAAACTTAAAAAAAAATCAAAAAAAACACCAACAACAAAACCACAAAAAACAAAAAACCCAGTAACATTCTACTGCCTGCTTTCTAATTTGTCCATAAAACACCAATGCCCAAATGAAGCCCAGAGAAGCTCTCACAGGGAGACAGGGGATCTCCAGGGTTTGCAATGATTTTGGGGATAGAATGAGGATATGAAAAGCAGATGTTGCTGGAGGAGGTTGTAACTCCCAGCTGCAAAGCAGGGACATGGCTTGTGCCTCCACCTGCCAGTCCTGGCTGTCCCTCAGTGGCTGTGGGACAACCAAACCCCCAAAGTGCTCTGCTCCAGGTAATCCTGCTTGTGACACACCTCAGGTGCTCCTTGGTTAAGGCCACAGAACACCTGAGTTCTGCTGAGCTTCTCTCTCTCTTTCCTCCTAAAACCTGCCAATATTAAAAAATGATAATAATGAGGAAAAAACTAACTTTTTTTTTTTGTTTTCTCCAAGAAATCCTGGATATCCACCATCAAAACCAGAGTCTGAACTAGAGTTTTCCAACACCAAGGTGTCCAGGGCAAACCAAATTGCAGAAAACAGTGCCTTAGGATCCTTCCCAAACTCTGCAGATGAAGTCTGTGGATCTCTCTAATCAGGCTGGTCAGCAATGTTAACCTGCACATGGACTGAGGATGGGCCCTGAGTCCATCCATCATCACATCAGCCCAGAGCCAAGTAATTACACCTTCAAGTAATTAAACTTTCCCATCCTGGCAGCACAATTGGATCGAGCATGGAAGAAACAGAGCCAAGACAAACAGATGCATAAGCACAGAGGAAACCCCCATGACAGTATCTTCCTTCACAAAACCAAACTAAACCTCTTTTCTTTGCTCTCTATATTACAGATGAAGCAGTTCCACCCCCATCATCTTTACTGTGCTGTATCTCAGGTTTTTTTCTGTTGGATATTGAATATTACCACTGGACCACTGTTGGATATTTACCTGCAGCGATACCTGGTTTTATTTATGTATTATCTACAAAGAGAGGAAGGGTTCAAAGCACACACAGAACACTCCCATGGAGGTCTGTCCCTGCTGGGAGCACAGACACAAATGCTGGCGGGAGGGCCACGCTCCTTTGTTCCAGCCACACCATGATCTAATACAAAAGGCAATTTTTCTTAGCAAACCAGTCATCCATTGTCCAGAAGCAGGAGGCAGATAATTAGTGTTGCATTACCCTCTCCTGGCACTTAATTAATGGCAATATTTGGGGATCCTGTGACAAAAGGCATCCAATGGGTCCATCTTCTGTGGCAAAGGGACACAGGTTCAGAGGAACACAGAACAGAATCACAGAAAGCCAAGGTGGAAAGGAAGCTCAAGGCTCATCTGATCCAACCTTCCTTGGCAAAAGCACAGCCTGGACAAGATTGCCCAGCACTCCATCCAGATGAACTTTGAAATTTTCCAGCACTCAGGAATCCACGACTTCTATGGGGAGATTATTTTGGAGGCTGATTGTTCTCATCGCAAAGCATTTCTCCTCTTGTCTGAGTCTCTGCTAATCTCCCCAGGAATAACTTGTACCCAACACCCCAAATCTTTTCCATGAGAAAAGAGAGTCCTCATCTGATTTATAGCCACCCTTTAAATGCTGGAACATGATGAAAAGGTCTCCCCTAAACCTTCTTTTCTCAAGGCTGAACGAACCCACCTCTGACTGAGACACACAGAAAGGAACCTTCTCCAAGGTGCCTTGGCCAATGCAAACAGGCCCCTCCTCTTGCAACCTTTTCCACAGGGATCCTTAGCTAAGGGACAAACCAATTTTGGCTGGCTGGGAAAATCCATGCTGGAGAACCTTGGAGATGGCAATGGCACAGGACAGGATGTGTACAAGCCTGGAGGGGAAACCAGCACTCAAGTCTAAGCCATAATCCAGAGCATCAACAGGCTCTGCCACACTGTGGCAGTTTCAAAAATCCTGAATTTTCCACATCAGCTCCCCTCTGCCATCCACTGAGGGTGGCTTCAGCATCACAGCTCCAACTGCCAAGCCATGGGCAAGCCGGGCACAATAAGGGATCACCTCAAATATTTAGAGATTTCAAGTGTCTTGAGTTATTCTGTGAGTTTGCATTAAAAACAGAAGTTCTTTCATACAGCACAATAAATATTTATCTTTTACAATCTAAGTTACAATGTACTGAGATTCATCATTTGTCTAGTCCACACTTCAAGTCTCTTTTCTTATGGTTCTTTGATTGTGCCCAAGTATCCCATTCTTCCTTGCTTTTATGCCTTTAATTTTGCCTTGCAGAATAGCCTAAAAATCACTATTTACAACTGAATAGACAACTCATACTTACTTCAATATCTTCTTCCTGTTCAAAAAAAAAATCCAAATTAACCCCAAATTGGTAAGAAGACAGAGACCCAAGAGAAACCTCTTTTTTTTTTTAATATATATCTATATGTATTCTCATTGAGGGAGAACTGCTATTTGCAGAAACAAAAAAAAAAAAAAAGTTTCCCAAAGAACATTTGCAACCCTGAACACATGGACACCAAATCAGGCTATGTTAGTGAATGGCCCAGTTGAAATCAAAGGCAAGAGGAGAGAGAGGTGATATTCTTCCCTGGTGAAAAAAGGAAAGAGAGCCCTTTGCCATGTTACAAGAGCAAGCCAGATCCAGGAACAAAATGAAGGATATGCTCCAGATAAAAAGGGTTGCCCAAAGCCAGACTAGATAAGCCCAGATCAGCCCTACAGCTGGTCTGGCCTCTGCTCAAATAAAAAAAAAATGACACAAAGAAAGAATCCATGGGCATCTGCAAGCCACTGTTTACACTTTCAGCATTTCTTGAGTGAATTTTTGATCCTGTTTGCCACATCCAAGCATGTTTCCCAGACTGAAGCAGCTCCCACAGCAAAGCTGTCCTCTGGGAAAGCACAGCCCACTGCATTTTGTACATCTTCCCATCTACTCCCTGCCAGCCTTACAACAACCATTGAGATAAACTTCTTGTAAAGGTGATGGGGAGATGAGAAAAGGCAAAAGCCACTTTAGAAAATATTCTGCATTTCTCCTGATCCCCCAAAATTCCTCCAAACCCCTCGTCAGTGCTGCTCTCCCACGTTGCAGCCTCAAATTCTGAGCATGGTAAGATGTCAGGCCTCAATCACGCAAATCAAACTGAAAAAGTTTCACCTTTGCAAATCAGTGTCAGAAATGACCCCTGGTGAGGGTGTGATATTTATACAGCAGCCACAGTGAGCCTGAGCAAGTCAAACTTCAGTCCTCAGGGAGTCAGGCGGAATAAATTACAGAAGGGATCAATACTTCACCGAGAGGTTGATAGCCTTGTCTCGAGGGGCCTCCAAACGGGTTCCTGCTCCCAAATCCACTCCCATCAATGGAGCCATAAGACATTTTCTGGATAGTGATGGATGCGGGATTACACTTCAGACCTAAAAAAACAGAGAAAAAGAAAGGCACAGCCCTGTTAAAAGTGAGTTAGACCCCAGTAGCCTAAGAAGAAAAGAGGACTGAGAAGGCAAATAAAAGATACAGGGCAATCTCCAAACTTCAGGATGTCCACCTGCAAAAAAATTAGAAGCACTGAAGTCCAGGTGTTCTGGACAACAAATGATTTTGAGGGCAAGCAAGTGATTTGACCTCCCTGTGTCTCATCTTCTCCACTGATAAAGAGCAACTTTTAATTCCTCACTGCTCACAAAGTGTTTTGAGATCCTGAGCTGGAAGGCAAAGACTTAAGCACTCAATCAAAAAAAGGTGATGCTGTCTTCTGGAACATTACCAGTACACAGCTGGCTGGAGTCTATCCATCACACTGCAGTTCTGATGAGCTCTTAAAAGAGACAGTTTGCTGCTATAAGCTCCTGGGCCTCCAGTAGAAATATTGGAGCTACAGTTATTTTGCCTTGCTGGTTAAAAAAAAATAAAAAATTTAAAAATCTGCAAGGCCTGAGGTAGCAGCAGCAGAATGAAATAAACACAGCAGTCAGAGGCAGACAACTTCTTCCTCCTTCCCACCTCCTCATCCACAGAAATTCCTCACCCAGACGTCCTCCAGCATTTCAACAGTGTCCCAGGGCTTTGGTATCAAAATAGTTCAGCTCAAAGGCATGGAGATGATGGCAGCAAAGGAAGAGAAGAGATAAAGGTGCTGCATCAGCTAGGAAATGATACAGGATCAAAGACAGCTGCCACTTTCTTACACCAAGGCTATGAAAAAACACCCCAAACTGGTGTTTCTACCACAAAAGAAGGTTACAGTCCCACAAGAACAGCAACACTTTTGGTGTGATGGCAAAATCAGAATGGTTTGGATTGGCAGGGACCCTTAGAGGTCATCTAGTCCAACCTCCCTGGCCTGAAATGTTTCTAGTGATGGGGCATCCTGGTCCAGTGTTTTACTCACCTTACTATAAACTAAAATTCTTCAGTAGAACTACTCCATATCTACCTTTTTTTTTTTTTTTTTTTTTTTTTTTTTTTTTTTTTTTAGTTTAAAACCATTGTCCTATCACTTCAGGTGCTGCTAAAAAGTCTGTCCTTATCTTTCTTATATTGAGTATTGAAAGGCCACTTTAAGGACTCCCCAGAGCCTTCTCTTCTCCAGGCTGAACAACCCCAGCTGTACAGCCTTTCTTCACAGCAGAGCTGGTTCATCCCTCTGGTCATTTTTGTGGCCTCCTCTGGTCCTGTTCAAACAGGTCCACATCTTTCTTGTACTGAGAGAGATGTTGGGGTGTTAGACTGGATGACCTGAGCTGTGAGGCTTCATTGTGGGCTTCGATATTCAAATTTCTCCTGTTCTGGACCAGCCATTTTTGCTCTGACAAAGAGCTGGCAAAGGCCTCCATAATCTGCAGCACATGACCAAGTGGCACATGATGTCCTAATTGATAGATGCCTCAGGAAAGGGCTAAACTCTCTTTTGGGATGCACTGACACTGACACTTGCAGCAGCCATTCCTTTGGATTGTCTTCCAGGGAAAGCACAGTACCAGAACATCCCAGTTCTGTGCTGCACAGGGAACAGCCTGATGGCCTCAGGTACCTGTTGTACTTCATTCTCTTTTTTTTTCTTTCAGAGTTTCAAAACCAAGGGAAAAAAAAAAAAAAATCACTCACTGTCCTCCCTTAATTGGGCCAGACACATGAAAGAGATGAAAGTGAAACTGCCTTGAGAGAGCAGTGGTTGGGAGCTAAATCCATTAAAAGTGGAGCAAATCCAGAGTGCAGCTTCCCCAGCCAGCCTCAGTGTACCACGTACACACATAATTGGCATCCGAGGCTGCAGGTGCCCCCAGGCCAGAAATCCTTCATTTTAGGGAAACAGCCCTCAGCCCAAAGTTATGGAAGCCAAACTGAGACAGCCTGAGCAGCCAGGGAGAGGGTGAGGGTGTGTGTTGGAGTGTGCTTCAAGGAGACTGAAAATGGAGTGAGCAAGAGGAACCAAGGAGCAAACTTGTCAACCAAGGCACTCAACAGCAAAACAATCCATGCTGTCAGCTGGTTAAAACTGTAAAACCATGAGCTGCATGGAAATACACCCTACACTTATACATTCTCCCAGGAGACCTCAGAGCAACTTCCAGCAGCTCATGAGAGTCTGCAAGAGAGGTGGAGAGGGGCTTTTCAACAGGGCATGGGAAGATAGGACAAAGAGTTGCTTTAAACTGAGAGTATGTTTAGATTAGATATTTGGAAGAAATTCTATATTCAGAGGGTGGTGAGGCCCTGGAACAGGTTTTCCAGAGAAGTTGTGGCTCTCTCATCTCTGGAATGGTCAAGGCCAGGTTTGACAGAGCTTGGAGCAACCTGGGATAGTGGAAGGTGTCCCTGCCCATGGCAGGGGGCTGGAACAAGAGGATCTTTAAAGTCCCTTCCAAACCAAAAAATAGACACATTCTGTGATTCTCTGGTATCTTGGTGGAAATTCTTGATCACAACCACTAAAACCTGTAAGAATCAGTTGAAGATTCAGTTGGGAAGTCTCTGATGGACTCGGGAACAAACCTCAGCTCTCCCAGGTCTCAGGTGAGCTCAGAATTACCAACAAAACCTTCATCACAAAACACAACCTGAGAGCCAGCAAAACTCTCACCTGGGAAATATGGGCACATGGAAAACAGTTATGAGGAAGTCTTTGGGTAGAGAAAAGGAATTATTTTCTTTATCTCCCACAGTTTAAGACCACTGCGGGGATTTGGGACAACCAAACAGCTTGAAAACAGCCTCTGGACAGAGATTTTTCCTCACCCACCCTCTCCCTTTAGAGATAAGCAAGTGGAAACATTTCCTGCCATGACTTCCCCAAGGCCACAGACAACAAACATGGAGTGAAAGACTACACCCTGTTGTAAAATGCCTTGATTACAACTGGGCAAGTGCTGCTTTGGCAAACAGTGAATGTGTCTATTTTTTCTCCAACAGAGTAGTGTTAAAGGGGGAGGGGGGAGGGCTTTTAGAGCACTCCAAGTGTTTGATGTTGATTTATCATTTTCAGGACGTGTTTCCATTTTAAAGCGTTTTTCTCTTTGTAAGGGAGGAAAAACAGAAAGAATTGAAAACAAAATATTTTGTTGTAGCTTAACCAACCTTTTTAGCAGCAGCCACCTCCCACCCCATCCTACCAAGCTATTGAAATATCCCTTATTCACACAGCTCTGGAGCCAAATTCTTACCCCACAGTAATATATTTACAAGAAAATTTAAGAGCAGATCTAAATGCCTTTAATTTGATTGGCAATGAAAGCATTTCCCTCTCTATCCCCATGGCACTTCCCAAGTCTTTTGTCTACTGCTCCTCAGGGAAACTTGTCCAATTTACTGTGAAGGCAGTTTGTACAAATTGGAACAAGCATTTCCTAATATACTAGACACAGAAAAAAGATTAGGAAAGAAGAAAAAAGACATTTTATCACAGCTTTATCCTCATCACCTGTAATACAAATAAAAAAATAACCACATCCAAGCCAGACTAAAAGGGGCACGAATTTGTATTTTAATGAAATCAAGTACTTCTTGGTTTGTACATCCTGCAGAAGCCAATCATGCCAGGGCTAGAGCAGTAGGATGTAGAATCTCAAGGAAAGAGTTGAGATTGGTTGGTTCGTATCTCTTGGACTGGGAAAGATACTAGCAAGCAAAACCATGCAGGTAAAATCATTTAAGAGCTCTACACCCACCAAACTCCATTTAGAGATACATGGGTGGGCAGCATTAGTGGTGGGAATGAAAGGTGAGATTTCAGCACAGAAGAAATAGGTTGTTTATTATTATTATTATTATTATTATTATTATTATACTATTACATCTCAGTCATTAAATTGTTCTTATCTCAACGCACGAGCTTTCTCACTTTTACTCATCCACTTCACTTTCCACCAACCTGCTGGGGATGGTGAGGGAGTGGCTGTGTGGAACTTATTTGCCAGCTGGAATGAAACCACAGCATCATGTTGGACAATTTATTTATATTTAAAGTTGAGATTGCCTGAGAAAGACACGAGCTGGAACATCTCTTTCCAGACAATAGTGGAAAAAAGTGGGAAAGGAGGAGAGACACGGACACATTGGAGGGAATCCACTGAGGGGCAATAAAGGTGTTTAAGGGATGGGAGCACCCCCAGTGTGAGGAGAAGCTGAGGGAGCTGGGGCTCCTCACCCTGGAGAAGAGAAGGATGTGGTGGTATTAAAGTGTCTCAATTTCTGATGGAAAGAAGCAAACACGATGGAGCCAGACTCCTCCTGGTCGTGTTCAGTGACAGGACAAGAGGTGAGAGGGATTGAAATAAGGGAAATTCCACTTCAAAAAAGAGAAAAAAACCCTTATTGTTTTGGGGTTGGAGCAGCTTTTGTGCTTATTTTGTGGTGGTTTTTTGTTTGTTTGTTTGTTTGTTTTATGGTGAGAGTCATCAAACATCAGCACAGGCTGCACAGAGAGGCTGTGGGATCCCCATTCTTGGGGATATTCAAGCCCTGACTGATCATGGGCCTGAGAAACCTGCTCCAGATGACCCTGCTCTCAGGAGGGAATCACCCAAGAAGACCTTCAGATGTCCTCTCCTACCTCTGGGGTTCTGCAATTTTCCTCCTGTGATGCCTGAAACAGCATCAGAGCCATTCATGGCCCTCTTGGCAGACTGCAGGACCCTCACTGTGCCTATTTACTAAACAGGTGGAGAAAAGAGTAGGAAAATTGCAAACCCACCTGTTTTTTTGGTGGTTTGGTTTTGTTTTGGTTTTGGTTTTTTTTCCCATTTCCTGTAAAAGCAATGGAATAAAGCCACTGAAAGTATGTGATGGTGAAAACCAGAATGACAGCCACTATGCAGCTGGCAAGAATTCGTATCAAACCAAGCTTCAACTCTTTATAGAAGTTAGCAGGCAGTGGATGCCTGTTATGCTCTTGTGTTTGCAAGGCCAAAGAAATTGATAGGAGGTGCAGCAACTTTATTTATTTATATATTTATTTTTATTAGAAGAACCACAGAATCACAGAACAGTTTCTGTTGGAAGGGCCCTAAAAATCCCCAAGTTCCAAGGGTTCCTCTAGACCCCTTGTCATGGGCAGGGACACCTCCCACTGGACCAGGTTGCTTAAAACCTCATCCAGCCTGGCTTTGAACAATTCCAGGGATGGGGCAGCCACAGCTTCTCTGAGAAACCTGTGCCAGAGCCTCAGCTCCCTGACTGTAAGGAATTTCCTTCTAATACCTAACCTAAACCCACTCTCTTTCACACTCCCAGTGCACTGTTGCCACAAACAAAGAATCTGCGTGGTGTCCACCAAGCTCTGCTCTCTCCATGTACATTTTCAGCAATGAGCTGGGTGATGGAACAGGAATTATCCTCACCAAATGCACACACAGCACCCAGCAGGGGAGTTACATGACAGCTCCAGCCTCCAGAACAATCTTAGCAAACCAGAAGTAATGTTCAACAAGGAAAATAAGGCTCTCAACTGCAGAGGCCTGAATTTAGATAGAGAAAACAAGAGCAGCAAGAGAGGATGGGGATCTGCTGGCCAGTGCTGCAGAGAGGGATGGATGGGTGCCACAGACGTCAAGCTGAACGTGGATCTGCACTGACATTTCCTGTAGCAGTGGCAGGCATCGTCACAGGATGTGTAAATAGGATTACAATCTTCTCAACAAGGGAACCAAACCTTTTTTCTTGACTCCACATTGCAGAGTCCTCGGCTGTAAAGCAACAAGCTCCAGCAAAGATTTCTGTCAGAGACTGAAGAGAGTCTGGAGGGAACTTGGAGAATGACAACAGGTCAAGGAAACATAGCCTGATAGGAAAGATTGAGTAAATGGGTTTGCTATTCCTACAGAAGGGAAGATTGATGGGAAGAGTTAATCCTTCAATTCTGCAAGCCTGCTGCAAAGAGACAGCGTGGAAAACATTCTTTTCATTCATTTTGGGCAAGACAAGGGGAGAGATCTAAACCAAAGCTGGAAAGATGAACTGTGGCATTGGGAGAGCCTATGAGGAAGGATAGAGCACCTCTGGAAACAAGCAACATGGAGAAAGGTCTTCTTGCACCCTGGAGGTGATGAAACCAGCCAGTACTGGGTCCACTCCTGTTTAACATCTTCACTGATGACCTGAATGATGGGGCAGTGTATCCTCACCAAACTCAGAGGAGTGTATTCAAGCCCAACCCGGCCTGGCTTTGGACACTTCCAGGGATGGGGCAGCCACAGATTCCCTGAAAAACCTGTGCCAGGGCCTCACCACCCTCTGAATACAGAGTTTGCTCCTAATATTAAATCTAAGCCAGCTCTCTTTCAGTTTGAAGCCATTACTCCTTGTCCTGTCCCTCCATCCCTTGTCCCAAGTCCCTCTCCAGCTCTCCTGGAGCCCCTTTAGGCTCTGGAAGGGGCTCTGAGCTCTCCCTGGAGCCTTCTCTTCTCCAGGCTGGACACCCCCAGCTCTCTCAGCCTGTCTCCAGAGCAGAGGTGCTCCAGCTCTTTGATCCTCTTTGTGGCCTCCTCTGGACTCACTCAGGCATCTCCACATCCTTCTCATTTTGGGGGCCCCAGAGCTCCAGGTGGGTCTCACCAGAGCAGACCAGAGGGGCAGAATCCCCTCCCTCACCTGCTGCCCATCCTGCTGTCAGTGCAGCCCAGGACTGGGTTGGCTTTCTGGGCTGCCAGAGCACCACTGCTGGGTCACCTTGAGCTTCTCATCCACCAGCACCCTCAAGTCCTTCTCCTCAGGGCTGTTCTCAATCCATTCTCTACCCAGCCTGTGCTTGTGTTTGGGATTGTCTGACCCAGGTGCAGGAACGTGGGTTCACACAGAAAACCTCTCTGTCCTGTCCATTCCCAGATCTACCACACCTTGCTGATGGAGGAGTGCCCTCATTGTGGGCTTCAGAACTCATTAATGATGATGACACCTCCACTTCTGGGTGATTCACCTGAGACATATTTCTCTGAGGTTCTTCATCCAGATAAAATCCTTTGACCAACCAGCCTGACCTTCCTAAAGAGCTTGCAGATAATTTCACATAAATCATCTTTATGCATCAAGCCCCAGAGCCTCTGGCCAGCCCAGGTCAGCTCTTTCCATAGGAGCCTCCCTGAGGCTCCAGTTAATGAAGGACCAGCTCCAGCCACTCTGTTAGGAGAGCTGTGTCTTCCCAACTCTTGAACTCTGCTGTTTGATCTCTTTTGCCTTTTAATGTCCCCTCAGAGGAACTAAACAGATTGACCTCCTTTAATTTCTCACTGGGAGGTTTGTTTACACAGGAACCACAAGGAAGAACACTCAGCATTCCCTTGCTTTCCATACAGCTGCCTCCACTTCCCTGCCTGTAAATCTGACAGACAAACGCAGAGCTCTCCTGTTGGCAAAGTACCAGAGGCTCATAGAATAATTAGGATTTGAAGGGACCTTTTAAAGGTCATCTAGAACAACCCCTCTGCAGTGAGCAGAGACATCTTCAGCCAGGACTAACTTGGTTAATATGAAAGTTTTTTGAAGTCATGAGATCAAAGGGCATATTTGCAAAGCCTTCTGTTTAGGACTGACTCTGTCACTTGTGTCGTAGATTTGCTGCTTTTCAGCTTCTTTCCTTGGAGTTTTTCTCAATTATTAGGACCAAAACTCAATAAACTTGGAATTCACCTGGAAAAATGTCTCTTTCCTCTTTCTCACAGAGCCCGAACTTATTAACAAGCTCTGTTGTTGAATCACCTTATTTTGTTTTGTTTTGTTGGGTTTTAACTCAGTGGTTTTAGCATTGAGTTGGTGTCATTGCACAAATCCCTCAGTGCCTCATAACACGACTGTCAGAGGTCAATCAGAGTAACTGAAGGAGATGACTTTCCTCTTTCTCACCCTAGGCCTTTGAGGTAATTTATTCCCTTCTGGATCTTTTGTGTAGTTTGTAATATTGATGTCTGGGTGGATTTAAGCAGCAAGGAGAAGAGAGCAGTGCTCAGGAGCTGCAGAAATACCTGGCAGGAGGGTGGTCAGGAGCAATACCCAGCCTGCAGCAGGCCTGGGAGTGCAGCAGTACAGCTATTTCCTCACACTGTGCTTCCCAACTGAATTCCAAAGCTGATGGAAGGCCCTTGGAGAGTGAAGTCATCTCTGCCCCCACAGCCTGAGGACCTCACTGTCTAGCCTAGGTTGACAAGACACAAAATACGACAACAAAAAACAACAACAAAACCCCCAGGGCCTCATATCCGTAATCCTACACAAACCAAACAGACTTCCAGAAGCTTCTAGAGACACTTTGTGGTACTTGACATCACCAGTGGCTGTGAACAGCCTGACTCAACCCCTGAACTGTGCTCTTGTCTCCCCTCCTGCACTGAAGTGCTGGCAGAGCAAAGCGAGCGCCCATGGCCCGGAGGCACCATGGAGTAGATACAGAGTAAAACCAGCAGAGATTATCTCAGAAATGAGCTGTTCCCGCTCTTCTTGAGATTTGCTAAGAAACGATGACAAAAATTCTCTTTTTTGCCTTCTTCCTCATCGAAGAATTTATTTGAGGAAAGCACCTGATCGCTTCCCAGTGGATTCGGTGTCTCTTCCCTGCTGCCACTGTGGATGTCTCCAGGAGCAGAGCGTTTTGTCCCGGGAACAGATAGGATCAGGGCAGGCTGCAAAGTCAGAGACAGCCAGATAAGACATCCCTGACATTTTATGGAGATATAGACCGAGCCATAAGCACAGACAGCTGGTTCCCCGTGCCTCTAACTGCGATGACACCAAGAGCTCTGGCTGTTCCCAGCACATCTGATTGCAGCCTTTGCTCAATCTCATTTTTCATCCAGCTCATCAAAACCATGCAGAGCCAACAGGAACAGTTCCTGTCTAACCCCTTCTTTCATCACTCAGTCATCCCCAAGGTTTGCAGCTGTAGCAGCACCCATCAGGTAGAACAGACCCTTTCCTGTCCATCAAAAGGCACCTCCAACCCCACCAAGCTCTGGATGCCTCCACCCAGGAGTTCCTGTCGATATCAGAAGGCTTCAGATTCGAGGGGCTGACATGAAACATAAAGGGGAAGGAAACCACAAGCAACAGAGGTGGGAAGGGAGGGATGCAAGCTGTCTGCACACATTTCACGTTGCACCAATGTCTGCACATCAGACACGAAGAACAGAGGCAAGGAAAGCAATCTGGAAGCTTACAGCTCTCCTTTCATGTCAGTCCCAGTTGCCACTTCAATAAACAGACTCTCCTTCCACATCTACCTGACTGCACGTCTTCTCACAAGAGAACAGAAGACAGGCTTCAAACCCTGCTCCGTGGCACCAGAGACAGGCTGGCCTTAGGCAAAAGCCAAGAAGAAGGGCTGGAAATGTTCTGTTTACCTCGGGAATCTCAGATTCATAGACCCTCCCGCTCCCCCTGCTTTAAGGTATGCAAACTTGAGAGCAAAACTACCTGCTAGAAAAAGTCTTCCATCAAAAGGATCTCAGATGCCACGGAAAGGCAGATCCCTTCCACCCTCAGAGCACGAGGCAGCACACCCTGAGACAGTTTGGTGCCCCAAAGCAGCAGCAGAGGGTGGTAAATGACAGAGTGATGGCACGAGCAAGGCCAGCCCTCAGGACACAAATATCTTTACTGCTGGAGAAGCAATCAGGCTTTCCTGATACTGAGGAATTCTGATCAAGAGAAAAGGAGCCTCCTGAGTCTTCGGGAGACCAAAGATCTTCTGCGAACTGAGCTGTGTGTAATGTTTTCTGCTGTTCCAGGCCATATCATGGCAGTGCTTACATGGCTTAGTGCCAGGTCACCCTGAGCTCATTTTGATCAAGATGTGATGTCACCCTTCCTATTTTTTAAACTGACATTAATACAACGGTTAAACATTTCTTCTGGCTCCTGCAGAAGATGATCTAGACAGCTTCAAACCCTGAACTGCCCAAGTACCAATGCTCCAAAACTCTGTTGCTTCTACCTCAAGGGTTTTCTTTCTATTTTTTACCTGTATTGCCTTCTTCTATTTGCTGTTTTGTGCTATGCTGTCTACTTTTTGTGAACCTTGCATGTAGAACAGTCTTAATCTATCCATATGCTAGACAAACACAGAAGTATTACATATTTCAGTGAACAGCAAAATTAAATTTCCAGTCAGTTCAAAATCCAGGTTTCATCTGCCTTTTCACTGGTTACAAAAGATGAATATTAATGTCTATTTGCTGTAATAAAAATCAGGGAGGAGGAACACAGGAAAGAGGGATCTGGTGTCTAGTTTGCTACTCTGACGTTAGAGTAAACTTATTAATTATAAAAGATGTACACGCACGAATGGGCAGAGACCAACTGCACCACACTAGGTCAGCTTAGCAAAATTAGAAATGGCATTTATAAATTTATATTGGATTTCAACAGAATGATGAAAAATGCATCTGAGGATGGCAACAAACTCTGAGTCCTCGGGAACACCTTGACAGACAGAGCTGCAATTGCTTAGGGGAGGAAGATGAAGGGAAAAGTGGGTGAATTAATAAAGTAATGGATTCCTAAATCGCAGGATCCTGCTCCCCCATCACCAAACATAACTCGTTCCCACTTCCCAAAGAAGAAATATTGTTATTCAATACACACAATCAGAATATGCTCTCACCTCACCAGTGTTTACTACCAGTCACATTATAAATAAACCTTGCAGAGGGATAAATGAGAAGCAGCATGGTCTGGTGAGGACACAGTGGGAAATAAAGAATCCACTTCTACCTTTGGCTGTGATTCATCAAGAGACAGAAAAGAACGTGGTATCTTCATTTCAGGTTTCCTACCAAGGCCATGGGAGAGGATTGAAGTCAGTTATATCCAATATAAATCTAATCAAAAGATCACAGAATAATGATGGAAAAGACTTCTAAGATCCTTGGGTCCAACCATTAACTTAACACCACTGTGTTCACAGCTACCAAACCCCCAAGGGCCACTTCCACAAGCCTTTTGAACACTCCCCTGGTTGGTGACTGCACCACCTCCCTGAGCAGCCTGTTCCAGTGCCTGACTCCTCTGTTGGTGAAGAAATTTTCATGAATCACAGCCCAGAGTCAGCAGTGGCTGTGAGCCAATTTTCCTGCCAGACTAAAGTGAATTTGCTAAAAAACTTACAGCGAACCTGCCATTGCACATATTTGAGGAAACACAACCCTGGTCAATTTTCCAACTCATTCACTTTTGCCACAACCTCTCACTGACACAGAACATGGCTGATCCCTCAATTATTTCAAGTGGTTGTTAATATCTCACCAATCTGATGTTCACAGGACTTTCTGCCTTTGTTTTTAAACCACAACTTAATCTCCCTAAGCCAGGAGAGAAGGTGAGCACTGTGATTATCTTTATTTAAACTTCTCTTCAAAAAAAAAATTAAAAAGAACAATGTTTTTAAAGTAAAGGAATGCTGCACAGTAGAAGCAAACTCACAGCAAGGCAAGGAATTGCTGGGGTTGGTTGCAACAGTGCAACAGGATGAATATTAACATGGACTGAAGAGGAACAAGCAGTAGAGATGTTTTTCATCACAGACATTCACCAGAGGGACCCAGCAGAAAAACACAGCAACAAATCCTCAGAAAACATGCTAACAAACAACCCTCATTAGCTGGGGATGTTCCACGATGGAGCTGCCTACAGCAGCGCCTTGTAGGAGAGCACAGGATGAGCATAGCAAGAGAAAAGAGATTTCACCTCGTTTGAAGCCTTTACAGGCCAGGACAACAAGACAGCGAACACGGAACACGGGGACGTGTAAATATGTCCTGTCAAAGGAGCTCGTCCTCTCCAGACCAACTGCACTCAAAAAGCATTAGTGAGATGGCAGAGACAGCTACCAGCCTGAGGCAGCCTGTGGGGAGCTGAATTCATCCCCTTCCCACCATTCTTTCACTCTAATCACAGATATTTTGGGGTAAATTCACCCTCATGTTGAGAAAAGCGTCAGTCAGGCCTGCTCTGACACAGCCTCCAACCCGTTATGAAGCAGAGACCCCAAAAAGCCCCATTTCAGCCAATTTCACAGTTCACCAGGCACTGGAGGACTCCTCCTTCCGGCTGATGAGCTCGTGTAGCACATGATGGCACCAAAGGGAACCGAGAGCAAATATCAGGGAGGAACAGCAGCTCTGCTCCAGCGCGTGACTCATGCGAGAGGAGCGCCAAGGAAAAACAGCTGAGTGGCAAACCCTGCACGGGGGAGAAGAGCTGCCCTCAGAAATGCAGACTGCTGGTTTTCCCACCCAGGAAGAGGTTGCATTTTTTTATACTATGAACTGTATATATGTATGTGAAGACAGGACACGCACAGTGCGGGGTGCGTTTGTCAAAATGTGGGTGCCAAACACCATCTCAGATGTCCTGTGAGGCTCAGGTGGGGCTGGAAGATCTGGCTGGGGATGCACAGCCTCTGGGCTGGCAGAACAGTGGGATACAGCAAATTAAGGCACCTAAATCCTAAAATATTTGGGGTTGGAAAAGACCTTTAAGATCATTCAGTCCAACCAGACACTGCCAAGGCTACCACTCAATCATGTCCCCAGGAATGGTGACTCCACCACTACTCTGGGAAACCTGTTTCAGTGCTTGACAAGCCTTTTGGTGAAGAAATTTTCCCTAACAGCCAATCTAAACCTCCCTTAGCACAATTTAAGGTTATTTCCTCTTTTCCTATCACTTGTTAGCCAGGAGAAGAGACTGACCCTCATTTCTCAGGGTGCACCTAGAGCTACAGGGAGAGACTTAAGTCAGTACAGCCAGTTAAGAGTGGAGATCCAGTCAAAATACACAGGAGGTACCTACTTTTCAGTAGAGAGAAAGAATGGAGGACATTTGCAGCTCCTGGGAACCTTAAATATACAACAGATTTAAGAAATTGCAGAAATTTCTCTTTAAATGTACCATTTTCAGCAGTCTTTTCAATGTTTTATCCAATTTTACCATTTTCTTCCCAATACAGTAGAAGAACTAAAAATATAATGTCTCATCAGACTGGAAAAAGAATGCTGGAGTGCAGGAAATTCCCATAAAATAACACTCCATGAATTCCTGAGTCACCTGGAAAAGGCAAACCTCCCCCTTTTATTTCCAGTGCAAGAAATGTGGGGCAATGAAGCAAATCCAGGAGGAGACAGGAATGAAAGTAAGAAAGAAGACAACCCTCATGGAAAGTCTAATTGAGCAAGAACTTCATGCCACAGGCTGTTGTGCATCCTGAAACCTTACACAGCCTTAAAAATGTACCAGGACTATGAAAAAAAAGGAAGTAAAGAAAGAAGAACAAAAATACATTGTGTGGTATTAAATGTACCCCCTCTGACTGAAGGACATGGGGAAACACTGGGAGAAGTCTTGCCCTCTTGGTCTTTTTCTCATGCTCTTCACAAAACCAGCCTGGATTTGGTTCATTTTGCATGGACATATCTCTGTCCTGACCCAGTTCACCTTTTCCTGTGACAATTCTAGAAAGAAATCCTTCAAGAAAGCACAAAACCAGAAGTTCAAGAGCTGCCAGGCTAATTGAATTTCACTTCTTCTGATCAGCTGCTCTGTCTTGTCTCTCTCTCCATGGCCACTGTGAGGATGGCTCCACTCAGTCCCAGTAACCTGGACTATTAAATAAAGTTAGACCCAGTCCTAAGGCCAGGTTTGAAGATAACCAAATTTCCATCACCCAAGAGAGGAAAGAAAGGAGAAAGGAGAAAGGAACAGCATTGACAGAGACCTGTCAGACACCAAGGGCTTGTGGCTGAGCATCCTTCTGTGTCCAGGCAGATCAAATCTAAATCCATCTGTGAATTTAGGAAGGTAAACACATTTTAGAGACCAGAGTCAGGAATGGGCACAAGGAACTAACAGGTGCCAAGTTCACACCTGATGAAGAGGGTACAAAAGATTCATCTGTGTTGTGCTTCATTCAGAAGCACAGAAGTACTGCAGATATGTCATATAATTCCTGTTATAATAAATATATATAATAATCTCTGTTAGGGATGAATTAGAATTTAGTTGGCTATAAAAATATTTAGGTCCCAATAAGGTGAGGTGAGAGACAGACTCTGTTCTGCTGTACCTGCTCTCAGCTGGTGACACCAATGCCCACAGGGCTTCCCCCACCCAGGAATTCCTATTCCAACCTCATCACACAGAGATGCAAAATTGAGTAGAAATACAGACCCCCTCATATGATTTTTCATATCCTCTACCCAAGCTTGTCTAATCTCACTGGTCCCATTATTTTATTGTTTGGTGGGTGTTTTCAGTCTCTTGACTATGTAAACAACAGGATCCACATTTGAGAATTGTTTCCTCCTGTCCATTGTAGCCATCAGCCAGGTTTTTAACTGATATTTTTTTGACTCAGAAACCTTTTTCAACCTGAAAAAGCACCGTTCTGAAAATAAATAAAACATAAAAGGAAGGAGACCTCTGTAATGGAGTTGGGACATGGACCAAAAGAACTTGTATTTCAAATGTTCTATTGCACCATTTTCTTGTGCTACATTCAGAGCTTTGGGAAGCCATCCAAACCTGCACAGACACAAAATAATCCATGGAAATTACAACTGCAAGGTGCCAGTGACAGCAAAAAGGGTTTTGATGGGGAAAATGAAACTGAGGATTCAAAGATGAGGTGAAAAACATGGAACAGCTTATGCAGGAAGAGAAATGTCCCAAAAATAAAGGATGAACTGAGGAGATTTGTCACCACCACAACTCTCCAAGAAATAAAGTGACAAAGGCAATGAAAGAAGCCCTGTGCAAAAATTAATTGGACAAAAGCTGAAGGATTTTTTTATCCTGTCCAGAGGTTGTTTCTTCCCCTCTATGTCACTGGAGGATCTAAGGAGTCTAGAAGAGACGAGGGGAGGTGATGGGTGATGCCTTAAATTTCAGCTTTCATATTTTCAGATTCTGTGCTGCCCAGGGGTGCAGTTCTGGGCCTCACATTCAGTGTCACTCAGCTCTCTTCACAGAGCAGGGAGACAAAACAAATCCTTTTCCTGCTGGAGACCAAGGACAACAAGTACAACTTTCAGGCCCAAAAGCACAAACAATGGTGGCTGAAGAGAGAAAACAAGAAGGATGGGATTTCACAATCTGAAGCTGTAATTGGACAATTAAACCCCAATATGCAAATGGACCAAAACTTATAAAAGTGTGAGACCTCATGACCAGTCATCCATTTTGTGACAATTTTTAGTCCACCTTGGGTGTAGCTCTGGCCATGCTCTTGTCCTGCCCAAGGTGTACCTCAAAGGCCTTTCAATAAATATCTGCTTTATTCTCCAGCTCTGTCCAGTCTCTGTTTCAGGTCAGGCTTCCCAAGGCATCAGTGGTGGCTGCTGAGTCCCTGAGCACATAAAGCTCTTCTGAAGACACATCACGGAAAGAAAAGGACACCTCTCTATTTCCAAAACCACTCATGCCTCCTCTGCAACATTTCTACAAGGGCATGTGCTGATAGGACAGAGGGGGAACGTCTTCAAACAGAAAGAAGGCAGGTTTAGATTGGATATTAGGAAGAAATTCTTCCCTGTGAGGGTG
This sequence comes from Prinia subflava, assembly GCF_021018805.1. Classification (NCBI taxonomy): domain Eukaryota; kingdom Metazoa; phylum Chordata; class Aves; order Passeriformes; family Cisticolidae; genus Prinia; species Prinia subflava. Next base: position 2,601,069 of record NC_086247.1, on the reverse strand, counting down.
GTGAGGCCCTGGCATAGGTTGGTCAGAAAAGCTGGGGATGCCCCATCCCTGGAAGTGTCCAAGGTCAGGTTGGATGGAGCTCTGAACAACCTGGGATAGTGGAAGGTGTCCCTTTCTGTGGCAAGGGAGTTGGAACTGGATGAGTTTTTAACTCAACCGAAACTATTCTACAATTTACATTCCCCTTGGTAAATAACCTGATTAAGTGACATTTAACTCGAAAAAAGTAATGCTCACAAGACGTATCAGCTATACAAAAATGAAAACTATCTTTAAATTTAAAGAAGATAGAAAAGCTTATCTGTTGCACCTTTCAAATCAACCCCCCATTTCACTATTAAGAGAAAAATAAGAACACTGCAACTGGAGCATAAAGGAAATAGTTTAAGGTCAAATAGAACCACAAACAATTCAGGCAATTAAGATCATGGGAGCACTGGGAGGGTGAAGGGAGTTGTGTCTAATGGGTTCCACAACAAGACCAGAAATATTTATTCAAATTGAGCAGAGCCTCCTGCTTTGTGCTGCTTTCAACCAAGGATTAAACATTTTCCATGAAAGAGATGAGAATCTGACCCCTAATGATTACATGGCCATAAAATCAGAAGGTATTACTGTTATTTCAAGTAGGTATCATAAACTACTGCATCAACTAAATTTTCCTAGGCACTGTACATATTGCAGATCTTTCAAAATAAATTGTTTCGTTGTGTCCAGAATGTGTCCAGCCCCAGCAGGGAGGAGTAGCCCCACTTTAAATTGCTCAAAGGAAACACCTGCCTCTACCAGGCCATTATTTTGCAGGGAAACGTTTTAAAATCCGATTTCAAACACTCAGTTCAAAAAGTTGAGGTAGCTGCTCTCTGCAGATAAAATTGAGATAAATTATAAGAGAAAGAATTGCTAAAAAAAGAAAGCTGGTCCAGATGGATTCCCGTCTGAATTCTATAAAATATTTACAGATCTTCTGTCACCAAAACTTACGTTTCTTTTTGATGGGGTGGAAACCAAAGGCTCTCCACCTGTCTTATTTTTATTTTTTTGGTCTTAAACTCTCATAGAAGATATAATAAAGTTATTTATGAGGAAAAAAAATAAGAAAAACAGAAAAAAAAAACCCAATACAACCAAAAAAAACCCAAGCAAGCCAAAATAAACCACTAAAACCCAACTGACTTTAATCAGTTGGTAATTACTGCAACTCCAATTAATCAATGTTGATTCTACAAATCCTATACAAAAGAGAGATTGTCCCTTTGCTTAATTTAGTCCAAATTTTTCCCCTAAATTCCAGGTTGAAGGTTTTGATCATTAAAATCGGCTTAGCTCAGATAAGCACAGCCTGATACCACCATCATTCACATAATAAATTAACAGCCTAGTCCCCTGACAGTGCTGTCTCTAGATACCAAAAGATATTCCATCATGTGTCATAAGGGTAAAATATCCACTTTTTCATTTCAGAACAGCCAAAAAAGTTCTCAATTTTCTGCTCCTAAATCTGTACATTCCATTTTCCGACAGCCAGACTGACAGAGCTCAGTTCCCCAAGGAGGAGGGGGCAGTTTATATGTACATGACATGCTGATTGACTTTCTGTTTGTTGTGGTCCCGTAGGTGATGGAGCAGAGGGAAACAGAGCAATCCTTTAAAATGCCAATTATCCCATCAGTCCTGGCAGGAGTTTTGGAGAAGGATGTGACTGAACACCAGCAACTCAACCCTTTTGTTTCAGGGTGTGCATCCAGGCACGGTTTGGTACCTCTGGATTTGATGTTAAAAGTAACAGGGGGCTGAAACCAGGGGATGAAGGTCCAGCTCATGGCTCTCACATTTCTAACTCAAGGCTCTGTATCTTTGTTGTGGTAAAAATTCATGGTTTAAGACCTCCAGCTCCTTTACTGGAGGGTGGGGAGAAGAAGAATCACAGATTCATGGAATTTTCTTAGATTTTAGAGGAGCCCTCTAAGATCATCCAGTCATACCCTGCCCCCAGCACTGCCAAGGCCACCACTAACCCATGTCCCCAAGTGCCACATCTACACATCTTTTAAATCCCTTAAGGGATGGTGACACCACCGCTGCCCTGGGCAGCCTATTCCAATGCTTGTCAGCTCTTCCAGTGCAGAAATTTTTCCTGGTGCGTGTGCTAGACCAGAATTTCTATCTTTGTTGGCTGTTCTCAGCTCAGTGCAGCACAAAGAACGATCTCCACATATCTATTTGCAGATTAAAAGGGAAAAACAAGCAAACAAGCAAAACCCGCCCCACCGTGGTCTGCTTCCAAAGCCATTTCACGTATTATGAGATAAGAACTTAAAATGTTTTAGATGTTGGAGGTGTATCCCTTTTATTCAATCTGACCTTGGATTCATTAGTCAGTTATTACGCTTTTTACAAGCAGAATAAGAGACTACATAATGATTTGGTCTCCACTGGATGTTGACTTGATAAACACTACAATTAATTCAAATTACCATGCTGCCCTTCCTCTCCCTTCACACTTTCAGAAATGTCTCTCTAAACCAATCTATGATTACCAGTCATACATAAAAGCTTCAGAAAAACACTCCTCCACAAGCATATGGCAGAGCAAATTTGTCCAGCGCTGCCGGCTTTCCATGGCATTTATCTTGAGGAAGGCATTACATAGAGACAGGGATGTCTCCAAGTGTTGACTTTCCTCAGAAAGGTACAGAGATATCCTTTATCCCATTCTGGAGTGCACAGTATCCTCAGGAGAGCATCCTGCTCCCAGAAATGCTCCAGGCAGACGCGGGCTGTGATCAGCTTCCCAGGAGCTCAGCTGTGACATCCATGCTCAAAGTCAAGCCTGCGCTTTCTAGGAGCGGTACCAGACTTCAGGCACACGCCATGGCAACCAAATTCAAGTGCACTTGTTCAAAACCATCACTTACTCAGAGAAAAATAAAAAAAAAAACGGCAAGGGGAGGGGGAGCGAGGGGGAAAGAGGAAAAAAATAGCAGCAAGTTTAACTAAGTACTTTATAAACAACATAATTCACAGACTCTCCGAATCATTTAGGTTGGAAACGACCTAAAGATGATCAAGTCCAGTCTTTGACTGATCTCCACTTTGCCAACCAGACCAGAGCACCGAGTCCCATGTCCAGTTGTTTCCTGGACACCTCCAGGGATGGGGACTCCACCACTTTCCTGGGCAGCCCCTTCCAATAGTTGACAACATTTTCCATGAAGAAGTTCCTCCTGCTGTCCAACCTGCACCTGCTCTGATGCAGCTAAAGGCCATTTCCTCCCATCCTGTTCCTTGTTCCCTGGGAGAAGAGACCAACACCCACCTGGATGCCCTTTCCTCTCAGGGAGCTGTAGAGAGCAAGAAGGTCCCTCCTGAGCCTCTTTTTCTCCAGGCTGAGCCCCTCCAGTTCCCTCAGCTGTTCCTGATAGGACTTATTCTTTAGACCCTTTTCCAGCACCATTCCCTTCTCTGGACATGCTCCAGCTCCTCAATGTCTTTCCTGAAATGAGGGCCCCAGAACTGGGCACAGCACTCAAAGTGTGGCCTCACCAGTGGCCAGCACAGATGGACAATCACTGCCCTGGTCCTGCTGGCCACACTGGTTTTTTTCATACAGTCCAGGATGTTCTTGGCCTTCTTGCCCACCTGGGCACACTCTGGTTCATGCCCTGATACACAACAGCCACTGTTTAAAGCACAGCAATAATCAGCACATCCCCACCACAAAACTGCTGCTCCTGATATTCCCCTCTGCAAGGTGAGGAAGAGCACAGGGAACAGCACTTCAGCTGTCAAACATAACAGCAGCTGCTGGTATGAGTTAACCTGAACCATTACAGCCTCCCCCCTGTATCAGGACACTGTCCCAGAGCACACTGAAGCAATTCAGCCTCCCGGATTTAACAGCATGACACTGGTGCTCAGGTACAGCAAGATGGAAAAGCTCTTAAAATAACAACCTCAAACGGTGTAATTTCATTAAGGCAGGCTGACCCTTGCTGCTTCTGCTCGTGTTCCTCCTTGGTATTGTTACTCTGTGATTTAGTTCACTCCCTGGCAAAACTCCTCTTTCTTTCTGTCTTCCCAGTCGTTTATATATATTTATAAATATAGAGGAATAAAGAGAGCACAGATAAACCCTCAAGGTGTTTCTTTCCATGCTGGTCAAAACGAGAATACAAAAACAAGAATACAAGATATTTTGTGTGCTACAGACAGTGACTTGCAAGAGTGTGAACAGCCTTCCTTCAGTGCTTATTTAATTACCAAACCCAGGTCCAAGAGCTAACAGTTCCTGATGGATACATAGAAGACTCTTCAAGCTCAACTGATGGTTCTGCAAGTTAAAGGCTCAGAAGTTATTAAAAACTACAAAACCCACAAACCCCAAAACAAAAAGAGGAAAAAACCCAAACAAACAACAACAAAACCCCAAAAACATATCATAGTTTGGGTTGGGAATTTAACCCTGCCCTCTCTGCCATGGGCAGGGACATCTTCCACTGTCCCAGGTTGCTCCAAGCCCTGTCCAGCCTGGCCTTGGACACTTCCAGGGATCCAGGGGCAGCCACAGCTGCTCTGGGAAACCTGTGCCAGGCTTCCTCACCACCCTCACAGGGAGAAGTTTCTTCCTAATATCCAATCTCCCCAAATGATTTCAGTTTGAAATGGTACCACATCCCTTTTGTCCTGTCCCTCCATCCCTTGTCTCCAGTCCCTCTCCAGCTCTCCTGAAGCCCCTTCAGGCTCTGGAAGGGGCTCTGAGGTCTCCCTGGAGCCTTCCCTTCTCCAGGCTGGACATTCCCAGCTCTCCCAGCCTGGCTCCAGAGCAGAGGGGCTCCAGCCCTTGGAGCATCTTCATCTTCTCCTCTGAACTTGCAGCAACAAGTCCATGTCTTTCTTACATTGGGGACCTCAGACCTGGATAAATTACTCCAGGAGGTCTCACAAGAATGAAGCTGAAAGAATATCCCTACCAAGGAAGCCAACACAGATAAATTAAACTTTAAAAACTCCCAGGACCTCAGACCTGAACAGTTTGAAAGCTGCATTCCCTGCAAGGAGAAAACCTGATGAGTTTTCAGACATTTCATTCTCAAGCTCTTCTCCAGGAGCTCTGCACACACAAGTTTCTCCATCAGCAAAATAGATTTCAGTTTTGTGTGTATGTCAGTCTCTGTATTTTAAATTCATGCCCCATCCCTGGAAGTGTCCAAGGCCAGGCTGGATGAGGCTTGGAGCAGCTTGGTGTGGTGGAAGGCGCCCCCATGGAAAGGTGGGGGTGGGATTAGATAATCTTCAAGTTCCCTTCCATCACAAACCATTTTGTGATTCCCTGAAAATTAAAACATACACACTTACAGTCATTTCAATTCTGCATGTTAATTAGCCTTTAAAATAACTCAAAGATGAGGCACCTTCTAGAATCTCTTTTAAATACTTGGATTTGTCATGTGAGTCTCAACATGTAATTCCACATTACTTGATCCTCTCTGAAACAAGTTTGTAATTAACCAGACAGAGGCACCAGAATCCCAAATAAAGATAAGGACTGTAAACCTGAACCCAAAATCCTCTGGGGAGGGTGAACACCAATCAGTAATTTCAAGCTGTGGTCTCAAGAGAGTGTCTTCCTTTCCTAAATCTGTCAGAACTCTTGGATATCAAAGTCCAGCCCAGCCTCTCATGCTGTTCTACCCACGGGAGAGCCCAGAAACCACATTCAACAACCTTTGCAGAAACCTGTCAAACTTTTTACTTAATGAAGTAAAATTTAACAGCATTTGAATAATTCTTGGATGCATTTCATGACTAAATCAACCCAGACCTTTTCAGGCAGTGGAGAAGACAGGGATGTAAACTTCGTTACAATTCAGTACAACCACCAGAAAAGGGTCAGTTCAGTAAATCAGTGCCAACATTTCAGACAGGACTGAGTTATTTCACCACCAGCTCCTCAAAGAGCATTTGGTGGTCAAAATATTCCAAGTCTTCCCTGTAGAAAAGTTTTGATAGCCACACATGGATGGATACTGTCAAAAAAGGTGTTCCTGCCCATGGTGGGGGTTGGATAAGATGGTCCTTGAGGTCCTTTCCAACCCAAACCATTCAATGATTCTATGCCTGAAAACCCACAGAGACCTTTGCATACCTGGGATGTGACTTTTCCACGTTTTAACCTCTTCAGGAATGACCAACACAGCAAGAGAATCCAAACCCAGACGTGACAGCACTTCCACACCACTGACAAACACACCAAGGACCAGCACTTGCTTATGAAGTGTGAAGAAAAATGATTCCTTGAGGGACTTCAATCCAGCAGGCATCTGTTGTAGCCTCCTGCTGTCAGGGCTGAAACACCCCTGGAATTATTAAACACTACAGCTGACAAGTCTCCTACCTCAGCAAGACCGTTCTTCACTCCAGGGAATTTTGTGATAGACCTCATCTTGATATAGAGGAATTGATGAAAGAACTGAAAATTAGTGGCTGTTTGGGTAATCACAACTTGTTCACTTAAAAAAACCCCAAAAAACAAAACAAAACAAAACAAAACAAAACAAAACAAAACAAAACAAAACAAAACAAAACAAAACAAAACAAAACAAAACAAAACAAAACAAAACAACTCCTTATAAATTATTAACAAAAAATTAAGTCTAGAACCTTGCTAGTTTTAAAAGGCCTATTTTAAATAAGCATTTCATTATAAAAATAGAAGGCTGTAAGAGATGATAAAAATATCAACATGTAGGAATTTCAAACATATCCCTTCCTGGATATCCACAATTCTCAGCTGGGGAAGATGGCAGCCCTTCCTACACGAAGTAAAGAACTGGATAAAACACTCCAAAACCTTATGTTTGCATATATACTTGGGGAAGAAAAAAAAGAAGAACCAACCAGCCAGTGGGAAATGCCACAAAAAATCCCCACAATTCCAATACAAAAATGATGTAAGAAATCTACAGTACAAAAGGGAAAAAAAAAAAACCCAAATAAACAAAAAATCCAAACAAACAAAAACAAAACAAACACAAACAAACAACCCCAAAAAACCAAAACCAGAAACAGAAACAAACAAACAAAACAAACAAAACAAACAAAAAAACAACCAAACAAACAAAAAACAAAACAAAACAAAACAAAACAAAACAAAACAAAAAAAAAAAAACAAAAAAAAAACAAAATAAAAATAAAAAAAAAAAAAAAAAAAAAAAAAAAAAAAAAAACAAAAAAAAAATAACCAAAACAAAACAAAAAAAACCCGAAGGCAAAAAATTAATTTTCACAGAGGAGCTGGTACAGGACAGGAGACTGAACTCAGGAACAATTCAGATAAATCAGGAATGTTTGTAAATTATTTCCACCTTTGGAAAATATTTGAAAAACATTCAAACAGAAAATTTCACTAGAAGTCAGTGGAAATTATTGTCCACCCCATTGGTTGCTCAGGAGAGTCCAAAAATAACAGCTCAGATGTGATTAAATCCAGCAAGCCTGGGTAACACAAGCACCAAAAAAGCTGTGAAAGAGCAGGACAAGCAGCGATTTGGCTCATTAGTGCTGATTTGTGACACCATTTGGAAAGAATCAAGGGGATTCCAAAAGAAAAGCTAACGTGGAATCAAAGGGAAAGGGTAAAGCAGGCAACACTGTGCTCATTAATGGCCTGCCAGCCTAACAACAAATCCAGGAGAAGAAGAGGGGAAATAAAAAAAGGAAAGAAGAAAAAAGAAGAAGAAACAGCTCATGTTGGACTCAAATATTAAAGAAAAATTATTTAATTTTGGGCTGCAATGGGCAGTTTAACACTTCCTTTCTCGCAAGCAAGGAAGGGACAGCTCAATGCATTGGTTCTTCAACTGCTGGAAGCCTCAGCCATGAGAGACAGGCATTAAATATTCAAATCAGTATGGATTTATGGAGACTGTGGTTTATTAACTACATTAAGGTTATTAAACCTTAGGAAATGTTTTCATCCTCAAGACCACGTCACACTGATGACATGAAACCTGTGAGGCAGAGCAACATCTTGAGTGACCACAGAAAATCCATGTGTGCCAGAGTTAAAAAAACTCATTAACCACATGGTATCAGGCTATAATTACATGCAAGCCAATTCCAAGTGTCCAAAACAGTCCAACAAGGATAGATTAGGCATTGGAATAGTCTGCCCCTGTCCAACTCTGCTACCAAGTTTGATGAAACACTAACAAAGCATCAAAAGAGAATCCAGAGAAAAGAGGGCCTACAGGAGAGAGGGAGAAGGATTTTGGACAAGTGTACAGAGCTACAGGACAAGGGGGAATGGCTTCAAACTGAAGGAGGAGGGTAGGTTTAGGTTGGATATTAGGGAAGAAATTCTTCCCAGTGAGGATGGTGAGGCCCTGGCACAGGGTGCCCAGAGAAGCTGTGGCTGCCCCTGGATCCCTGGAAGTGTCCAAGGCCAGGTTGGACAGGGCTTGGAGCAACCTGGGATAGTGGAAGGTGTCCCTGCCCTTGGCAAGGGGGTTAGAACTGGATGATCTTTAAGGGCCCTTCCAACACAAACCATTCCATGATTCTTAGAACTTGCTCCCTTGGCGTGCAAAAACTGAATCTCCTGATAGAAAGCAATGCCAAAGAAAACTTAAGTGGAAAACTGATGTTGAGCAGAAAATGATGAGCTTAGGTCACACAAATCCAGGAAAAAAATTCTCTTTTGGCACGGAGGTCCTCAGGGTTTCCATCCTCCCTGGGTCAGTAACCTCTCACCTGGAGGTTTGTCTTGAGCCAGTGCTTGGAGTCCACAGCAGTGTCACCAACACCCCAGCTTTGCTTTCAGAGGTCCTTAAAAAGGAATCATCCTCCTTCCCACGAGCTATTTACATTCCATTTTTGTTTCTCTCTCTCTCAAAGTGTTTAAATTATACAGATACATCGCAGTCTTACTCTTCTCCATTAAATATTAAAAGGAATTTTTTGTTTGTTTATTTTTTGCTGTTTGATCCTTTTTTTTTTAATTTAGAAATAGAATGCAAAGAAAAAACCGTGTTCAACTTTGCATTAGTGCTGCTCTATCTAAATTACTGTATTACAAACATGCATCTTTCTTGTCTTTGCAGAAATTTTGTTTGATAATGGGAGTTTAAAATATCCTCGATATCTCACCTAGGAGGGTGTTTCTTCCAGGAAAGCAGAAATACAAACAAAATATATTTAATGCAAGAGTACATAAGACCATTAATATAATGTGGTGAAGTAAATAGAGCACATGGAGGGGAATAAAAAAGAAAATAAATTAAAATAGTAATAATAAAAAAAATAGAATGGGAGATTTACATTTACAGAAAATAAGAAAATTTGGAAAGACAGCTTTTATTCTAGGTCATGGCTTGAAACACCTCCTGGGCTTCTTCATAAAAGGAAATACTCTGAGATATGGAGGGAAGGTGTAGGTTTAGTTTCATCTTTATTTCTCTCTATCCAAATGTATTTTCATTTGCAATAAATTAATTTTCATCAAGTCTGTTTTGCCCATGAGGGTAATTAGTCAGGGATCTCCCTGTCTGTATCTTCACTCATGAGCTCCCTTATCCTATTCTCACCCTCTCAGCAGCTGGGAAAGGGGGAAGGAGCAGCTGGGTGGGTTTGCAGGGGCTGATCCACCACAGGCAGCCACAGGTGTAAAACACGGCAGCTCAAAAGTGAAATTAGAAAGTTCAGGTTCAGCCACGTTCAAAGGCTCAGCCCTGTTCCCAAAAGTCTTCTCCTGACCTGCTCCTGGCCTCACATATTCATGGAATTTCTCCTTTATCCTGAGATTTGACACTGCTGTTCTTCCACTTGCTCCACATTCCCTTACAGGACAGTATTTTCCTCTTGCTGTGCTATTTTCCAGCCTATCCTTTCCTCTCTTGATACACCAAAATACTCAACACATGAGCACCCTTTAAAACATTTCTCCACGATCTAAAATGAATAATTTCATATGGCAGCTGTTTCTTTTTCTCTTTTTTCGCCTGTGTTTGTGCAGAACCTGGGATCGCCGAGTTGCCTATTAAAAAAGTATATGGCAAAATGGAATTACAAATAATTGTACACAAAAAAAAAAAAAATTGAAAGACTATAATAGCAGAAACCAGCAGAGATATGATAAAAAATGAAATTAAATCCACCAATCTGCATTCACCCCAGCTTTGATTTCAGCTATTAATGTGTAAGTGATGACTGCTCAGATCTGCTGCGCTGCAAATTGCTCAAGTTCAGATTCAGCTGCCTAAATAGGAAGCTAATAAGAAAAATGTTATTATTCATCTCTGTTACATTTACCTGTAAATGATGATATGGGCCATGATACAAATGCACACAAGATCACCACTTTTGATTCTTAAGACATGGACATTCAACAAGTTATTCACTCAAGTGCCATTTTAGCTATGTGCAGGACAATGCCCTTTGCTCCAGAGAGGTCCAGGTATTTTAACTCCAGAATTTCATAAATTTAAAACTGAGAGTTATATTTCTTCTCCTCTAGAGCATCAAGAAGTTGTCAAATTCCCATTTACTGCCTTTGAACTCATTTATGTGACCACAATGTATTTCCCAAAGAAAAGTCCATGTCCATGCAAGAGTACCAAGAGTTACTAACTCCATTCATTCCTCCTGCAATTTGTCCTACTGGTTTTCATGTCCATTGCTGGAGGTGTGCATATATCTTTTATCTCCTGGCAATTTATTGCCTCCCTGCTCCAAGATGCGACCATCACTTTTTTTTTTCTTTTCTGAATCCATATTTCTGTGTAATTTTATGATTATGTCTGTAGCACGAGGAAGCACATGATTACACGTGTGGGTTGTAACACATTTTCCCTATTAAATGTGGTAGCCTACAGTCTGCAGCAACCACTGAAAATTATTACTGGCTACAAGAAGATATTTTTTGGGTTGGATTGGTTGGGGTTTTTTTTGATTGGTTGGGGAAGGGTTTTTTGGTGTTTTGGTTTGTTTGTTTGCTTTTTCTTGCAGACCACAAAAAATCTTCATAACCTGTTTGGATTTCCCTGTCCTCAGCAATCTCCAGATGGGAAAGAGCATTAGGGGAAGGCTGAAAAACCCAACCCACAGCAACCAAAACTTTGCAAATTTCAGACTCCACTACACATTCTGACTTCTCTGACACTTTCCACTCACCTTTTATCAGCTCACCCTGTGCTAAGTAAATAAGCACAGTGGTTTTATTACCCCATCAGGAGTTTCATCCATACCCCCAGTCCTCCCAAATTCCTTCTCAAAACAGGATTGCCCAATTCCTCCTTTTCCCCACACTGAGCCTCCATACACCACCACAGCAGGACAGACAGATCATGGAACCATTTAGGTTGGAAAAGACCTTTAGGATCATCAAACCATGAATGTGACACTGGCAGGGCCATACCAAACCACATCCCCATGTGCCACACCTACGTGTCTGATAAATTCCTCCAGGGATGGTGGCTCCACCCCTTCCCTGGGCAGCCTCTTCCAATCCCTTTTATGAAGATTTTGTTTCCTAATATCCAATAGAAATGTCCCCTGGCAGAACCTGAGGCTGCTTCCTCTTGCCCTGTTGCTTGAGGGATGTGCAAGACATGGCTCCATGCTTTGTCACTTGAACCAACAGACTCTAAGTGCACAGCCCTCTCCATCCACATCTGGCTTCCCATGGAGGAAAAAAAGAAAGAGAAAGGGAAACAGAAAATAAAAGCAGGGTGAAATCCCCCTGATGATATTTATCTACTCCCCCACTTGGCCCTACAGGCATTGTCTGTCTCCACCCCAGAGCCACCAGCCAGGTTACAGAGCAGAGGAAGGAAAAGGGGATTTAATGACAACTCTGACCATGAAGATGCCACCAAACAACACCCTGTGTGCAGCAACATTTAATTCAAAACTAAAATAATTGCAGAAGTTCAAATAATTAAACACATGCGTAATAATTAGTAGTTTTACCATCCTTTAATGCACAAAAAAAAAAAAAAAAACAAAACCAAAAACCCAAGACACAACTGTGGAAGTTAAATGTTCAGCTAAAGTGAATGGTTTAAATCTGTAGAAAAATTCTCACTTGGATCGAGCACTCCAGACCACATGGGAAGGAAAAGGGAAAAGGGAAAAGGGAAAAGGGAAAAGGGAAAAGGGAAAAGGGAAAAGGGAAAAGGGAAAAGGGAAAAGGGAAAAGGGAAAAGGGAAAAGGGAAAAGAAAAGGAAAAAGAAAAGGAAAAAGAAAAGGAAAAAGAAAAGGAGGAAAGGAAAAGGAAAAGGAGAAAAGGAAAAGGAAAAGGAAAAGGAAAAGGAAAAGGAAAAGGAAAAGGAAAAGGAAAAGGAAAAGGAAAAGGAAAAGGAAAAGGAAAAGGAAAAGGAAAAGGAAAAACCTTCCAGTCTCCCCAGTTTGTCACTGCACCATCTCTCTTTCCTCTCTGTCCCTGAAAAGATCACAGGTTTTAGCCATACTCAATAAATTCATGATTTATAAAACTGTCAGCCTTTCTATGTATTGTGCCCTAGTTACTCAGGAAAAAAAATCCAAACAACCAACCCACTGTGTTTGGTGGGAAGATGCAGTAGCAGGTATATAACCAAAAAAAGCAAAATCTCCCTATTTCACTTCCATAAGAACCTCTCCAGAACTTCAGACCACCTCTACTACTACTTTTTACTACTGAACAGCTCCATTTCACAGTCTCTCTTCCTCTGCACACGCCTTGGATGCCCACATGGCCATCCAGGAGCTCAAAAATGTCCTGTCTGTTATTAAAAATAACATCCAAGCACATTTTCCTTCATTCATTCATAGCAAGAGGTGCTTCTCTCTGGGTGAACTTCCAGCCTGCTTCTGCAAGCAGAACTGACTCACTTCTCCCACAAACTACTGCATGCCTTTTACATTATTCATACTCCAAGTTGTTATTTCTCTGCATTAGCAAACAAGAACAAAATATCCAAGGTTTCATTTTCATGTCTTTCAATGAGGTGAAAATGCTGTCGATGGATTTCTTCCTCAAGCAAAAAGTTTGCTGGACCAACAGCCTGCTGTAATTAAGGTTAGACACCTCAATTAAAAAGAAAATCCAATTCTTGATGTGTTGTTTCTTTCTGTGACAGAATCACCTTTTCTGTATGTGATAGGTGAGTTACAGGATGCTGCCAGATAAAATGTAGCACATAAATATAAAATGATAGAGATTATTAAAGGTTATTCTGAGTTAAATAATAAAAACACTGCAGCAGAATTTTCTTAAAGGTGCTGGAGCAACATGCAAAAGATTGGAGATGGAAAAGAAGTAATTAAAGAGGCAACTCCCATCCCTGGCCCAGCTGCTATCTCAAACTTCAGGGTGTTTTTCATGGCCTGAAGCTTTCACCAGTTTTAGTTTGACAAATGGGGAGGGAGGAAGAAAAAAAAAAAAAAGATAAAGGCCTTATTTAGGATCTCTTCCATATTAATTAAAAACTTGCTGATGAGACAGAAGAAACAAAGCAAGCCATGTTACTGCCCAGAGAGGATGTGGATACCTCATCCCTTTAAGTGTTCAAGGACAGGTTGGATGAGGCTCTGAGCAGCCTGATTTAGTCTGTGGCACCTCTGCCCATGGCAGGGGGCTGGAATTAGGTGGTCTTTAAGGTCCCTTCCAACCCAAACCACTCTATGATACCCTATATATAACTTATAACAAATAAATTGTCTGCAAATATAAATACATCATTTAGTAACTCTCGTACTGAACATGTTTGGTTTAATGGTTTGAGCACCAGGTTAATCAGACTCTCTGTTCCTATAGAGCAAGGGAAGATCCCATCTCTCTTCCTACCCCATTACCTGGCTGCACTTAGCTCTGCTTTACAGCTAAAATCTGCATGGTTAATGGCAAGATTTTACATCTTTTCTCAAAATATGGGTGGGAATGATGCAAAAAGCAACGGGATTCCCTTCCTGTTTCTATCACCTCTTCTTTTCTTTTCTTTTTTTTAATTCCGAGTTTCCTTTGCAGCAGAACTTGCATAAATTAAACACTGAAGAAGAGTTGAAGGAGCAGAGAGGGAAATGGAAGGGGGATGGGAGGTGTGATGCAATTATAACACCTGAACCAATCTATTACAGAGCTGCAGGGCACAAGGACAGAGAGATCCTGTCGTGAATAATTCCTGCTTCTCCCGAGGGCTTCACCAGCTCAGCTCCAGCCTCCAACACCTCCAGCACCAGGAGCTGCCTGCTCTGAGCATCACAGCTCACACTGGCTGGAAAATGGAAAGATGTCCTGCTCCTCCTGGCCAAGAGTGATGCAGATGAAGCAGAGCCAAGTTTTAATCAGAGAAGAACTGATAAACATGTCGAGGTGGTGGGGGTTGTTCTGCCAAGGTGAGTTTTGAGGGATTTAGGGCTGGTTGGATGCTGGTGCCACTGGACATGCGTGGCCAAAAGTCAGGCTGTGCAAAACGCATTTAGCAAATGCACTTGCCCTTCCTCTGAGTCAGAGAAATTAACTTTTCCTTTGAAAAAAAAAAAAGGCAGGAAAAAATTAAATGCCACCAAGGAGATGGGAAGTTCCAGATGCTTTGCCTGGAACTTCCTGGGAAGAACCAAGATTCCAGGGTGGATGTGGAGCACTGGCGTTGTAGAAATGAGTGGGGAAATTACAAATCGAATTCAGATTTTCATTGCACAAAAAAAGAAGGGAGAGGGATGAAATCCTCGACTGCATGCCACCGTGTCACTTCCAGAGAGTGGCTTTCCTGACTGCCACTGCACTTCGCGTGGCAGTTTTAAAGGTTATGGCTGAAGGGGCTCTTCCAGCAAAGCCTTCAATGAACTCGGAGTAAAATAAAAACACACACGAAGCAAGCCCATGACAAAAGCAAGGCAAGGACAACATTTCTGAGCAAATATCCCCAAGGGCTGCTGCCTTGCTCTGGAAACCTTCCTGCCACCCTGCTTTCTGCAACACTCCCCCAAATTAATTTAGCAGCAGGATCATTCATGGCAGCACCCAGGTTCAGTAAACAGCGAGGCACATCCTACCACAAGGTCAACAGCAACCTAGAACTGCAATTCCTGTCTGTCCAGCCAGGCAGCACGAGTGTGCAGCATCACTTGCATTTCCAGGCAAAATGTTTCCATTTTCAGATCTCTGCTACCGGCAGTGAAGCGCTCACAAATAATGGATCATGATATGAGCTCAGAGGAATTTTTAGAGGAAGCAATTGAGGATAACCAAGTTCGAAAAGGACCTAAAGAAAAATCTTGCCAATTCACACTCTGGAAAACAACAAACTATAAATTATTAAAGTACACCAAGACAATCATACACACTACTTCTCCCTATTTTGATTTGGACAATGAAGCCCTGTGAGTTCACAATGTTGTCCTCCAGCAATCACCATCTTCTTGCTGGTGTCTAAATTGGAAAGAAGGCTCGGGGGAGACTTTATTTCTCTCTACAACTACCTGAAAGGAGGCTGTGGTGAAGTAGGGGTCAACCTCTTTTCCCAGGCTTCCAGTGACAGGACAAGGGGTACTGGCCTTAAGTTGTGCCAGAGAAGGTTCAGGTTGGATATAAGGAAAATTTCCCCACTGAAAGAGAGGAAAAGTATTGGAACAGGGAAGCAGCAGAGTCATCAGTCCTGGAAGTGTTTAGAAAATGAGCATATGTGCCACTTTACCATGTGGTTTAGCGGGTATGGTGTTGTTCTCTCAAAGGTTGGACACTGACAATCTCAAAGGTCTTTTCCAACCTTAATGATTCCATGATTCCATCTCAAGACACCTCTCCCTGGACATGATTTACCCCAAGGGCCATTCAAACAGCTCCAGCAGGTGAGAACATTATCATAGTTGATGGTTACAAAACTGCCCACAGGGAACAGAAACCAAGCTGGAATCTCCTTGAGAGAAAAGCTGATGTCCACAAGCACCACCCAGCTGGAAAGTCACGGCAGTCAGAGGACACACACTTGGCCTCAATCCTATTTCTTGTCTTTTTGGGCCAGTAGTGCTATGGAGAGGTCACGGCTGGGAGCTGAAGGGGGTTCCCATGTGTGGGGCTGATGGTGAACCTTCCCCAGCTGGGTAAGGACAAGGGCAGGGCTGTAAACACCAGACTCGTGTGGTGCTCATGCAGCTGAGGAGCATTCTGCACATTCCAGATCAGCGGCAGCCTGGAGGGCAGATGAGTGAGGCAGAAAACATAGCCAAAACCACCAAAAGAGATATTCCTTCATCCACAGGGATCCAGAGGGGGAAGATCTACTTTGATACAGAATGATTTTTGAAGTATTTCAAGAGCCACTTTTACCCACGGGCATCAAAAAGAATGGGACGTTCCCTTGTATCAGAAATATTTTGACTTGCAGTGGGTGCCCTGAAGTTGTGATCATTTTCCCACCAAGGCACCATTTACACCCTCTAAAAAAACATGAACTGAAAACTCTTTTTCTATGTTTCTTCCTCAAGCTGAATCCCACTTGGATTTTATCTCTGGGGCAACAAGGATACTGATGCAATAGAAACACCCACAACCAGAACATCAAATTCCTTGTTCCCTAAAGAGTTAATAAATGCTGCTTTGATTTTTAAGCTGAAAACCCTTTGTTCTGGTTGTTCACTGGGGCTCTGCATGTGTGTGTGTGTGCTGGTGGGGGTGGGATAACCAGAAAAACGTCCCACATGGAAGCAGCATTAGCACATTCCTTTTGTAGACATTTTTCAACTTCTATCAAGGAACTACTTCACAGAATAACCCCTCACGTTCTACACCTAGCATAAAAAATATAAATACATCAGTCTGTGACTACAAGAGCAGAAGGTGAATAGTATCAGGTAGTTTAAGTCTTGTTTTCCGTGCTTGGCTCCACTGGTTGCAACATTTGATGGAGTCAAGCACCTTATTTAGGGTATCTGCTTTGGAATAAAAGGAATCATTTTCCAGAACGTAGAGAGGCTAAGATAGATGCACTTTAATCCTTTCTGCTGTGGAGAACAGCTGGCTACATTCCAGTAAACTGTTTTATTTATTTCTTATTTTTATATTTATCTACTTGTAGATTTAAAAAAAAAAAAAAAAAAAAAAAAAAAAAAAAAAAAAAAAAGGGGACAAGAGGGGACAAGGCCAAAGGGCTGGTGGAATAGCAGATTAAGGGTTCAAGAGCTGCATCTCCCAAAGCCCATCTGTTATCAATTTGAGTTCCTCAGCAGAAATCCTCTCATTTCCAAGCGGGAAACAAAATCTTCCCCATAAGCACATGAACACCCACAGACCCAGGATGACAATTTCAGTACAAGTGAAATTTCAGTCCATGGAGATGCTCCAAGGGCTGGAGCCCTCCTGCTCTGGAGCCAGGCTGGGAGAGCTGGGGCTGTTCCGCCTGGAGAAGGGAGGGCTCTGGAGAGATCTTAGAGACTCTTCCAGTGCCTAAAGCAGCTCCAAGAGAGCTGGAGAGGGATTTTGGACAAGGGATGGAGTGACAGGACAAGGGGGAACGGCTTCAAACTGACAGAGGGGAGATTTAGATTGGATATTAGAAAGAAATTGTGTATTTCTTTATGACAGGGTGGTGAGACCCTGGCACGGGTTTCCCAGAGAAGCTGTGGCTGCCCCTGGATCCCTGGAAGTGTCCAAGGCCAGCTTGGATGGAGCTTTGAACAGCCTGGTCTAGTGGGAGGTGTCCCTGCCCATGGCAGGGGGTTGGATTTGGATGGTGTTTAAGATCCCATCCAACCCAAACTGTTCTGTGATTCCACAGTTTTTGCAGGATGAGAACATTCTGGGGAACAGGAGTAGCACCTGTTTGCAGTGAACCCTCACTACCTGCCCTCGAGGTTTATTTGCATTCTGCCACACCAAGGTGGCTGTGCTGCCAAAACCCCACGTGTTTAACAGGAGGAACAAGCCTTTTGCATTAGGCATTCAAATATATATATATATTATAATTAAAATATATTATAGTCAGCCACCAAACCCGCCTCCCTCCTGACAGACATCCTTGCTCTAAAAAAAAGAAACAACTCAAAGGGACTCTCTCAGCCTCCCCCTTTCCCCAAGCACAAAGTGGATGCTATTTAAATCCAGTGACAATCTGCAGCACACAAAGGACAGAGGAATTGAATTTTGGGAAGAAATGACGCATTATGGTGAAAAATAATAATCAAAGGGTGAATTGTGCTATTTCCAACAGGCAGCTCAGCATCCATAGCTGTGTTCCTTAGCTGTGTTCTCCTACAAGAGCATTCTGTCAAAAAGTAACATTAACTTTCCACAGCCCATATATAGCAGTGACATTTTTATTCTGCTAATTGATTAAAAAAAGAGGCAAAAATAAAATCAACTTTTGAACTACCTAAGAGCAGTAGCTTTTTGGCATGGAATGATGTTATTTGAGATGAGTGCAGAGTCTTTAAAACAGCACATTTGCCATGGACAAAGCTCTCTGCAGGCACCTTCTCTTGCCTGCAAGGATGATAATTATTTTCAGAGGAATAAATCCTAACTTGTAGTTTGCAACATCTCTTGCAGCCCTTCGAAACAGCATGATCTGAATTCTTTTCAGTGCAGCACTGCTGACCTTCACACATATAATATTACATTCACTCAATACCCTTTCTAGACTTGTTGCTGAGATCTACCACTCTGAACAAATTTTCCCATCCAAGACTGCAACTTCACACCCTGGAAGGAGAGGACTGTGGGTAGTGCCCACCTTAAAAGAGTCTGATGCTTCTATTTTTTATTTTCATGCATTAATTTTCAAAACAGGTTAGGAATAACTGGAAACTTTCTTAATTTACACTGTTGGCAGGCCCCACTCCAAAAGCAAGTAGTGGCACAGAAAAGCAAACTTGTCTAGATTTAGTTATTTGCCTTTTATTTCATGAACAGAGTTGTAGCTGTTTACAGCTTTATAACTCTCTGAAGGTTTTTGTTGGGGGAAAGAGAAGAAGACAGATTTTAATGCACACATCCAAACAAAGCACATTTTAATGCTCAACAGGGACATTTTGATGCATCAGTAGATGTCACACCTTTGGAATCCACAGTAAATACACGCTGTGGGAATCAACACATCATCACTGCCTCTAGAAGCAGTAGAAATGGACCAAAAATGGATTAGACGTTGATATCTTTTGGCTAGAAAATAAAGCAGATTGCTTCTCAGGAAGACACTCAGAGCCCAACTTCTCAACCTTGCAGCAAGCAGTGGCACAGAGTTATTTACAGGCAACAGGGCCCTACACCAAAATTTACTGAGAGCACTCAACGCTTTCCCCTTCATTTCCAATTCCTTCTGCTCAGCATTTTCCAACCTGTACGCCATGGAGGACTTTGCCTTTTACTGAGGACACCACAACCCTGAGTTTGTTTGCCAAACAATCTAAAACATGACATTTTTAAGGTATCTAGGACTCCAAAGGGCTTCCACATAGCTCCTCTGGATCACATACCAAGTTCAATCAGAGAAGAGTGGTGGGATCCAAAGGTATAAATCCTCTCTGGCTGCCAGATTTGGAGTCAGGCACTTCACAGACAGTGTGAGGTGGGTGGGCTTATTGCACAATCCATGTTCTAAATTCACCTTTCATCTAACAAAATCTCTGTTATCACAAAACCATGAGACACTTAGAAATGCTCTTGCCACTCCTTTTCCAGGGTAACTGGGTGGTTTGTAGTATTTAGTAGGTGAAAAAAGGACGGAAAGAGAGTGGAGCCACAGAAGTAGGTGCTCTTGTGGATGGCTTTTACAGAAAGCCATCAGATGTCTACAAAATGTCATAGAAGGAGCTTAAAGTGGGATACAATGACCCAAATCTACTCTACTGGGCCTAAACTGCTGCAAATTGCTTTGAAGTGGTTCTGTCTGCCTAGTCAAGGGCCACTCAAAACGGCTCCTCAAAACACGATGTATTTTGCTTAACCAAATGCCAATTACACCAAAATGCTGCTTTCCAGTTGCTCATCCAAGAGACCAGTGCAGAGTGCACCACAGACCTCATCTGTCAATGAACCAAAGCCTCCCTGCACACATCCACTGGGACTATAAAACATTCAGGGATCACAGGAGCTGCACGGATCCAAGAGAAATTCAAGAACACTGATCCTTCTGAGATGCTATCTGCCACAAGAATGCTATTTTGCAATATTTCACTTGTGATCTCTGAGGAAAGGCAATTACTGGTTTACTTCATAGAGACATAGGAGAACACCTGAATTTAGCAGTAGAAAAATCCAAGGATGATCTGGTCTGGTGAGAGGTGTCCTTATCCATGGCAGGGAAGTTGGAATGATATGATCTTGAATGTCTCTTCCAACCCAAACGATTCCATGATTCTGTGACAAGAGCACTTCCAGATGTGAACACAGAGGAAGCAGGCAGCTTCCAGGTAAACCCTCCAAAATAATTTTTTGTAACACTTTGTTAAAGGGAATGAATTCCATAAGAGCATAACAGGGATTAATGCAAGCCCTCCTGCAGCACTGGCTCTTTGCATCCCACCCTCAGATCAGCCCCTCCTGAGAAACCCTAAGAACCTAAAAAAATGATTGAAAACTGCTAAACTAATAACAATTGTATTGTAAAATAAAAATAATTGTAAAATGCTAAACTAAAACACAAGAAAAGGTCAAGATGAATTACTGCACTGGAGATAAATTTTCACATTCATCTTCCCACTGTGCGCAGTTCTGAGCGTTCCTGGAGATGCAGATGGAGGGATTTTGGAAAGAAGGAAAATCAGAGTGGTGAGGCACTGGAAGGGCTACCCAGAGAATTTCTGGCTGCTCAGTCCCTGGATTTGTTGAAGGTTGGATGGGGCATGGAGCAACCTGCTCGAGTGGAAGGTGTCCCTGCCCATGGCAGGGGGTTGGAATGAGATTTAAGGTCTTTTCCAACTCAAACCATTCTATGTGGGGAAGAAGAAATGGAAGTTTGGGATGAGCAATGATGGCAGATCTCTCTCAACATCCCAGAAGTGATTCTGTAGCTGAGAAAGGAGGGGGAGGTTCAGAACTGCAAAGTGAAGAGGAAAAGTCAGCAACTTCTCCACAGCCAGAACCACTTGCGAGCAACAAAAAAAAAAAAAATTGGTTACAGAGAAACCTAAAGACTCAGCCTCTATTTTATAAACGAGAATAACACTGACCTACTTTCCAGCACACTTGCAAAGCTGCTGGAGATGCCACAACGAAAGGCACTACAGGAACCTAAACATTGCCTCAGATACACAGCAATAAGGTTATCACTGAAATGCAGCGAGGCACTTTCTGCAGTGAAGGTTACAGATAACAGATCAAATAATGCAGAGGGCTGGAAAACATTTTATTTTTTTTTTTTCTTGAAAATACATTTCTAAAAAGCACTCAGGACATCCTCTTGCAAATGGTGCCTCCGATCTTTTAATAAGCACGGAAAGCAAAAGGAACTTCTTTACGTGGCAAGGTTCTTCTCTGGAAAAACCCCACAAGATAACCTCTGTGGACCTCAAATTATTGGCTTAAAATACAAGGATGAGCTGATCCAGCCAGGATTCACATCTATATGGGAATAAGGAATTAATCAGGTCTTGGGTGATTCAAAGGAAGGCCTCAGTGGCAAAATGGAGGAATGTAAAAAGCACAGAAATTTCCCTGGTGGAGAGAAAAAGAGGTCTTGGACACTGCACAGTATATCTGGCTTTGCTAGGGGAAAAAGCAAAGCTGGGCTGTTGGGTTCTTCAGAAATAATTTGGTTTCCTGCTTGCATTTGTACAGCCACACAACTGAAGCTCAAGCCTCCACCAAGATGTACATTAAAATTATTATTTATTTTCAAAATGCTGAATTTGCCCTTACCATTTATAGAGACAAGTTTTCAAATCTGCTGCAGCAGTTCCTCCCCACATTCCCAATGCCTATGAAAAGACATTCTTTCCTCCAAATGGGAAAAGAAAGTCAATCTTTGCAGGATGGGAGATTTGGTAAGCAGAATGGGAGTGTGTCTGCACAGATTACCAAGAAAAAAAAAAAAAAAAGGAGATAAAGATAGCAGGTCCATCAGGAAATCTTTGAAAATGTGAAAAATAACCATCAGCTGTTGATTTCAAGAGTTCTATTGCACCAATCAACATTTGGTCCTTTCATTTCAGCCATTAGACCACCACCTGCTCAACCCTTTATATTTCTTCAGAAGTCCTATTCAGACCTAAAGATGAAATCACAGAATCATAGAACAGGTTGGGCTGGAAAGATCCTTTCAAGGTCACCTTGGTTCAACCCCCTGCACTGAGCAGGGACATCCTCAACCAGACCAGTTTGCTCAGAGCCCTGTCCAGTCTCAACTTGAGAGTTTCCAGGGATAGGGAGGCCACAGCTTCTTCTCTGGGCAACCTGTGCCAGGGCTTCACCAGCCTCAGCATAAAAAAATTATTCCTAATCTCTAAATCTACCTTCCTTTAATTTAAAATCATTGCCCCTTCTCCTAACAATATGTACCCCACAAAAAACCTGTCCTCACCTTTCTATAAATTCCCTTTAGGTACTGAAAGGCTCCAGTAAAGGGGAGGGCAATTAAAGCTTTTAAAAAAGTGAGAGAATATCTGGAATTAACCATTCAGACGCCAACAGCACGAAGAAACACAGCCTGCAATCCAGTAGCACACAGAAACTTCAGCTGTTTCATTGGGAATGCATCTCAGAGATATTTTAAACCCCACAGACTCACTGGGAACAGCCAATTCTGCTCCCAGCAGGACCAATCCACCCCGCCAGCACCTGGAAAGGGACCCCCAGTATGGGGTAATCCATCCCAGCCAGGCCACCCAGGCATCAGCACCTCCAGGGGGGATTTTCCCATCCTCTGGACTGCCTGCCTTGCAATAACTCCAGCCCTGGTGCTCCCAGTGCCCCTCCTCAGAGGCCATTTCACACCTGCACAGAGCTGGCGCTGAAGGCATTTTTCCTCCCAGTCTAATCTTCGGGAAAATTTGACAGCAATAAAAATGTAATAAACCAAGCAGTCGGATTATATATATACTGCAGTCTGAGAAAGATGAAAGGCTGTATTGTTAGGAGATATAATTCCAGCAGCTCCCACAGTGTAGCCTGTGCCTACACAGAGGAAGAAAAGGAACTGAAGCAGCTTATATTTTGTCTTATAAGTTGCCTAAAATAAACCCAGCTTCTGATCCTTGGCTCACATCAGGAGAACGGCGCTGAGAAAGCCAATAAAGACCTGACAAATATCTCATGAGGACAAAATACCTGTTTGTTCTACCCAGCTCTTGCCAATGCATCAAGTGAAGTGAAATGGGGAAGGGAAAGGAGGAGTGTGTGCCTGGGAATCAAATATTCAAGAGCAGAAGGAAACACACCCAGAGTTATTCTGCTCTGGGTCAGTTTGAAGAGAAATCACTGCAACCAGAATGTGATGAGCAGTAACTCTGTGGCCACAGTAACCCTGCAAACACTCTTAATTTGATTTATATTGGTAGGCATTAAAATGCTCTTAATTTAATTTCCATATGTAGAAATTTAAAAAAAAAAAAAAAAAAAAAAAATTATAAATATACCGAGCCTCAAGGAAGACAACATAGAAATAAAAAATTTAGCCTTGAGGCCTGATCGAAGATAAATTGCAGCTTTTATAATAACAATAATAATTTATTCCACTGTGGCACTGGACAGCAGATGATTAAAGATGAGCAAAGGTCTCCACGTGTCTGGATTTATATCAGGCCATTCCACCCACTGGGTTACAGGAGCAGCAATTAATCACTGCTGGAGGAGGGAGGCATCTTAAGAAAATCTGGAGGTTTCAGGAGTGAGTTGTAACACCTTTAGGAGAGCAGTTTGTCTCCTCAGGAGCTGAGACATCTTGAAAAAATGGTAACTTACAAGATTTTAGTTTGTCTTTTTAGAGAAACTGCTGTCACCCTTTCATGTGAGGGAGAAACAAAACAAAAGCCCAACAAACCATCACAAGAAACTGTTTAGACACAAAAATTCAAATGCAACCAGCATTCACCAAAAAGATCAGTGGGACACAACTGAAGACAGAATTAAATATAATTTGACTGCAAAACTCTCAGAGCGAGAGGAAGAAGTTACCACACATCATCAGAAGACATCTAAAGAAAATACCTTTTTCTTTTTGTTCATCATTTTCTGACTGCTGCCTCATCAACCCAACAGCCAAATTTTCTGCCCAGCTTCCAGTCTTACTCAGAGAAGTGAAAATTCCAATCTGAGAACAGCTGTTCACGAAATAAATCTCTTCAGCAGTTTAATGGCAGAAGTGCAAGAAGGGCAATTTCACAGTTCCCATCAGAGGTGTTCTGGAGATCTGCAATTTCCCACTGAACACGGGGTCAATCTGTGCAGATCCATTCCTGGGCTAGCAAGGAACACCCTGACACTCTCCCCTAAGATAAGACAAACTCAAAGAGAATCCCATTCAGATTTACATTTACATCCTTCACTAGACTTGGATTTAAAATCTCACCAGTGTGGACTTTTGGGCACAGAATGATCTTCCAGTGAATCAACAGGAGGTTAAATCACCAGCCTCTGTCTGCTCCCTCTTGGGGCTCACTTTGCCTCTGAGTCCTCCTGCTCATCACTCTCTGCCATCAGTTGACTCCTCAGTACTCTCTCAACAAAAATAACTTTCCCCAGTCTTCACAGAGCAGTTCCTCAGATCATGGAACTCATATATCATCTTTATTATGTGGGCGGGAGGAAAGAGAAAGTGCTGCAAAGCTTTGACTACAAAAAAATATTATAAGTTCATTCAATTCAGATTAGAAGCTCAACTATGTCCATATGCTTTAATTTTCTTTTTTTTTTTCCCCCTCTGAATCAAGAATTCTACACATAAAAGGGTCTAAAAAGGGCTGTTGAAACAAAAAAAAATTACAGTATGAAAGAACTTGTATTGAATTAAAGTATTCAGGAAGAAAAATAATTTCACCACTGGAACAGTAGTTTTAAAAAATCCATATTTTGGTTCACTTCACTTAAAACCAGGCAGCTGCTTTCACAGTCACTCACAAAGATGATGGAGAACCTGAAAAAGTGACAGAAGGGCAGCATGATGGGAGAGAAAACTTGAGAGAATCAGAGGACCAAAAAAAAAAAAAAAATTTGGAGGAAGCTTCCACAAATGTATTGTTTGAAAAAAGATCACGGAAGCCACATCCCATTCCACAATATAATATCCTCATTCTTCATTCTTGACTGGCATTCAATTCCTTCCCCGGGTATCCCTTCTAAAACAAAACAGCATGACACGATTACAGGAGGTTAGAAAAAGGCCACACGAATTCACATCTGCACTCAGACCTTCAAATGGAAGGAGGATCCCAACAATTGTTATCTGATGATGTATTTGAAAACACATTAGAGGATAAAATGCAGCCAAACAAAAAATAACGATCACTGAGCAAAAGCTTCCAGAAGAGGAATGACGACGCCAACCAGGAGATTGATTTTGTGTCATCTTTTACACGGAGAAGAATATTACAAAGAGGAAGCTTGACAGACCAAATAAATTTGTGTTGCTTTGACTCTTCCACCCCCAATCAAATACTCATGATCTACTCATGGAGAAAAAGCCAGATAAGGGGAGAACAGAAAGCAAACAGGAAAAACACCACAGCACCAGCCACAAAAATAAAAATCTGTCCTAATAAAGATCTGAATAATGAAGGTTGTTATAAAAATAAAAATAAGAAAAAAAGCCTTTACACTAGATAGAGAAATAGCAAGTATTGAAGGAAATTTCATCCTACATCAACTAAGAAACTCCATTTTCCCAAGCCCTCGGAGGGCATCTCAGCTGGGAAGCAAAGCTCAAAGGTCTCAGATTAGTCCTTCTTGACAGCACTTCACAGCAAAAGCCCTTGGGGAGGCAGTTTCCTTCTCTATGAATTGGTAGCATCAGTACTTGACAGTCCTCCAGGAGCTCCATGAGAAAAAAATAAAAAGGGGAGAAAAAGCTGATTTTGGTTACATCATTCAGCAATACACCAGAAGAAATTCTACAAGTCCATGTGGAGATCCACTCCCACATGAGAATTATGTTTTGCAGCACACTTAAATACCATCTGCAAGAGAGATAAGGAACTGGAAGACACTCACAGAGCTTCAAATCACCATCATAAGTTATCCTTTCTCTCTAAAACTACCAAGTGCTATAAAGAGCCACACCAAGAGGGTGCAAGCAAAGATGTGGGGCTGATGAATTCATTAATCAATAATCACTTCCCAGTCCTGCTTGGGCTGACAGAGGAAGCATGAGCCCATGGGGCAGAGGAAAGCTCTGTGTCATGGAAGGAAAAGGGTGAGCAATGCAAGGTTAACACATTTTACCCACAAACTTGACACCTACCAATTGCTGCAAGCCCCATCCAAGCTGGGAGTGTCCAAGGCCAGGCTGGATGGGGCTTGGAGCAACCTGGGATAGTGGAAGGTGTCCCTGCCCATGGCAGGGGGTTGGAACGGGATGATCTTTAAAGTCCCTTCCAAAACCCAAACCATTCTGTGATTCTGTGATTATGTACAGATGTATTTCAGACTTCACCCAAAGGCCTTTACAACATCAGATGATTTTTTTCCCCCTTTTATCCTCAAGGAATCTACATTAAATCCTGTGGTTTTTGGGCCAAAAGCTTCAGTGCAGAATTTATTTCAGAGCTATTACAAGGTACATTGCACTAATTAGGACACACATTACGGCCTGCTCTGTGCCCTGTGATAAATCACACAGTGCTGTGGGCTGGGGTAAACATTGCCATACATCTCTGGACACTGCTGCATGTTTGACCACTTCCATAAATACAACTATTTCTGTGGTACAAGTAGGATTGGCTACAGGGACTAATTTATCACCATTTTCTTTCAGCACATAAACAGAGTAGTAAATTCTGTAGCTTCCAGGGGAAAAAAAAATAAAAGAAAAAAGGGGGGGCAGCGGTGGGATTCCCTTCAGTGAAGTAGCATCAGTTGTATTTTTCCTTCAGTAACACACCAATTGTTCTTCATTTTCCAAAAATATACTCACTGTGTCATGTCTAGCGTGCACTCAGAGAGAGGTTTCTGGCTTTCAAGCTTGTCACACCTGAGAAATTGAGGTGAAGAGAGGACAGCAGGCTCAGGCTCGCAGTTTTTAAAGACTTTGGTGGCATTATGAGCTTTCCTTCCAACTATCCCCACACAGGCTTGTTCACACACAGAAGCTCCATTTCAGAGGTAAATCTTATCATTCCACCAAATGTGCTGAATTTGGCACACTGTTCAACAAATATGGGAGGGGCAGAAACCCTGATAAAATATTTCTGCAGAAGAGCAGCAGAGGTCAGATGTTCAGTGTCCCACACATCAAATGTGCCACCGTGAGCCTGGCGTACTTTCCCTGGGGAGAAAAGCTTTATTCCAACGTGCTCAGGCTCCATCTAGAGCAACTGAGATCCTTTTATAGGCTGTGTCCTCTCTGGGGCAGAAGAACCAGAGCTGGAGCATCACCTGGGAGTCAGAGCAACACCCAAGTAGAGCAGCACAAATGGGTCCTGGGACTGGAAGAATTTAATTTCATAATTAGATAGCCAAACTTAGCACAGTGTTCCAAGCACACAGTATCCACTGACTCACTGTCCTCCAGCCCATCCATCCAAAAAGCAGTAAAAAAAAACATGCATGGACAAAAAAATGTTCTACTCTGGATGATATTGCAAGTCAAGCCCCTGTTCCCCTCCCTATGGCAGAACTCACCAGAACAGTCACTGAAGTAACCAAAAACATTTCCTGCACCCTTACCAGATACACCAAGAGAAAAAACATCCTGAAAAACACTGGTTGGGGTTTTGTCCTTCCTGGACACTCCACGCTCACCACTGGCACAGGAATCTCTGCTGCATTGAGACTTTTCTCCTCCAGCGAAGTCCTGCCCTATGGACCACCCATGATCCCCAAACTGCTCTGAACTGGTAAATGATACCAGCAGAGGTCTAGCTAAATTTTCATGGACAATCCCACAGGTAGGACAAGAGGACCCTCTGGTGCTCTCCACACAGCATGGAGCCAGCAGAACACCAGCATTTACAAACATGTCCTGGATAAAAAGGACAAAAAATTCAGAAAGCAACAGCAATTTTGACTCCAGATCTGTCTTACCCAGAGTGAACTGGGCTTGAGAGAACAACACAGGAGAGTCCAAGCTCCCAGAAAGCCACCAAAAAAAGAAATAGCTTTAAGATCATGCAAATGACAAAGGGGAAAGGTGATGAGGTGTTTGAAAGGGGACCAGAGAATCTTGTATCAACATGGAACCCAAATCTGGCAGGAGACAGCCTGACAGGCAGATGTGACAGCACAGAGAGGAGATCAGACATCAGACAGAATGAGACAGCTGCTTAAAACTTCAAAGGATTGTGATTATGGCTTAGATCCTGCACAGAAATAAAGGGCATCTCCATGCTCAAAAGTCTTGAGGGGCATCTCAGAGAGGTTTATGGCCTTTAATAATAAAGGATAATAAAGACATCTCCATGTTCCTAGGCTTTGAGGTGTATCTCAGAGAGGTTTATTACCTTTGGCATGTTTAAATATTGGGATGTTTACTATCCCAGACTGGAGATGGGGTAGGATATGCACCATTAAAACCCCCTTGATCCCAGTGGGAGCCTTGTTCCATGAGCTAGGAAAGAGGAGGATCCCTGGAGTTGTCTTGTGCAGGAGGAGACGACACAAAGCAGCTTCCCCAGGCTGGTGGGGTGGGACTTGACAGCACAACATGAACAAACATGACCAACCTCATGTACAGATTTGTTCTTCTAAGCTAAACAGATTCCTAAGAAGGCTTCTGTGTGTGTTTTCACCTGAAGATCCTTCTTTGCATTGTGACTGTGGTCAGATTAACATTTCCACTACACTGAATTTGACAGTCAAGAGAGATGAATGTCAGCAGCCCAAGCAAGCAGATCAGTCAACACACAAAACCCAAACAGCTCAACATGAACAAAAGCCAAAAAGTGTTAAGCTCTGCTGCCACTGTATTTCCACTCTTTAGGTTCTCCGTGGCATTTCAGAACTTAGCCATGCTTTGTACTGCCATTAAATGAGAATATTTTAAAAGGTGCTGCAGCAACAACTGAGAGTAGAGCTCTGTGGCACAACCATAGCAGCGAGGCCACACCCTTGGCTTGACCAAAGGACCAAAGTCCTTCAGAAAGGTCTCAAATAAGGCTCCAGCAGGATAAAACACCAAAGCTCATCCTATTAGTAGCCAGAGAAATGCCCAACCATGACCAATCACCTGATATCCTGAAACAATCCTGCTGCAGGCACTCCCACATATAACGGCTCAGCAAACCCCCACATCCCAACCCTAGGGGAAGGGCAAATTCCAGACTAAACCAAGGGGAGACAGTGAAAATTAGGGATGGGAACCCCCACCATCACACCCAGGTGAGGAGGTCGGACCACGCAGGCAACAGCAACAGCAGCAGAATCACAGAGTCACAGAATATCCTGAATTGGAAGGGACACACCAGGATCCCCAAAATCCATCTCCTGGCCCTGCAAAGGACACCCCAGGAACCCCCCTGTGTGCCTGCAGATGTACTGAAGCATTCTTGCACACACACACCAGCACTGGGAGTGAGGACAGCAGCTTCCAGCTTCTCTTTCCCAGACACCCCAGAGACTCATATGACTTCCTCAGTTACTCTGAGGGTAGAGCCAAGAAAAACAAGGCTGTGGTCCAGACATCTCTGCTGAGCCCACAGGGAAGACTGGACAGTGGTTAGAGGATTGCAAACCAGGAATTTGTTCAGAAAGAGAAAAATCCACAGCCTCAGACCTCCCATAGGAGCTGAGTTCTTTCCTCCTCTGTATAAATTTATGTTGTGTCCAGCTGCAAGGCAGAAGTGGCCAAGTTGTGATATGCAGAAGGAAATGGAGCTAACAGGACACCACTGTGCACTGTGCCTGTGTCTGAAGGAAAGAGTTAGGGCTGGGCAGTCCTTCCTGGCTCCAGCAGGCACTGAGAAGATTCCTGAGTGTCCAACTGCATGTCCAGCTCAGAGCATCTCCCTCAGCACCTCCAATCCCTTCACTCAGCTCGTTCTTCCTCAGGTGGAAGAGATGAAAAATCTCTGACACGGAGCCAAAACATGGCAGAGGCTGAGCAAACCTAAATGCCACGAGCCAAAGGCAAAGGAGTTCATAAAATAACACTTTGCCTCAGACAACCAGGGAGAACGAGATGATCTCTAAGGCCCCTTCCAATCCAAACCATTCTGTGATTAAGAGCCCAGTTATTTCCCATGAGCTGGGCTAAACCAGAAAGAAAGGTGTGAAGATCTGAACCTGGAGATGCAGCCACAACAATACAACCTGAAATAGCTCTGTCTTCATTGTAACCCCACTACAAGATATCCAAGATGCTGGCTGAGGACATGCAGGGAATTAAGAGTTTGCCAACAACTTTATAAATTCACTAACAGCAATTCTGAACAGTGCCAAACTCTTGCCAGCTAAAAAATAAGTGTGGATACTCACCAAACCTAACAAATTTATTTTTCTGACTCACATGTTCCTTGTTTTCTTCCAGGACAAACCCCTCCAATTTTCCATCTGAGCAGTGGGATTGAAAAGCTCATACAACCACATGCACCAACAAAGCAGCCCTGTAGCTACACCTCTGCTCAGAAATCAGATTAATTGTCACCAGAAAAATTATTCTGTTATCTGAAGGTCTGCGGGACATATAGGTATTTAATGTATTAAAACAAAGCTGCAATTACTTTAAGTAAAAAGGGGTAGATTTTTTAAAACACAGAGTTGTGTTTTATACCAAAGCTCAGGATTTCTTCAGAACATCTGCAGGCAGAAACAGGACAAAAAAAAAAAAAAAAAAAAAAAAAAAAAAAAAAAAAAAAAAAGTCACAGGAGAACTTAATCATAAAAGACAGAAAAGTCAAGGTTAGTTTTATCCAGGTCATGACTTTTCAAAAGTTGTGATTTTGTTTGTTTTGCTCTCATTAGAGGGAGATGCTACTGCAGAAACCACAGAGAAATTATGGGTGGGTTCACAGCTCGGGTGCACTTCTCCAATGCACTTCTCCTTGGATAACACCAGACCCTTGCAAATCCTGTCAGAGCATTGCCAAAGCTGATCTAACTGGGAATGACAGAGTCAGAAAACTCTTCCCCATCAAAATCACTTAGGACATAACAGAAAGTCTATTAACTGCCAGTCCCGTAAATATTAACTTTCAAAAGCTACTGCAAAACACAATATTTCGGGTTTTCTAAGGAGAAAATGGTTTATTGCTTCAATACCATGAGTCAACTTCTCTACTACCCAACTTTTTTCCTCCCCTTGTTCTCTTATAAATAATTATAAACCCAAAATTTTAGGAGTATATTGCAAATATCCCATCAGCCTCTAGAATTTCTCTCTCACCATACTTAAGTACCTGCTAAATTAGACAGCAAAGGTTTGCTTTGAATTATGGCTATCCTACAGCAGCAGCAGGGACTATGTAAGCTATTATAAATACAGACAATTTGAGCTGTTTATCAGAAATGTCACTTGTGAGAGTGGTTGTGAGAGAAAAAAAAAGCACTTAGTCCAGTCAAGGCCAACAGCCTCTGCAGGGCAGGTCTGGGAAAACTTCACCTCAGCCAAGGAACAGGATTTAGAATCATGGAATGGTTTGGGACCTTCAAGACCATCCAGTTCCAACCTCCTGCCATGGGCAGGGACATCTTCCACCAGGCCAGGTTGCCCAGAGCTCCATCCAAACTGGCCTTGGACACTCTAAGAACCATTTGCTTCCAAAAATCCCCCACTGCACTGACAAGAAAGGTGTGGGGAAATATTCAGCAGGGTTTGTTGTGATAGGACAAGGGGGAATAGTTTCAAGCTAAAAGAAAGTTGATTAAGATTAGATATAAGGATGAAATTTTTACAGTGTTGGTGGCAAACAGGAAAAGGCTCCTCAGAGAGGTGGTGGATACCCCATCCCTGGAAACATTCCAGGTCAGCTTGGATGGGGCTCTGAGCAATGTGATCTGGTTGAGGATGTCCCTGACCATGAGACTTGGTGACCTTTAACACCTTCTTCTAACCTGAACTGTTCTAAGATTCGTGTCTTGAAGAGTTTTCCAGCACTGAGATTCTTTGTTTAGCCTGCTTTCACTGTAGACACAGTAGGGCAAGGAAAAGGAAGGAAAAAGAGGGAAAAAGAAAAATGGAAGGGCAAGAAGGAAGGAAAAAGGGGAAAAAAGAAAAATGGAAGGGCAAGAAGGAAGGAAAAAAAGGGGAAAAAGGCAGACCTGTAGACATTGAGGGAAAGGAAAAGAAAACAAGAAAAGGAAGGGAAAGAACAGGAAAGAAAATGGATGGGGAAAGGAAGAGGGAAATAGAAAAAAAAGTATCTAACACAGGGCTTTTCTTGTCCAATTTAAGGGTCAGAGAAAGAATGGAAACATTATCCTTCCTTAACTGGCACTGGGAGGGTATGGAGCTATTCAAAAACACAGTGATATGCCAAATTTACTAATTCCTACAAAAATCAATGTCCCCAGCCACAAGTTTTTGTTTGCTAATAGAGATCCTGCACGTGCTTAAGTTAACTGAGCTTTGGTTGATACATGACGTAATTTTATGCATTTTTATTATAAAAATGCCTCCAGTGTGACAAAAGGCTGGTCCTAAGTGCAGGGGAGGAAACAGACTGTTCAGTGCCCCTGGCAACAGCGTAATGTAAAGCACAGATATTTTAAATTGCTTTTTAATCACTTCTAGATATTTCACCCCCCAAATTGTAACCACTTACTGAACAACTGCACCTTATTGGGAATGAGCAATGCCAGCAGGCACAGACAATATTTTGCACTTGGCAAAGGTGCTCTGATCCTCTGGAATAATATTCACACACAACAGCATTGAAGTTGAACATTTTCAATTCTCTGCTTGCAGGTTTTCTTTATTTATTTCTGCATTTATTTATTTTTATGTTCTGTTTAAAAAGCAAAATTGATAGATTTCTTTATTTGCTTCCCAGCTGCTCTCTCAAAACAGACAGAAAACACTTTTTTTGAACTTAAAATACAGTCCTAACTCAAAAGTTCCCAGGACAAGATCCTTCCTGGCTGGCCAGCTTGAGCCAGAGCAGATCACCTCAGGCAATTAAATTGCTGAGGGGACCGGGATTGATGACAGAAACCAACCTGCAGAAACAACTTTGAAACCACAAACACTGATCCAAAATACCTTGAAATGCTGAAATGCTCTCCCTAAGTGACAGGCACAGTGCCATGGCCTCTCCCTTTCATTATCCTGACCCTCTTTGACTTTATGAACTCTCCTGCCCTGCTACAGGTTGTAGCTATCTGGAAAATGAGAGTGGGAAGCAGAGCTGAGTTGGGAAGTCACAAAGAATTTCAAAGTTTCATCAGCATTTCAAATTTTATAGAAAACCTGTGATTTTAGAAGGGAGTGATGTCCTTTCCCTTGGAATTCATACAGCAGATTTGGATAGTGCCACAGGGTTTCCTTCTCTTACTGTTTGATGCTGGGTGAATATTTCTTGGGCTCTGGAGACCATTCCTGTGCAATCAGTGCTTGTTTGCCTTCCCTCTGCTCTGTAGCTGCCAACACAATCCTCTTCCAAACCTACACACAGCTCAACATTGTGATCCTTCTCTGAAGGATGCTGATCACAATGTTGAGCTGTGTGTAGGTTTGGAAGAGCATTTTGTTGTTGGAACAAGAAGATCTTTAATGTCCCTTCCAACCCAAAGCATTTTATGGATTCTGTGATTCCCAGAGCGCCCGCTCTAACACCACCCCTTACATGGTATCTCCAACTCTACATACTGTGAGAGCATAGAAAAAAAGAGGAAAGATCCCACCCATGGCTCCATAAAATAACCTCAATTTTGCAGCAAGCAAGCTGGAGGGCTGCCATTTCATTCAGCTGGAACAGGAATACATTCAGCCTTTTGGACCTCAAAAGGCAGAAGTAACTCACATCAGCTTCTTCCTCTCTGCTCAGGAAAATAAAGGGACATCTGGATTTACCTCTTTTGCTGGTACCTTGCACAACACCAGCACTAGGCTGTCATCCCAAACCAGCACAGGAACCTGCCTGTGTGAGGGGGAGGTGTTTTTAAAACACACCAAAAAAATAAAAATCTGGCAAACAGGAGCAGACAGAAAGCTGCAAGTGCCAGGGATGCAGATAATTCAAAATATACTGATGTGCCCTACAAAATGGAGGCTGCAGCCAAAAAGACCAGCCTGACATGGGACAGATTCACTGGCAGCTCAATGCAGAACTGAAGGTGGCTTGACAGATGTTCCTTAAGACAAGGAGGCACCTGCTCCTGACTTTGGGACCTGAGTTTCTGTAAATTCCAGGTCAAAAGAGAAAAATTAATCCCTCTCCTTTAAAAGCTGGATGCATAAATAAATCAAGTCAAATCCTCAACCCAATCCCAGAATTCCAACCATAAGTTTGCAGCCATTTGATAGAGGGAGAGCAAGAACAGTTTCACCTTTCCCCCACTGTATTTTAGCAGCAAAAAGAGGACAGTGATAGGCTGGAAAAGAGGTGACTCAAGATGCTGTCATAGTATGAGATGTGGGAATAACATTAATTTCCAGATCCATGTGTTTTCAGATGCTGGTGCTTGGTCCAAACACCTGCAGAGCACAGGAAAGCTTCCATCAATCCCTTAATATGCAGTGGAAATTAATCTCATTTTTTGAAGATTATAAACATCCAGGAGCTGCCCTTAGCAACATCTACTGCAGCAAATGTAATTTCACTTATCTGTACTTCCCCACATCTCAAAGAAAAAAACACAGAATCATAGAAGGGTCTGGGTTGAAAGGGACCTTAAAGAAAACTTTATTCTAACCCCCTGCCGTGGGCAGGGACATCTTCCACTATCCCAGTTTATTCCAAGCCCCATCCAGCCTGGCCTTGGACACTTTCAGGGATGGGGCAGCCACAGCTGCTTTGGGCAACCTGTGCCAGGGCTCACCACCCTAACAGCAAAGAATTTCTTCCTAATCTCTAATCTAAATCTCTCTTCTGCCAGTTTAAATCCATTCTCCCTTGTCCTGGCCCTCCATCCCTTGTCCCAAGTCCTTCTCCAGCTCTCCTGGAGCCCCTTTAGGCACTGGAAGGGGCTCTGAGGTCTCTCCGTGGAGACTTTTCTTCTCCAAGGAGAAGAACCCCAACTCTTTCATGCTTTCCTCCAAGAAGGCATGCTCCAGCCTTCTGGATTAGAAATCCTGCCTTAACACCCTGGTTTTCCCCATCTGAGGAGCACTCCCAAATCACAAGAAACCCTCTTCCCATGTAGTGCACAGCAGACACCTCCCACAGCCAGACAGCAGCGCTCGCATCCAGCCATGGAAACCTTCCCTCTTTTTGCTACGCTCTGCCAAAAACAAAGCACGCTGCTCAAGTGGGAGAACACCTTCCTACTTCAGGGAAGACCAGGGAATTTGTGCAGATCCCTGGTTACTTGGAGGCAGCATTTCTCAAGGAAGACAACTGAGGGAGCTCGGAGCAGCAGCTCTCAGTGCTAAGGAGATTAGGTCCAGGAGATTTGCCCAGGGAATCAGGAATCCCACCACATCCCCACGGCCTTGCCCACGGCTGTCACTTTGAGGAGAGTTTGCTGCAAAACCAGCACAGAGATTATCTTGTTCTCTTGCAGGAATGCAAGGGTTGAGATGCAGGGGAAAAGCAGCAAGACGGGAGCCGCAGGCTTTGTGGAGGCACAGCCAGCTCTGCTCACTGAGCAGGGACCACCACGTGGAGGAAATCCGGCCAGAAACCACCCCAGCGCCGGAATGCTGGCCAAGAAACTGGTTTGAGAAAACACAAAATGTGCCAGCAGCCTGACGACACCGCCCATTGCTCTGAGGGGGGGTGCACTGAATGCCAGGACACCCCGATGGAAGCAGGCCTGGGTAGTTATCAGATTAACCCACCACCCAGGGAGAAGGGGCTTTGGGTCACCACAGTGCTCACATCACACGCTGACAGCTGGGAGAGCCACACACGGGTGCTGCACAATGGCTCCTTTTCCTTTCCACACACACTCGGTGGCATCCCACAGAGCAGTGTCACAACCAGGGATCACACGTGTGGTGAGGACATGGAGCAGCTCGCTGTGAGGGGAGCAATGGCAAGCCAAATCCACCAGGAGTCCACAAAGAATCATGGAATTGTTTAGGTTGGAAAAGGCCTTTAACGTCATCAAGTCCCACCATTATCCAAGCATTGACTGGAGGCCACACTATGCCACATCTGCATACATGTTAAATCCCTCCACCACTTCCTTGGGCAGCATGTTCCAATGCTGTACCGCTCTTTTGGTGAAGAAATGATTGCTAATATCAAATTTAAACCTACCCTGGCACCACTTGAGGCCATTTCCTCCTGTCCCATCACCAGCTTTGAGCCCTTGTGTGTGCCCTTGGATAATCAAAGCACTCAGGTCCTTCACAACCCTAAAGACAAAATCAGCACGTGATGGAACCGTTCATGAAAAGCAGCATTTGTGAGGTCCATGAGGTCCACCACTGACATTTGAAAAGATCAGAAGGATGGGGACAAGGAGAAAATGCAACCAGACCTAGCAAGGACCTGGGCACAATGAGGACATCAACACATGGATGTTATATCCCCATTTGTTTTAACAGATAAAGGTTTATTTTATGGATAGTTGTATGCACACAGATGTACATTTATGACTGATAAAAACACAACTTTTCCAATTACTGTGCCTATAACTGAAAGCACCAAAGACCAGCCAGAGACAAAGACAGAAAACCTTAGTGACACATGAAAAGTTTGAGCAGTGAAGCTGCTGCTGGACACAAATCCAGGCACAAGCTTAGCCCCAGTCAACCTCTTGCTTGCATCACCTGGATGTTTGAGGCACAGGTCAGGCCAGTTGAACCAAGTTCCCAGGGGGAACCTGCTGGTCTCCTTAGCAAGGAGTGGCCTCTCCAGAGCTCAGAAGCCTCTGGCAAACACTTGCTCATGTGGATGAAGGGCTGGGGTCAGGGAGCACCTCGTGCCCTGTGCAGCCCTTCCAGCAAAAGCGCCTTCACCAGTGCTCATTCAGCACAGAGCATAAAAAAGCTAAGAAGAACTCCACTGCATGGACTTCCAGGGTATCAGGAGGTGAAAAAGAACAAATCTGAGCAGGAAGAGATTTGGACTCTCTGCTGTAATGATGTCCTTCTATAGCTTTGCTCCCAAAGCATCATATATGGCTACCAAATAGTGAGATTTTCAAGAGCATTCCACCCCAACCTAGAGTGTGTGATTCTTCCTGAAGGGTTTCCATCCACTTTTCTCATCATGCAGCAGGTAAACAGGGAGAGCAACAGATCCCTGGTATACACGGGGTGGGGACAGGGCAATCAATGAGTGTGCAAGAGCTCAAAGACAACACGGGGACAGTGACAGGACTGGAGAGGTCAACAAATTGATGGGGGCTATGATCCCTTAAGTTTTTTCTTTCATGTTTTTCAGATTCTGTGCTGCCCAGGGGTGCAGTTCTGAGCCTCATTTTAAGTGTCATTCAGGTCTCTTCACAGAGTAGGGAGACAAAATAAATCCTTTTCCTGCTGGAGATCAAGGACAATGAGTACAAGTTTCAGGCCCAAAAGCACAAACAATGGTGGACTGAAGGGAGGAACAAGAAGGATGGGACTTCACGGCCTGAAGCTGTAATTGGACATTTAAACCCCAATATGCAAATGGACCAAAACTTATAAAAGTGTAAGGTCTTGTGACAGGTTGTCCATTCTGTGACCATTCTTTGTCCATCTTGGGTGTAGCCCTGGTCAGGCTCTTGTCCTGCCCAAGGTGTACCCTCAAAAGGCCTTTTAATAAATATTTACTTTATTCTCCAGCTCTGTCCAGTCTCTGTTCCAGATCAGCCTTCCCAAGGCATCAGTTCAGATGCTGTCAACACAACCAAAGAACACCATGACAGCTGTGGAGAGAGATTCTGAGCCCAGCGTGGCTGACACGATCAGTGCAGCTCTCCAAGCACCACAGAACCTCCACATTCATCACACTCAGTGTTCTTTACAGTTCACACCACCACCACCAGTGCCCTGCACTGGGCTTGTGACACCAGGTCCAGCAAGAGCAAGACTGGTCACAGACACAGAGATACCTCAACAGTTATTTCCCCCCTCACTGCTGAAATAATCTGCCCCATCACCTGCCTGACTACAGCTTCCTAACCCATTGGTCCAGGCTGCTCCCAGAGGCCACATTCCCATGTACCTACTCCTTTCTGCCACACAGAAGAAACTGCACATGAAAGTAAGAGATGGGAAGAGAAAACTGAGAAAAGATGCCCTTGGCAAAATTTGTTTTAAGGCACGACTAGCTCGTACTGAAAGCCAAATCTTCTGGTTTTCAGCCCAGACCCTTGTGGGAGGACAATTTATGTTCTCTCTCTCCAGCCAGACGTGGTGCTGGGGGAACTATTCAGGGCAGCTAAAACCACTAAAGCTCTTTGCTCAGCACTACTGCAAGAAGATCCAGGGGAAATGAGCACTGGTATTTAGAGAAACATCACCTGAATCAAAGGGGACACCCATCACACTGATTCAGCACCAGTGCTGCCAAAGGTGACAGGAAAATTACACAAAGCACTGCTCCCTCCCCAAACACGAGCCTTGTGGGGGATAAATCAGTTTCTGTCTCCAGGGTCACCAAGGAGGACTCCTATAAATCTCCCTGTGCCTCCAAGGGAAGGTAAGCCAGCTTGGAGGGACAGAATAGTCCCAGGAAAAGCCAGTGGAACTTGGCTGTGGCTGTGCTGCCCACAAATGGATCTGCCACGAGTGGATCTGCTGCTGGAGCAAAAAGCAATTCCCTGGGAGGAAAAAAAGCAATTTCCCTGAGCATCCCATGGACACAGGAACATCCCATCAGCGTGGCACAGGACCAGCACTCCCCTGCTTGCTTTTCACACTGCCTGGGAGACCAACAAGGCTTCCCCACCCTGGCACGAGTTTCCAAGATGAGGAACATGAAGTGAAACCTGAAGACCTACAGAACAACACAGCTCTCAGTATTGTTTTCAGATTTCAGGGAATTTGGGGATGGCCTTTTTAGTAGGGTCTGTAGTGTCAGGGTAATGGTTTCAAACTGAAAGAGGGTAGGGGTCAGGTGAGATTGAAGATTTTTTGGTAAGACTCAAAAATGTTGCCCACAGAGGCGGCAGGTGCCTCATCCCTGGAAAGATCCAAGGTCAGGTGAGATGGGGCTCTGGGCAACCAGATTAAGTTGGAAATGTCCCTGCTCATTGAAGGGAATTCGATTTGATGACTTTCAAAAGTTCCTTCTAACCCAGACTATTCCAAATTCAAAATCTGCCTGGCATCTTTAAGCACCCAAGTTTCAAAGCACTGCCATTTTCCATTTTTATTTTATTCCTGTGTTTGCTCTAGAGATCAAAGACCTGGAACCAGCAAAGGATCAGCACAATGAGAACACAGGGAGCACATGTAAATATGCCCAAAGCTCTGAGACAACTCTTGGATAAGGTTGTTTTCCATATGAGTGAAGATAAAGCACTCCCTCCCCAGCCTCACCAGCAAAAACTTCCATAAACCAGCTCTCCCTTTTGGCAACTCAGTCCAAAAGAGAGTGAAACTCCTATAAAATGAAAGTCATGGGGAAAAAAAAAGGTTTCTCAAGGGAAAAATTTTATTTGCATCTGCCTGAGCCCCACAGTTCCACATTCAGGGGACTCTTTCCTGAAGAGATGCTCTTACCAGCTGCTTCCCAAGTCCTGCTCTCCTGGGCACACTTGCTTCTAATCTGGAAGAAAAAGCAAGACAACTGATAAGTACTGATAAAAAAACCAAAACCAACAAAACTATTTCATTATCATGGTTAAGGACATGACAACCATCAGCACCAAGAGCTCTGATATCCAGGCATACTGTGCAGCCCCTGAGCTGGGCTTAGGAACAGGTACAAAACCAACGGCTGGTTCCTCAAAACATCACTGCTGAGCATGGGGAACAGCACCTCCTTTTCAAAAGAAAGTTGTTATAAATCTTTAAAATTCCTAGAAGGTTTAAATATTTCCAGATTAGCAATGGTACAAAAGTAGGGGGTTGTAATTGTTTGCAGGACATCTGCAAAAATAATAAATAACAATTTAAAACCTTCAACGGAAAAGGAGAATCACTTGTTTAAGTGTCCAGTCTTCTTTAGGATCCCAAACCTGCTGTGGGAGGAACACTCTGGCCACAGTCCAGTTAAGCATTTCACTGTGTCAGGTTTGAGAGAACGGGGAGAACCCTGCTGAATCAAGGTCTTGGCATTTCTCTCCAGCCGCTTGTTTCTCTCTCCTGCTGGCCTTCAAACACGTTCAGACACTCCCACCTTCCAAGAATTTCCAATTTTAGCTTTCATTCTAGAAACAACACCTCCTGGTTACAAAAGCAGCCAATTTTGCTGCCGGGAAAAAGCAATGGTACAACCTCGAGGGGCAGGTCCTGCATTAGAGGAGCACCAGGCATCTCTCAAGAGCTCACAAAAGGCCTTTTAATTAATACACCCACTTGTTTTGCTCAATTAACACCAGTGAGGAAGCCCTTCACACACTGTCTTCAGCTCTGGTCACTGTGGGCTGAACGCTTTAAAAATCCTTTTGCATTAATAAATATCTCCTATACAAATGCCATATACTTCCTACAAGCCCAGTAAAAACAAAAAAATAAAAAATTTAAAAAGATACGCAATTTCCACAGAGAGAAAAATTCAGAGATAAAATTGCAGCAATGATTTATATCTGCCCAGAGGAGCAGAGCAGCAATCCCAGCCCTTGGTGACCCCTGTGCAAACACACCAAGCCAATTACACACTGTGACAGAGGATTTTCCCCTCCTGAAGCAGCAGCTTCTTGTTGCTCGCAGTGAGAAACATCAAAAGGTAGTGCAACAAGTGAGTGTGTGTTACTGAGCAGGCTGGGGACAACCAGCCTCGAGGTTTAATCAAGATTTGGATCCAATTGTGTGAGGGGTTTTGTAAACATTGATCTCATTGAGTCGTTATATCTGGAGGATGTAATTCCCAACAACCTGCCCGTTTAACCTGTGGAAATCACCACGGGGCAACTCAGCTCAGTCCTCCCACTCCATCCCTTCTTGTTTGCTGTGCTCTTCATTAGCAGATGAGTGCTAATCCACCTCATCCTTCGGCGTCCCACACTTGGGACATGCCCACCAGCACTTCCAAGAGAGGCAAGACAAAAGGGAAAACACAAACTTTTTAAAGCCACCAGTTATAGCCAGCAGCTGACAGAAGAAATGCTCTCAGCTTCCTAGAATAATTACAGAATAATTTAGGTTGGAAAAGACCTTTCAGATCCATTAGTCCAACTAATAAGTACTGCCAAGGCCACCACTAACCCATGTCCCCAAGTGCCACATCCTCACATCTTTAAATACCTCCAGGAATGGTGACTCAACCGTGTCCCTGGGTAGCCTCTTCCAATGCTTGAAAAACCTTTCAGTGAGGAAATTTTTCCTAATATCAAATCTAAACCTCCCTGGTGCAAACTGAGACTGTTTTCTCTTGTCCTGTTCTCTTCCTGCTGCTTGGGAAGAGTGGGAAGGACATGGTGATGTGCAGCCTGCCAGTCCCCTTGTTTGGCACAGGACATCCTGGTTCGAGCTTCTTGAGCTACACCATCACTGCCCTGGTTAAAAGGATGCTTTTTCCCCAGAGCCCCTTTCCTTTACCTTGTTTATTTAGAAAGAAAACCAAAAAACAGGGTCTGAGATTGAGGAATTTGTGACTTCACAGGCCCTGCTTTTCTGCTCCAGGAAAAAAAACAATAGGAAGAGTATGATGAGGAGCATGTAAGAGGTGTGTTTAGGTGTGGATTTTAACCATCACAGGCTCACTATCCTTGTTTCCTGCAGGATATCACTAAGAGTAGCCAAAACCCAGGAGACTTCAGCAGGAGAAAGAAAAACAGCAGCAGGTACTTCAGAAGATCCAAAACTCAGCTCATCCCACCAGTGCCCACAAGGACACTGAGATTCCAGATCCCATCTGCTCCCCAAAAAGGGAAGTTATCCCTCCTCCTGAGATGTTTACAACGGGAAATCCACCTCAACTTCCCAGCTGGTGCTTTGAGTCTTCCCCAATCT
The DNA here is from genome assembly GCF_021018805.1 of Prinia subflava. Classification (NCBI taxonomy): domain Eukaryota; kingdom Metazoa; phylum Chordata; class Aves; order Passeriformes; family Cisticolidae; genus Prinia; species Prinia subflava. The sequence goes on along the minus strand of NC_086247.1, from coordinate 2,558,853 downwards.
GCTCCCCCTATGCCATACACTTCATCATCTGCTCAGAACTGGCATGGGAGCATCCTTTTCTAACACCCCAAAGGCACCAGCTACTTATTATACTTTGGGCTTTTTTTGGGGTTTTGCCTATTTTCATCTTTGTTTGAAGCATTCAACCACGGGACAAAATGATTTCTGCCTGCACTGAGAGAGGAGATGCTCCTGACTGTTTAGGTGAGATTAATTTCAGGATTGTGGCCAGGCTGAGGAAATTTGTGGCAGAAATCCTTCATAGCTGGATAATGAGGTTGTGGCTTTATGAGTAATTCACCTGAGTTATGTGCCTGGCACCTTGGGTGTGGGTGACACATTCCTTCCTCCCCTCCACTTCTGAACGGGAAATGTCATCTGAGCACACAAACACAGTATTTATTAAAAAAAAAAAATAGCAACAACACAATTCATGAGGTGGAGGCACGGATTGCATCTCACTTGTACAATGTCCAATCAGCTGCTGTCTGGAGGAATTTCCCTGCTGGGTTCTCCAGGAATGTCCCCAAACTCCATCACATCCATGGTATACCTAATATTCCAAAAACCTGAAGAGCCTCTGGGGTGGAAACGAGGCCAGTACCAAGCCAAATCAACAAAAACACTCCTCTGAACACCTCTGTTGTACCAATATTTTTGATATGGAGAGATGAATCCAGGCTTCCTCACTCCCTGCTGCTGAGCCACCTCGCATGCACACCCATGGCCCTGCACATACTGTCTGTGCTGATCTCCCATTCCTCCTCCCAGCCCCAAATGGCATCCCTGGAGTGCAACCAGCTCCCCCTTTTTGAGCAAGCAAAGGCTTCCACACAGAGGTTACCTGAAGTTTAAATGCTGTCACAGCTCAGCTGCAAGGAAACTGGAGAGAAGAAAGAGCAGCCTTTTTGTGGAGATGCCCCTGCTCCAGCTGGAGCCATCACCTTCCATCACCCAGCTGCCTTTTTGGGAATTCTCCACGCCTTCCCCTCTGCCATGCCCAGGCACTAGACATGGAGATAGCTAATGGCAGTTCCTGCTGGCATGACATCCACCCCGCCTCTCCTGGGGGATGAATGAGCAGATGGGACCAGAGGAAGGTGGCTGAGATGGAGAGCTGGACAACTGGAGTCCTTCCAACCCAGTAACTCCAGCCCAAAAGACTGAGGATGCAAAGATCCTTCAGGGTCAGAACCTTTTTCCTAGGGGTAGGAGCAGGTTCAAGGAACACACGCAGGTGGTTACTGAGAGGCTGTGCAGACTAACTCATATCTGCGTGGTTGGTTTTACTGTTCCTCAAATTTCTGCTTTGCTTGCTTATTCCTCAGCCAACCCGCTGCACTATTCCAGCAAAATAAGCACAGTCCTGAAGAGTGTTGAAATTATTATGATGGGTTCACAAGCATCTTCCATCATGCAGAACTAAAATTAAAATGTACACCTGCCCTTGCCTCACTCTCAGAAATCCATCAGGCAGAAACCTCCCTGTGTCACATCAAGAGACTCCAACAGCTGAAGGAGATGATGGGAAACTGCATTTCAGAAACTTCAGAGGAGGGTTCCTCCCTTCAGAGGAGGGTTCCAGCCCCACCACCAGTGTTCCAGTAGCCCCAGCCTGAGACACAGCAAAGCTGCTTTCAGAGCAGTTTCCTCCATGCACAGGTGTGACAATCATCCTCCAATATAAATGGCTATGAGAGAACTAGAGGAATGGAGGTTTCCAGACATTTTGGAGAAGGAAAAAGCAACCATGAGGTTTTCCCAGGAAAAAAATTGCTGAGGAGCTCATGCATGTTCTGGCTGTGCCATCACACAGACATGAGAGACGTACAAACTAGGAACCAGAAGAAAACTGGTTTCAATCTCTGCAAAAACATCAGGGCACAGGTGGGAGCAAACACAAAGTTCAGGGGCAACAACACAATGGCACCTCATGAGGCTGGGCATCCCTAAGGAGAAAAAACTTCTGAGAATCAAAGAATCACAGAATGGTTTGGGTTGGAAGGCGCCTTAAAGAACATCTTGGTCCACCCCCCTGCCATGGGCAGGGACACCTTCCACTATCCCAGGTTGCTCCAAGCCCCATCCAACCTGGCATTGGACACTTCCAGTAATGGGAAATCCATAGTATTTTTGGGCAACATGTTCCAGTGCCCCAACCCTCACAGGGAAGAATTTCTTTTTAATATCTAATATAAACATGTCCTCTTTTCAATCTGAAGCTATTCCCTCTTGTTACATCACTCCACGCACTTGTACAAAGTCCCTCTCCAGCTTTCTTGGAATCCCTTTAGGCCCTGGAAGGGGCTCTCAGCTTTTTCTGGAGCCTTCTTGTCTTTAGGCTGAACAACCCCAACTCTCTCAGCCTGTCTCCACAGCTCCAGTCCCATGATCAGCTTTGTGGCCTTCCATCTGCACCACATGGGGAAACATCTCCACCCTCAATGCAACATCAACAGAGGGGTCTGGGGCAAAGATGTGACACTGAACCAGACCAGGGCAAAAAATCTCATAGCTACAGCTGGTCTTACACTCCAACTCCAGCTCAGATGAGCAGTCCTATCAGAGGGAACACCGGGACAGACACTGACTCACAGCCCTGAAACCATTGTGAAAACCCTGTTCAGCAGCGAGGCACCAACACCACAAGTCAAGACATTTCCAAGGTCTTCCTGCAAGCCCTAGCTGATTTTTCTTTTCCTCATGCACGTGGCTGACATTTCCTTCATGGCTCATCACACCATCAGGACCACAGCAAGAAAACCAGCACCCTCTCAGACACCTTTTGGGAGAGCAAACACAGCTGCCTGCACTTGATGGCTATTTTGGGGTTGAAATTGAGATGCAGATTGCTGCCAAAACAACCTCCCTGGGGGAGCTGTTGCTTTTTCTCTTGAAATGCAGAGACACTTTCCAGTTCTTCCCTCCTCTTCCTTCTACTGATTTTACCAGATTTCTAAGAGAAGGAAACATCAATTGCATGACTCAGAGGGAGAATCATCTTCACCCATCACAGAAATGCTCACGTGCAGGCAAGGAGCTGGGTGAGACTCAGTCTTTTGTCCCAGGCCATGGGTATCAGACTGGCAAAGCTCTGTCACCAGAAGAAAACACAGCCAGGAGAAGAAGCAACAGCACCAAGAATCAGAGGCTAAAATTGCAAGGCCATGATGAACAGAAAGAGTTTTCCTCCAAGAAACCACCAAGCCAAACATGAAAGTCTTCATCCCACGTGCAGAGGAGGTCACAGGAGGAGAAATCTACAACTTTCTGCATGGAAGAGGCTGTGTGGGATCAGGTCAGGATGATCAATGTGGTCAAGGGATAAAAACCACACCCAGGAGCAAAGTGAAAGCAACAACCCTTAGTGATGCCTACAATACCTCATCTACCATGCTGACTTGACTTCTTCACATGCTTTAAACTTTTGGAACGCATCTCCAGAAAAAGTTGTGATTGGCTGGAATACATTTTACATTGTCTCCACTTTTACTGATTTTTATTGTGGTATATCCAAATGTCCAATTGCTGAAAAGGTGGAGTGGAGTCAGAAACACCAGGAGAAGAATTGGCTCCCCTGACACAGGAGGAGAGGTCTGAAATCAGCTTCTGCCACTGCAGCCAAACTCTTGCCACAGGAACAAGAACATGATCCCCTGCAAAACTGCAAAATTCACTTGATGGTGTGCAGATATTTACAGCCCCCAGGGCTGTTTTCACAGTTATGATTCCTCCTTATCCCTAATACAGCTGACAGCAACACGTGTAGGATCTGGAGACTCCGTGCAGGGGAAGACAACTCGCAAAGGCATAAAGGCATCACTGCATTTCAGCAAGGCCTTCAGAGTCAGTTATCTGATGGTTCAGACTTCACTGATGGCATTTATGAGTTTAAAAATGCATATAGAGCTTCAACATCCTCTCCCAGCCGCTCTCTTTAGGATGCAAATGCAGTTTAACACAATTAGACAGGACAGAAAGCCCAGACATTTTACAGGATCAACTGCATTCCAGTTGTCAGGGAAAATAAAGAGACACCAGCTCAACAGGCAGGCTGGACAAAAGCCTGTTTTCATCTGTGGATGATTTTCAGATCAGCACAGGACTGTGCAAGGAGGAAGAGCCTTTTCCAAAAGTCATCACGCCCTGTTACAGCTCCACATGGGGGAAAAAATGCCAAAAAATAATCAAGTAATCCTATATTTGTTAGCAAGAAAATACAAATTAGGAAATACAAACACAATTAATTTTAAAAAAATCTCATCTTTAAAAACTGGAACAAAACAAAACTCTAGAAAAGATGCCAGGGCACATTGCTCCATTTACAGATGTAAATAAAGCAGGGAAGGAATAAATGAAAGAAGGCATGATAGATATTGATATTTGGATAGATATTGAGAAGAAATTCTTTACTTTAAGTGTGGTGAGGCCCTGGCACAGGTTGCCCAGAGAGGTTCTGGATTTCCCACCTCTTGAAGTGTTCAAGGCCAGGCTGGATGGGACTTGGAGCAACCTGGGATAGTGGAAGGTGTCCCTGCCCATGGCAGTAGGGTCAGAATAAGATGATTTTTAAGGTCCCTTTCCACCTAAAGCATTCCATGATTCTGTGACTCTCTGTGTTATCTGAAACTCAAAACATTAGGACAGAAAAGAGAGAGGAGAGAGAAAAGGAGAGAGCTCTCAGTGTGAGGCTTCTGGAAGCTCAAGGCATTTATCTCCATTGCTCAAGGTTCAGAACTGAGAAGCTGACAAAGTGTCAGGAGGTACCTTGAAGCACTTCCCATCACGACTGCTCTTTCAAAGGAGAAGCAATGTGAAATTGGCAGGAAGTAGATATTTCTATATAATTTGTCATCTTTCACAGAAAAATCAAACATCCCTATTTCTTTTTTTCTGTTAAAAGACCTAAATAAAGCATTTCTGTTATTGCAGACTGGAATTTTAAAAGGATTAAAAAAGAAACAGATTTATTAATTAAATCTTCTGGAGCATCTCTGCTGTGAAGACAAGATGAGAGAGTTGGTATTGATCAGCCTGGAGAAGAGAAGGCTCCAGGCAGACCTTAGAGCCCCTTCCAGTCCCAGAGGAGTTCCAAGAGAGCCGGAGAGGGACTTTGGACAAGAGCATGGAGTGACAGGACAAGGGACAATGGATTTAAGCTGAAAGCAGAGAGATTTGGATTAGATTTAGGAAGAAATTCTCTGCCATGAGGATGGTGAGGCCTCAGCACAGATTGCCCAGAGAAGCTGTGGCTGCCCAATCCCTGGAAGTGTTCAAGGCCAGGCTGGATGGGGCTTGGAGCAGCCTGGTACAGTGGGAGGTGTCCCTGCCCATGGCAGGGGGTGGCACTGGATGATCTTTAAGGTCCCTCCCAACCCAAACCATTCTGTGATTCCATTAATGATTTTTGGATCTACCCCTGAACTCCCCAGTGATTCTGGAGGACATTTAGGTGGCAACAGAAACATCAACAAGAAGTTTCTAGGAGAAATTCAAAACATCTTAACTCGTGCTTCTTTTCCTAAACAACAGGAGCAGGAGGCTCTCAGAAATCATCCCTTTGGCAGCTCCATCACTGCAGGATGTGAGGTGGAAAAGCACCTGAGCACAGTTGCTGTGTGCCACGTGCTGTGTTTGCACACCTGACATGCTGAAGCTGCCTGGACCACCCTCCACATCTCCAAAGCTCCATCTCCCACCCCAAACCTTGCCCCACAGCACCAACCTTTGGCAAGTGCTTTAAGACCTCTGGGTCTGCCACACAAGCTCAGGTGTTACCACCTCCAGTGCAGGTAACCCAACACAAATCACTGCAGAGAGATAATGGCGTGGCCTATCTGAAAATAGACAGAAATCCCCGCTAAAAACATCTAAGTCGTCATGATAGAAAAATAAATCCGGGCAGATTGTTGCTGGCATTGTATGAATCATCATGTTGTTATAGCAACTTCATATCTGCACCCAATCTGAAAACCAAGCACAGCTGAAATAATGTAACAGCATTAAGTTAAAATGATATATAACAAGACAAAAATGGATCGGCTCGATCTCTGAGGAGCACCCACACTTCTTTCTCACTCTCTTCCCTCCCTTTGAAAACATTGCTTTGCTCTATTTAAACAATAAAAATAAAATTTAAAAAAAAAAAAAAAACACCAAAAAAACCCAGACTTGGAGCTCACGGAGAAGGGGAGCACTAATGAGCTTTTGAATTCAAGGAGAATCTTCAAAATGAAGCATCACAGAACCATGGAATCACAGAATGGCTTAGGTTGGAAAGGACCTTAAAGACCATTTTGCTCCCTGCCACTGGCAGAGGCATTTTTCATCACCTTTAAATAAAAAAAAGTGCAATTCCCAGTTATAACCACTAGACCCAGCCAGCTGCCCCTATTCTTCTCAGGTACTCCAAAATTCATGCACTGAATTCATGCATTACATAAATTTTATAATTTTTTAATCTATTCTTTTAAATTCGTGCAATGCAGGACATATATAAATATATATGTACATGGTGTCCTGCTCTGTTCAGGGGTCCTGAGCAGAGATTCCAGCCTGAACAGAACATTTAGAAGCAAGAAAGGGGATGCAAAAGTTCTAGTTTTAAAACTGCAGGTCTGTGTGGTGATTTTATTGCTGCAGAAAAAGCAAAAAATGTCACCAAGGTTCCTTCCATCGGAGCAGCAAAGGAAGAAAGGTAAATAAACTGAATTGTTTCAGGGACCTGGCAGGAAAGCACAGCTCCTCTGCAAGGCAAGGGGAGCCCACCAACCTCCAAAACACTGCAGGAGCCTCAAAGACACCGTTGTGCTCCAATTAGTGCCAAGGATGAGCAGAAAGCACCACAGGGCACTTCACTGCTCCTCTCCCCATGCGATGCTGCCAACAACAAGGTTTGGAGGAGAAAGAAGGGAGAGGGAAAAAGAATAAGCTTGGGAGACTTGCGAATTTTGCTCCTGATGTTTCAAGCAAATTAAGACCAAATAAATCCCAAAATAGAAAAAGCAACCCACAAACCCACAGCTCTAGTCCCAACAAAGTCGTATTAGTCTTGACAACAGCACAAAAGTGACTCTATTAATTAAAAGCAAATAAAAAGAAGCAGCCTAACTTATTCTTTCAGAGATCAAGACAGCAAAAGCACCAGTCTGACCCAGACAGAACTCTATTTTTCCTTTTCTTCTTTTTCTTAAATGCATTTATTCATTAAGGCTTCCTCGTAGGCTGTGTAATGAGTCACTTCTTGCTTCTCTGTGAAGTGCAAAGGGATGGGAAGGAATAGGATTTAAATGGAGGATGGAGACGCTCATGAAGCTTGTTAGAAAAGCTTGAAAAGCTTTTGAAGGAATTGCAGATAAAGAGAGGCAACTCCTCACATGGACCCCAAACCCTTTTTTCTATCACCAGAGCTTTCCCAGGGTCTCAGCCTGGCTGTCTCCTCGCTTTCAGCCAGCACAGAAAACCACCCCCTCTCCTCCACTGAGCCTTCTTCCTCCCCAGAAGAGCTCGAGATGAGAAACTCAGAGCTCAAGCAGGAATCAGGAGCGATGCTGCTCCTGCCATGGACCCTGTGGCTCAAAAGTGTGGATGTGGCTAACCCTGCACCAGTGAAAAGTGATTGGGGAGATCCTATCAGTGGTATCAGCAACAGCAGAAGGCATTTTATGGCTCTTACCCTGGCAGCCAGAGAAGCCCCAGCAGCCTCCAGCTCAGAGTGAGCCACACATGACCAATTTCTCTACAACTGTTTTTCTGAGAACCACAGAAACACAGAAGGGTTTGTGTGGGAAAGGAGCTTAAAGATCATCTGGTTCCAACTCTCCTGTCATGGGCAGGACACCTTTCACTAGATGAGGTTGCTCCAAGCTCTATCCAATCTGGATTTCCAGTGGAGAGGAAGAGTCTGTCCAATCCATCAGATCAGAGATGCCAAGCTCGATGCAAAGCTCAGGAGACAAACCCTCCCATCATCAGCCTTATCTCAGACTGGATCTGGAACATCCTGGTTTGGTCCCCCAGCTACTGCCAGGAGTTTCCTCTGGCTCTCCAGGTGCTTAGAGCCATCCCAGCACAAGTCTGGAGGAAGCAAAGGCAGCACGGAGATGTGACACGAGTCTGCAAAGCGGCTGCACAGCAGGAAGGGCACACACGTCACTGCAATAAACACAAATCCCAAAAAAGCACAGCCTGAGCCCAAATCCACTGCTGCCAGCTCTCCAGCAAGGACTCCTATCCAGTCCACGTGTAGAAGTAGAAAACATGAAAGAGGTATTAGGAAAAATAGATATTAGGGAAGAAAATCCTCCCTGTGAGGGTGGGGAGGCCCTGGCAGAGGTTTCCCAGAGAAGCTGCGGTTGTCCCATCCCTGGAAGTGTCCAAGGCCAGCTTGGACAGGGCTTGGAGCAACCTGGGATAGTGAAATGTGTCCCTGCCCATGGCAGGGGTTGGAATGAGGTGATCTTTAAGGTCTACTCCTACCCAAATCATTATCTGATCCTATTTTTCTGTGAAATTTCTCTGCTAACAGCCAGCACCATGTGTCATTCCCCATGGCAGAGATCTTCTACCTTCCCTACAGTGGTGTCTCTCACTTTTCTAACATTTATTCTGAGAGGATGGAAATTCAAACCAGAAAAAAAAATAAACAAAATCAAAACCGAAAAGTGACAAAAGCCCCCACAAAATCTAAAATAAATTAAAAAAGCTCCTAAATACAGACTCTAGGGGAACTTTTTTGCTGCCACCTAGACCCCTTCCAAAGGGTTCACATGCCAATCTAATAATAAAGCTGTCATATGGGGTGATGCAATTTTAGCTTTCAAGCTGAAGGTTGCTATGGGAGGCTGTTCCCAGCAGCAGCGCTGCACAGCATTTGTAAAAGCCCTTTCCAGCATCAGACACTGATTTTTGAGTAGGAAAAAATTCACTATTTTTGTTTTTTAAAACTCCCATAAAAAGCAGCAGTGCTGGAAAAAAAAAGTAGTGAAAAAAGCAAAATAAAAAATGAGGCTGTAATTCAGATGCCTGTAGAAATGCAGATGCACTAAAATCCCCTTCCTAAAGCTAAAGCACCAGGAAAATCTAATTTTTTTTTCAAATCAGTGCACATCACCTGAGTTGCTGCTTTGGCCAACACCAGGTTTTCTGCGATGTGGGAGAAGTTAAAGACAATCTGATTATCTCGGGTGCTGTAAAATGAGGTGCAGAAATGGGAACAGGTATTGCAGTTCCTCTCTGGGGTCAGCTACTGTGCACTGAGATCTTGACTCGCATAAAAATAAGGCATCACTTCACAACAGGTTGAGGAAGTTTACCCAGCTTTTTAGAACTAAAAAAAATTGCAATAGATATAGGGAATTGCACAAGGAATGAAATATTATATAAATATATATATATACACAGAGTTATACAAAGCTGGTCAAATACAAACTACTCTCTTAAAACTAACAAACAAGTAAACACAGGAGATATTTTCTACACCAATCTGTAAGATTTAGGAGATTGTTACAACCTGCAGGATTTACAGAAGAAACACAGTAAGAAGGATTTAACACAAGGACAGGGCCCTGAAGCAGCAGGAGGAGGAGACACAGTCACTTTTTTCCTTTACACAGTGAGGTGAAGACCACCAAACACTGATTTACAAAAGGCTTTCAATTCATATTGCCAAAGCCTGCAGCCATTAAGTGCCTTAAATCTTTCCAGGTTAAGTAAAGGAGAGTTGGTAGATGAGACACGTGGATGGGGATGAATATCTAGAGAGCAAACACATCCCAAGTGGAGATGTGCGAGCACAGCAGAGCACACAGCCAGCTCCCTGCCCATACCCGGGATATGGAGAAGGGTGAGGATCAAAATCACCCAGTTCCAAACCCCTGCCATGGGCAGGGACACCTTTCACTGTTCCAGGCTGCTCCAAGCCCCCTCCAACCTGGCCCTGGACACTTCCAGGGATGGGGCAGCCACAGCTTCTCTGGGCACCCTGTGCCAAGGCCTCTCCACCCTCACAGGGAAGAATTTATTCCCAATATCCCATCAAAGTCTTCCCTCTGTCAGTTTGAAGCCATCCCCTGTTGCCCTATCACTCTGTGCCTTGTCCAAAGTCCCTCTCCAGCTCTCTTGGAGCCCCTTTAGGCTCTGGAAGGGACTCCAAGGTCTCCCTGGAGCTTTCTCTTCTCAATTTTTGCCTGAAGTCTTCAGCAGGAAGTGCTACAGTGACACCACTGAGATGCTCCTTCTTCAAGAGCCAGGAGACAAGAAGCCCTACAGACAGATTCACAACCAGAAATATCTGTGATGGCAAAGGTCTCACACCCAATTTAAACTCTGATGGAAGTTATACACAGGTGAAATCAAGACAGAGGAAGAAAAACTGATTTGAGTCTGATGTTCAGATAAGCAACTGAGATGCTGCAGAAGAGAGATTTTCAAAGCACAGATCTAGCTTGGGTCTTGCACCCCACTGATTTCACAATTTCTGAGACAAAATCTCCATAGAGAACAGAGAATCTTTTGCCAACACAAGCTTTTACTGAAACATACAAATAACCCAAGCAGAATCCCTGATCAACAAATCAGAATTTGTTTAAATGCCCAAACTCCAAACCAGCAACAGTCAGGAGCCCACGGTACCAGAGCCATCCCTGAGATACACTGACTGCAGTGGCAGCACCAGGAACACACCATTCAATTAAAATTATTACATTAAGGGGTTTTTTTTGGGTTTTTTTTGCTAAAACCAGAGCAGATTATTGCAGAACACTTCACTATCAGCCCAAGGCTTCAAAGCCCAGCCAGCCCACCCTCACCCACCCACCCTCCACATCCCCAAAACTTCTCCTTTCCCATCACCCTCTAATAAACTCAGGGATGTCCTTCCCAGAGGTCTCAATGCCTTGTCAGCAGAAATTCAAATCAATCCAGCCCTGCAAGCAGCTGCAGCAAATAACTCAATCACGTTCATCATTTTAACTTATCCTATTTATGAATCAGGTCAAGCTTGAATCTCCATTTACATTATCAGCCTTCATGATATTAAGATAATCACGCAGAGGACTGATCAAAGGTTCCTCGTAACTTTGGAGTGCAGGAATTACCATACAATAACACTTTATCTACTCCAGTGTCCTTTGTGACTGTCAAGAATACTTTCTTCCCTAGAAAATAGGACAAGGAACAACACACTGAACAAGAAACTGCTGCCAATACTAAATCGAAGTGTAACAGGGCAGTGGGTGCTGTACACACACCTCCAAAAAACCCATGAAGATCAGCAGTTTTTTAAACAGAACAGGTTGGGCAGGGCTTTGAGTAACCTGGTCCTGAACCTGCCCATGACAGGGGGTTGGAACTGGATGGTCTTGAACGTCCCTTCCAAACCAAACCATTCTGGGATCCCAATATCTGCTGAAAGTCTCTGAGAAAAACACAGAGATTCAAGTTACCTTGAATTACCTTTGTTTTATGTCGCCTGTGTGGAAGGACATTTTGGTTTTTCCAGCCTGATACTGAAAATCACCTGAAATGGTTCTCTAAAGGGCCTCAATTTCTCTCAGGCCTGCTTTGATGGGAAGATGAATCCTGCAGCCTCCTGACACCCAGAAATACTCTGCTGATGCTCTTACAGCCCTCTCCTTTGTCCCTCCAGCAGCTGCAGCACCTGCACAGCATCACCAGGTCACTGCTGCAGATCTCAAAACAACCACCAAAACATAACAGAAAAAGCAATTCCTATCTTCTCAAGGAATTTCATTCTTCTGTTCACCTCAAACACACTATTTTTCTTCCTACAACAAATAAAATGTAAAAACATTCTGCTATTTTTGTGAAGAGATGTTTTACCCAGAGTTTGGGCCAAGGGAAACAATTTCTAACCTGATTTTAAGATTATTTAAAGAGGGTAAAAAAACAGAAGGACATAAGCTTGTAAAACAGTCTTATGTGGGAAGAAAATATAGGAATACTTTATTGGAAGCACTTCACTTCTGATACCAGCTATTAAGAATGTAGATATAATCCTTTATTTATCTCATTTGCAGCAAGAAAACTCTACACACAGAGAAAGAAAAATCACATGGGATATAATCCAACAACAATCTCTCCCATTAACTCCAGAACGATGTTCCATTGAATATTTCAAGCGTGATTACACTGTAACAAAATGGCACCATGCCACCAAGCCCTGTAAATTATTTTCTCTCAATACTTCCCTTCCTTGCAAAGATGCCAGGAGGCTGGATAAAAAAAGGGCTCCCAGATCAAATTAAAAGGCACCAAGGAAAGAAGGAGGATCCTTCAAGTGACCATCCCAAGGTCTGTCCCAAATTGGAAAGATGACCTCAGGAGTTGATGTTGCACGTTCTAGGCAGGATCTGGGCTGGGAGTTATTGTACCAAGGGGATGCTTTCTGCAAAGGAATTAAATACACAGGATTTGAAATGATGGCAACTCTGAGTCATAACTTTGAATGCAGTTAATGCCTCTGCTTTGATTTTAGGGCTTCCAGTGGTAGAAAAATTTCACCTTAGTTTTCTCTAACATGGAAAAAACACCATGAACAGCAGGGATGAAAGTTCCCTGGGTGATGCACGAGCCCAGAGGGATCCCAGGTCCAGTGAGCTCTGACTGGCAATCATGGCTGTCTTTTTTCCAGTCGTGACTTAAGGAGGAAGCAAACACAAGCAGAATCACAAATATCACCAAGCCTGGGCAGCGAGGCTGTAACACAGCTAATTAAATACTTTGTCAAAGATTTTCCGATCGTTCAAAGGATTGGGATGTGCAAGGAGAGGCTTGCAGGGGTATGAACAGCAGCCAGAGTGCTGAGTGAGCACATCTGGAAGGGGCAAACACCAACATGGATTCAATTTAAACTCCCAGAACGAGTTAGAGAACAGGGGAGGGAGAAAAAGCCAAGTTCACCCATGTGACTGAGGTGTTGTGTCTGTGAATCCAGCTCCACAGCCAAGGAAGAGAGGCCAGAGCCTCCCCAAAGGTGCTCCACCGAGTGTGGAAGGAGTCACAGGGCTCCAGGAACTTCTCCAAGTCCTTTGGGACTGCTGTTGTCACTGTCTGAGCCTGGCCACACAAATGAACATAACCAGGATAAGCAACTCAGGCTGGTGGGAGGTGTCCCTACCCATGGCAGGGGTTTGGATCTGGATGACCTTTAAGGTCCCTTCCAACCCAAACCATTCTGTGATTCTGTGATCTTGGGGACACCAAATGATGGGCAAAGAAAAGGGATGACACCTTAAGACCCTCACAGCAGCTCACAGTCCCTAAAATTCCAACTCGCTGCCTTCTTGAGCATGCAAGTTGATTTTTTTTTCTCTTATGCAGAAATTTTACTCCAATATGGCTTAGAATTATGTACACCAGGCCCAATAAATGTGAAACATTTATTAGCACACTCCTAACAGAAGCTGAAGCCAATGAAAGGAACTGAATATCACCACTGGCTCCTGAAAAAGGAAACTTTGCCCAAGGCTAATCCTTTCAGGTGAGCAATGGGATGCATAAGAAAGAAGACAGAATAATATCAAGATTATTTCAAGGTATAATATAATTATTATAGATCACTATAACATAAAATTCACCACTTAGAGGAGAGGTGAAGCCCTGGCAGAGGTTGCCCAGAGCAGTTGTGGCTGCCCTGTCCCTGGAAGTGTCCAAGGTCAGGTTGGATGGGGCTTGGAGCAACCAGAAAGGTGCAGGGGCTTTGGAAATAGGTGATCCTTAGGTCCCTTCCAACTCAAACCACTGTAGAATTCTATGAAAATTGGTGGTGCAGTGTCATTTGATTCTTAATCTTTTTAACAGAGTTCAGAAAATGTTGGGAAATTAAGACCTGAAATGATCTTTTCCCCATGGAGACTGGGGAGAAGAAAGAAGACACCATGACAGAGTGAGTTTGATTTGGAACCTGGCACCAAATACAACAGGAAAAGTCTCAACAAAGCTTTAGAGAAGTTTAGAGAAGAATCTCTCAGCTTCCTGCCACACAGTAGGAAAAAAAAAACAAAACCCACACACACACACACACACACAAAAAAAAAACCAAAAAAAACCCACAAACCCCAGGAAATCTCCCTCAAAAAAAAAAAAAGAGTCAAGAAATACTCAAGAGATAAATGAATTTTTTTGAATAACTGACATATAGCACAGGTTTTAGAGGCCAAGGACTCCAGGATCCAAAGCACAGGGAAGCACATAACGAGACCAGCCAAAGTGGTCATAATTAAGTTGCAACATAAAATGCATGAAATGCCCAAGCCTTAATGAGTTACCATCAGGAGAAAGCCAGGGAGGATTCATCACCACATTTGCACATCAGGACATTGCTTGCTCTTCTTTTGAGCACGTTATTACTGATCACCATCCAAAAGAGAGATTCTTGAACTAAATGAAGCCTGTGGCACTCTAGGCAATTCCTAGACTACTTATCATTAAAGGCACCATTAAGCCCTCAGAGAAGCAGATGCCAATCCATGTCAAAAGTTACACAGCTGAGTGGGGTTTAATTACACTGAAATCAAGAGATACATCACATCCCCAACAGATGTCATTTTATAGAAAGCTTTTTCCATATCTCACAATCTTAAGATTGTTTGAGATGTTCTCGCCCCTATTATCCCTTTTCTTTAGGAAAGAAAAGACCATCCAGAGTCATCTGCCTGCAAGCTGAAGATGAGGTAAGTGGCAAACAGAAGAAAAAGCCACTGATGCTGTGGGGAAGCCAATTAAAAAAAAAATAAAAAGTTTAAATGGAGAAACGATTCCTTCCTTCCCATTTCACACCTTTTTGGTGGTAGGATGATATCTTGGGCTCCCTTTTTTTGCATGTTTAGTCAGGGTCTGTACGGCCAAGCAACTGTACATTCTTGGGAACTGGTAAATGCTACAAGCACAGTTCATCCATTCCCAAAAAAAGAGTTTTATGAATGATATAAAACAACAATTAAGAGCCATGAAAAGGGTTCTTGCAGAGCCTGGCCCAGGTGGTAGAACAACCCAAAATATCTTTTGGATTAAGACACTGATCAAGTTTTCTCCTCTGCATTTAAATGGGAAAGAGAGTCCAAATCAACTCAGATGCAGCCATCATAGAAGATACTAAAAATATTATCATCTAAACACAGAAAGGTCAAAAAATAAATTCTTAACTGCCTTCTCAACATAACGCAGAAAGCACATCTATTCTTAAGCACTCACCAAGGCCAGTGAGTTTGGGAAAAAGACAGATGGGAGAATATGTAGGAGAATATGTTCTCTGAATTCTTCCACAAATAGGCTACCAAAAGTCAAGAGAGATGCTGTGTCACAAGGGATGCAGAAGTCACAGGAGATGCATTCCTTGACATTCCCCTCCAGGAAAGAGACCTTGAGCTGAGAGAGAAGCCTTTACTACTTGTTCCCATGGCATTGCCTCCAGACACTCATCCTGAACTTTTCTTATATGTTTAAACAAAATGGCCCCATGGCTGTGGAGTGACAGATGCCACTCTTTTAGCCTTTCCCAGCAACATGGTGATGATCATCACAAAGAATGACAGTGATACAAGAAACATCAGAGGTCTGTGCTGAACTTCTGTTTTACTGGTCCCATTCTCCTGCCTTTTCAGCTGCTCCTGCAACTTGAAGAGCTGTTGGACAGCTTAAGCAAATCAGAGAAAAAAGAAAAATAAATTAAAAAAAATCATAAACCTTAAATATCAGCCTGAAAATCAAGGGAAATATTAAGAGGAGCAACACTTCTCCTATGAAGACAGGCTGAAACAGTTGGGGCTGATCAGAAGAGAAGGAGAAGAGAAGGCTCCAGGAGGCCTTTGAGCCCCTCCCAGTGCCTAAAAGGGGCGTACAGGGAGGGTGAAGAGGGCATGAAGTGATAGGACACAGGGGAAATTAATTAAATTGAAAGACAGTGGGTTTAGATTAGCTATTAGGAAGAAATTTCTCCCTGTGCAGGTGGTGAGGCACTGGCACAGATTTCCCAGAGAAGCTGTGGCTGCCTCATCCCTGGAAGTGTCCAAGGCCAGATTGGATGGAGCTTGGAGCAACCTGGTCTAGTGGAAGGTGTCCCTGCCCTTAGCAGGGGTTTGGAACAAAATGATCTTTAAGGTCCCTTGCAATCCAAATTATTCTGAGATTCTATGAATCACAGAAAGAAAGATAATTAAACAGCGGGGTGGAGAAATAGACCAAAGCAAAAGACTTGCAGCAATTACCCAGTGAGTGGATTATCTATGAGTAAACAAATGGGAAACCAACCAGGTTTATGCTTTCTCCTGTGGTGGAGTTGGCAAGTAGACACAGCAAATGGCAGATGAAGTGTCAGGAGGTGAAAGGCACCTCTGTGGAAAATGAGGTGCCTTCTACTTGGTCTTCAGCAGATGGAGTGTGGAGAGCAGATGGAGATGTTCCCTCTCAGGGTCGTGTTTTAGCCACTTCTTTTGTGACATCCTGGCTGGTGTCCCCATCAACAGCAAGGCCAGTCTTGGTGGTGTTACCAAAAATAATGGAGTCAACCACTAATGCTCCAGTTCTATAGTCACTTTAATTTGGCAGTACAATGTTACAAGTTGGACTTGATGATCTTAAAGATCTTTTCCGAACAAAATGATTCTATAATTCTGAACTGGACCATGAAGAGGGATGGATCATCTTTGCTATGAGGAAACACTGAGAGAATCTGGATTGTTCAGCCTGGAGAAGCAAATGCTTCAAAGTGACCTAAATCGTGGCCTTTCAGTACACGAAGGGGGTCTCCAAGACAGCTGGAGAGGGACATGTAGTGATAGCACAAAGAAGAATGGGTTCAAACTTAAATAGAGCAGGTTTAGATTAGATATTGGAAAGGAAAGGAAAAATTCTTCTCTGTGAGGGTGGCAAGGCCGTGGCACAGGCTGCCCAGAGAAGCTGTGGCTGCCCCAACCCTGGGAGTGTTCAAGGCCAGGCTGGACAGGGCTTGAAGCAAGCTGGTCCAACCAGTGGGTTGGAACGAGATGATCCTTGAGGTCCCTTCCAACCCAAACCATTCTGTGATTCCATAACTTTTATATACATAATCTGACAAGTACCAGAATGTCAACCTACTGCAGCCCAAAAACCCCCAGTGAGAAGCAGGTGTCCCACAACCAGAGGCCTGAAGATTCTCTTCTTGCTTCCCAAGTATTCTGTGCCCAACCAGCAAATGCCAAAGTTTATTTCCAACATAAATCTGCTGTGCTCCAATAAATGGATCTGCCCACATTACTCTCCCATTGTTGAAGAAATTGGGACCATAATTAACAGAAAAGTGTCCTTCGGTTAAACGGTGACCTGATTTTTGTCACTTTAATCCAAAAATTAGATCTGTATCATTCATTGCATGGATTTGCTTTTCTATTTTAAGGATTTCTCACCATCTTGACTGCAAACAAAACACAGGGTCTTGTTTGCAGTCAAGTCAGAGCATAACTGATGAATGCCAACACAGCTGGATCTCAACAGCCCTTCCGCTAAACTGCCGTGTAAAAATTAGGGGAGTGACAGAGATTACCAAGAAAAATACAGCAACACACCTGTAGGTGTCCAATCAGAAGTCATTTCATGGAGAGGGAAACAATTCCAGGTGCAGAGGAAGCATGCAAAGGAAGGCACACATAGCAGAGTTTGCATTAGTGCAGCTGCCTTTATTGCAGTGACCCTAATTGGCATTTCCAGATGTGAGACTGGAAAATCAGCTGACAGGAGCATCTTTGCCTATAACCCTAGAAAACCTAGGCTGAAGAAGATACAGGGCTCTACACAAGACATATGTGAAGAAAAAAAAAAAATTAAAAATCCCTTCTTCTTTCTTTTCCACATATGGAGCTGGTTAAAGCAGGACACATTCTCCCATTGCTACCAGCAGTATTTATTTATCACCATCCTCAATTCTGAAGGCAAACTCCAAGGGATAAAGCACAATCTCCTTGCAAAACCAAGCTGAGATGGATGGAGGACGAGGGGTATAATTTAAGACAGTTTACATTGCTCACAGTATCAGGAACACTGCATTCAGGCTGCAGGAAAGGTCATTAGTAAATTGAAGACAGCAGAAGATAGAGAAAAGTTTACAAACAACATTTCAAGAGGAAAAAAAATGAGCTTATTTGGCCATTCAGGGAAAAGAGCAGCTAGAGAGGAAGTCTGGGTGTGGAAGAGCCTTCCTCACTCCAGGCAGAGGAGTGAGCTCATCGCCAGTGCTCATGGTGGAGCACACGGGATCTGCATCAGTGCCATCAATAGTAGCACCCAGTGTGACAGGAACCTCCTCCTTGGCAAAGTCACCCTCACCAACAGAACAGTTTGGAGTCATCTCCTGCCTCCCAGATGGCTCATTCCTGCTAGTGCAGAAGTCTGGGGAGCCAGGATCTCCCTGCAGCAGAGAGCAGGGGATTGCTGCCCTGGGCTGGCTACGCTTCAGCTTTCAGCCTTTTTGTGAATGCTACACGAGATAAGCACTGAGATACAGGAGATAAGCAATGTAAAGAGTTCATTTCTTCCCTCCTGAACACCATCATCTGATGAAAACACAGTTTATCAAGTAAAGGGGAGACTATTTAAGTTTGTTTTTTGGAAGAACATGATGGAAGTCTGCACTGCCTGTAACCTGGTCTAGTGGAAGGTTCTCCGTCTATGGCTGTGGGTTGCAATGGGATCTTTGACGTCCCTTCCAACCCAAACCATTCCATGATTCCATGATTCTATGACATCAACAGACAACTGACACACATGGGCTTCAGTGGATTCTCCACAGTTGAAAGTCCAGCTGGGAGAAAGGTCCTCCTTGTGAGGAGAGACTGTGGGAGCCAGGCCTGGTTAGTCTGGAGAAGACTGAAAGGGGATCTCATCAATCCATACAAATACCTCTGAGACAGGAGTCAAGAGGATGGTGCCAGGCGCTTTTTACGGTGCTCAGCAATGGACAAGGTCAATGGCCATTAACTAAGACACAACAAGTTCCACCTCAACCCGAGGAAGAACTTCTTTCCATACAGGATGGCAGAGCACTGGAACAGCAGCCTAGGGAAGGCATGGATTCTCCCTCTCTGGAGACATTTAAACCCACCTGGATGTGTTCCTGTGTTGCCTTGGCTTGGCAGGGGTTGGACTGTATGAACTCCAGAGGTCCCTTCCAACCCTAAAGATTCTGTGAACATATGAAGAAGTTCCACCTCACAGGACAGGGTGAATCTCACGCTGCTTTCCTTTCTAAATTTGGACTATCCACATGGACACACTTGTCTTGAAACACCTGAGGATCTCTAAAACACAGGGAGCCACCTGACCTCCCAGAGGTGTTACTTTTCATAATCGAGTTTCTTGACATTCTCATCAGTTCCACTTCCAAGGAAGGAAAGGGCATACACCAAATATATGGAATGTTAAGTAATTCTGTTATTCTGCATTGGAAGATAAAGGACAATGTTCTCATGTCCAACTTCAGAACATCTTGAAAAAAAAAAATGTCCCTTCTACTCTTTTTTTGGTCAACACAAGGCTAAGCAGTGATAAAGCCACACATCTTTGCTTTGCATGGCACTGAGGACTGCAGAAATCAATGGTGAATCCCCACCTATGTCCCCCACAAAAAGCTTCCTGCCATGACAACCCCTGTTCTCCTGCTCCATATCCCCACGATGCTTCTGTCCCAACCTCTCCACACCCTCCCTGTATCCATGGACACTCCCCCTCCTCAGCTTCAGGTCCCATCCATGCCTCAATTTGTTCTCCAAAGCATCCAGAGAGGCAGCAAACAACCCACATAGGTAATCTGGACCTGGCCACATGTAATCTGATTGACTGCATGATACCAGAAAAATAGATAATCAGTGAATTTGCCTGAGTTTTCCTTGAGGACACTGAGAGATTAAGTCCTTACATGCTTGGTGAATACATACATTGATGGTTGGGTGGAGGAGAAAATCAGTGAACTGTATTTTTTTCTCTCATTTGATTAACTCAACCAACCTAGTTCAGTGGAAGAGGCAGAAAGACACCGACAGGAGAAAGCCTTAAAGGAAGTGAGAGGCTTAAAACTATCAAAAAGAGTAAAAAAAAAATATTTCTGAAAACAACCCAATGGTGCTCATCTGCTCTCACTTTCAGATCCATGCCCCAAATATTCTGTTTGTATTTAATTTTCTGGCTCATCAAGTAGAAAAATAACCCATTCCTGAGGCTTTCAGCTTTATCTATGCGCTTGGTTAGGACTCAGCTGAACACTCAAACCTGTCATTGAAGGTTTCAGGTGCTCCCAGCTCCAGCTTACACTCCATGAAGGCTTTGCTCTCCACATCACAGACAATCAGAGACTTGTTAAGGTTGAAAAAGACCTCCAAGATCATCAAGTTCAACCATTTACCCAGCACCACCACCATATTCACCACTAAAACAAGTCCTCAAATGCCAAATTCACATGTTTTTTGAACACTTCCAGGGATGGTGACTCTACCACTTCCCTGTGCAACCTTTTATAATGCTTAACAACCCTGCCAGTGAAGAAGCTTTTCCTAAAATCCAATCGAAACCTCTCCTGGCTCAACTTTAGGCCATTTCCTCTCACCCTGTCACCTGGGAGAAGAGACTGACACCCACCTCACTACAACCTCTTTCCAGGCAGTTGTAGAGGGTGACAAGGTCCCTCCTGAGCCTCCTTTTCTCCACGAGACAATGACACTACCCAGAAGAAACCACCTCCATCCTACCACATCAGCCAAGGTCCCACCATGTCCCAGCAGCTGAAACTCAGGCCCTTCAGCTGGGAATGCAGCAAGATTAATTTAACCCACGAGAAAGCACAAGCTGCTTCATAAGGGTTGAAACTGCATCTTTTCTATCCAAAATCTAAGTATTTTTAAAATTATTCTTGACAGGGTTTTCTTTTGAATGCATCAGACTCTGGTGTTGGCTTAACACTCCAAGGCCAAAATGTTAGACAGGGCTGAAATCCATGAATCCACTTACAAGAGAGTGGAGCCCTGACTTTTAGTGGCTTTAAAATTATGCAGAAAAGGCATCTTTAGGCTGCAGCTCTGTGATGAATTAGCTCTGACAAAGGAGGAAACTCAAGACCTCCCCACAGCACTCCCTCCCTGCCCCACACCACGGCTGCCTCTCTGCTCTCCTGCTAATCCAGGGACCAGCAGCCAGTGCTGTAAACCAGATCAATGAAACATTCAGTTAAAAATAACAGCCCAAACCTCCTCCATTGCAGGAGAGCCTTTCGGATCACAAATGATGAAAGCACATTTCTAAAAAAAGCGAGCTGAGTTGAGTTGAGAGAGATTTCTGAGAAGGTGGCAAAATAAACAGCCCCGAGCCCCACTAGCAGAAAAAGGGCTGGGCTGCTCCAAGCATTGCTGGGGCTCCAGAATAACCAGCACACATAACTAGCAGTGGGAAAACAAGTCTCAACACCCCCAGTTAGTGTCTGCCTCTGTCAAAGGTGGTGCCTGGCTCCCACCCTGGTGATGCTGTAGGAGCAGGACATTCAGAGGACACCACCACCTTCTATTGGGAGCTATTCCTGTTATTCCTGCCTTGTAGCTGATGGACAGGGAGAAAAAGTTGGGATGCAGCTTCTGGGGTGAAGAAACATCATCCTCGTGGTACCCACAAGCACTCGGCCTGTGGTGCTCGCTGAAACTGTGAGGGAAAAGAGAAGCAACACCCCCAAGGTTTCTTACAACTATTTTTATGATTGATGCTGGGAAGGAGGAGAGGGAGTGGGGAGTAAGTTTTTTTTCCCTTTTTTCATGTCATCTAAGCACCCACTAAGCAAACAACCAGCTGCCTTCATCCTGCAATCCAGATGGATGTCCCTCTGCAACAGGGGGATGCACCACGGCATCTCTGCTCGCATTTCCAATGCCAGGATTCAATACAGCAACTGCAGCTTTTAATGCCTTTTACAAACATCTAATTCACTCTGTATTAATCCCTCAGAGCTGCTACTCCTTCATTTTACCCTTGGAGACATCAAGCTAAAATATTCATCTGCTTGAACACAAAAACCTACAGCTCTAAGCAGTTGTTGAGGACAGAGGACGTGCTGTAACCCAGTTCTCTGATATATACAGCAGTAGAACATCATCCTTGCAATAAAAGTACAGAATGAGCCTCTAAAGATGCCTTTTTACTAGATGTTTGTAAGTGGATTTAGGTTTAATGACAAGCTCCTCTTGCTTACTTTCCACTTTTACTCATCCTTCTTTTTGGGGAGAGAGGGGTTGACAGGGGCTGTTCTTTCTCAAGCTCAATATTAAATAAAAGAAACTCAAAAATATATTGAAAATGTACTCTTTAAGTCATGGCACAAGGCATATTTCAAATGAATGCAGCTGAAAACCTCCAAACTATCAAAAAGCTATTTCAATAAGGGATTTTCACTTACTAGAGACATTCAAGACATTGATACAACTTCTAAAAAGATTAATCTCTTCCAAGAATTTTAACTCAATTAAATTGACAAAATCCCTAGCACATCAAGGTGACAACAACGCTGTGGTCCACATTTCAGTCTTCTGAGGCTACAGAGGGCTTCCCAAAGCTCACTGTTTTATGGAGAGCTTTCAGGGAGTCTCTCAGCTGATTCTTGCAGGCCATGTCCAGAAATGCCCAGAAATCTTTAGTACTGAAGGAGCAAACCATGGAAGTGTGCATTAAATCGTGTGCATTCCACATCTCAGCCACACCAAATCACAAACACAGAACAGGGCTTGACACACACTCTACTTAATTTGACCTTTGACTACAACAGAGCCAAAGCAAGGTGACTCCAGCCCCTAAATATTCCTGACTCCACCAGCACTGAAGATGTTCAGACCTCAAACTTTTAAGGGAAGCAAACAACAGCATCGAATCCCTGCAGTTGTTTCACCTTGACTAGACAGCAGGGAGGTGTTGACACTGAAGTGATGCTTTGCAGTTCAGGCAATGTGTGTTCAGCTGCCAGGCTTGACTCAGCTCTGGATGCAATAGGAGAATTAAAGACAAGCCACAGTCCTCTCACCTCATCCAAAGCATCCTGGAGCTGCAAAATGCCTAAAAAAGACTCCTGGTTGAATGGATGTTACTGTGCTTCAGTACAGCACAGCAAAGAATGGACCTGCATCATCTTCATTTTTAACGTTCAAGAAGATTAAATTAAAATAGTCAAAGAAAAATCACAAATATAGAAAGATACAACAATTGTAATCAAGGTGGCCAGAAACTGGTAATGTGTTCACCACTGGAACAGTTTGGGAGTTACCCTGAACCAGTTCATACCATTGATCAAGGCATTTCTTAGCATCCTGCCTCCTGCAGTAGGCAGATAAAATGTAGCTGCTCTGTCTACATAAAATGTGTTTAGATACATCCATCCCTGCAAAGTGGCTTTTTATTTTGAGGCAAAACCAGGAAGAATTATCCGCTGCCTTAAATATTTTCTTCTTTGTCCTCTTCTCGACCGTCTGCAAGATCAATTAAAGTGCTTTTGCATAAAGCAGGCAGAGAGGAGCACGTTCCAGAAAATAAATAAATAACAATGCCACTCTTTGCTTTCAGTGTGATGCCTGAAGAAAACAAGCATAACAACTTAAAGATTCCCACAGTGAAAAAGAAGAAAATGATGAAGGTTTAATCATACACTTACAAGGCAACAAAACACATTTCTCAAGTCTTAATATCTCTTGTGAAATTTTGAGTGCTGAGGCACAAATATCAGCAACAAGCTGCAGCAAGCTGAGCCGTTCCCCCTGCCCTCGCACAGAAATATGTGCAAGTCCCCCGTTGCATTCACACACACATTTGCTGCTTACATCATTTTACATTTGCGAAAAATATCAAAATTAAACCATGAGTTTTCAAGATATGTTATGATTTAACACGTTCCTCGCCTTACGGAGGTCTCGCTGTCCTGCAGCTCAGCAACCTCTCTGTCCAGCTGCACTGCAACATCTGGAAGCACCAGCACGAATTCCCCGCAGGCTGACCAGTGATGGGACTCATGGCCACAGCCACAGCATGGAGAGACAACATTCCCATCAACTGCTCCCCCAGTCACCAACCGGAATGGGAGTGGGGGAAAGGGACAGAGATCACCCCACGGAAAAAACTGCAAGACTTTCTTCTCCCTCAGATGTTCTTTATGATGTCTGTGCAGGGCAAGGGAGGAGGGAGGAACTGTTCCCAGCAAAACCCCATTATCATAGGTTCTAAGGAAGAAATTTTTCACCATGAGGGTGGAGAAGCATTGGCAAGGCTGCCCAGAGAAGCTGTGGGTGCCCCATCCCTGGAAGTGCTCAAGGCCAGGTTGGGGCTTGGAGCAGCCTGGGATAGTGAGAGATGTCCCTGGCCATGGCAGGGGGGTTGGAACTGGATGATCTTTAAGATTCCTTCCAACCCAAGCTATTCTGTGATTTTATTACCTTGTCTAGCTCTGGAGACTTGTGGTGGCCTAAATGGCACAGCAGGTCACTGACCATTTCCCCTTGGATTACGGGGGCTTCGTTCTGCTCCCTGTCCCTCCAGCTCTGGGAGTCATCCCACCATGTTTCCCTCATGGCAATTGTGCCGTATTTTTCCAGGTGCACAGGGGCTTCCAGCTCCTTCTGCTTGCTGCCCATGCTGTGGGCACTGGTGCAGCTGGGCTATTGCTCCCACCACCTCTTTTTGGGGAAGGAGCCCTAATTCCTACATGGCCATTCTCAGGCACTTCCTTGGTTTCAAACACATCAACAACCCTGGTGCCTTTGCTGCTGCAGGGATCTCCACCCCTACCTCCACTGGGACAGCAGAACAAAGGGCCTCACTGGCATGGCATCTCATGTTAATAAAACCCAAAAATGTGATGGTGACACCAGGCTCAGGGCCAGGTATTGATCTACTGGATCTTCCTGGTTCTTCCTCTTCATTCTCTGCAACTGGAAGGGTTGAGGAGAACACTACCTGTGCTCCTGATCCCTTAACCAGTCAGCATCACAAAAAAACACAAAGGAACTGAGAGGAGAGAGAAATCACTGCTCTACGCAATTGAAACAGGAGGAAAATAACTTGCAATCATAAAATAAATCTAAAAAATAAACCCACACGGAAAAAGAAAACCTGACACCCAAGAAATGAAAACAAAAGCTAAGAGGTGAATAATTCATTTAGGCAATGTGCAGTGCCCATGTTCTACCTGAATTGTTTACATGGAAGGTTCATGGTTTAATCAGAACTGCCGGAACAAGAAAAACCAGAGTCAAAAGTACAACATTTATCTTGAGTAAACAAAATAGGTCTCTGGGTAAGGCATTTTCATTTAAAACAGAAAAAAAAAAAAAATAGGTTGCAGTTTGTGACGTGACCAGCAAGGGGAGTCGGTGCCCAGAGCTTTGAGGGAACCACGCAGATGCAGTTTTGGGTGGAGAAACCTCAAATAAACAATTCTGAGGTAGTGACATTGATAAAACATTGAAGACTGCCAGAGGATGCTGGAGGATGATGGACAGAGAGCAGAAAACCCACTAACCTGGAAAAGAGAGAGGGCTTGAGAGATACTAGAGTAGAAAAATAATCATGTTTTGCTTGGAAATTGGACTTTCTGGCTCTGCAAGACTTAATGGAGAGCATGTAATGAAGAACTCCTACAGGAAAAGAGGCCAAGGGACAAATGAAATTAAGCCAGGATGGAGCTTAGGATAAGAAAATAAGAGTTAATCTCTAAGTATTTCTGAGTACAATATTCTGACAGTAACATGAAAAGATTTTGGCCAGTTCCTCTGGCAGCCTTGAGGAGACATCCAGGAAGGTACCAGATGTCTGGGAGAAGATGTCAGAGGATTAGGGCTAATCAGGCACCTCATCACTGAGCCCCAGAACCAGAAACAAACAGGGGAAAAAACCCCATAAATAACAACTATTACAAACAACTCTCACAAGGAGTGAGAATTAATAACATTATCCAGCATTTAAAGCAAAATGCCAGCAGTAGGAACTCATTAGGCTCTGTATGGGGAACAGCAGCAAAATCACGGCTGCAGCTCCAGCCATGCTGGGCTTGTCAACAGCAACGGGGCCACCCCGGGCTCCGGGGCCACCGGGAGGGGCACTCAGAGCTTTCCTTCCTCTGCCCCGTTAATCTCATTAACCCCGCATTTACTCTGTTGTTGGTAATTACGCAGAACGTTAATTGGCACAATTTATGCATATTATTTACTGAATGTCACAAATCTCTTTAGCTCTGTGCACGAATCGGGGCTGGAACAAGCCAATGCTCGAAGTGCTGTGGAAAAGGGAAGAGGAGGAATAAAAAAAAAATATTTTTTAAAATTATAAAAACACCTTTTTTAGTTCTTGTTTCAAGTTTCTTCAATATCTTCAATTTCTTCTCACAAGATAACCAATCAATTCAGATAAATATATAAAATCCACCCATTTTACTAATTCCATAATAACATTCTAACAAGGAGAAACAGACATTAAACCAAAAATACCCAAGAAAAGACTAATTCCCTCCTGTTAAGCTGGAGCCCATGAAACAACTATTCCAGCCACGATACAAATTACCTTTAACGATATTCCAGGTGGGAAAAACAGATGCAGTTTAAGAAAACTGTTATTGCTGTTAAAGAACTCCATAGGTTTTACAGACACAGTCTGTTACACCTTGAAAAATGGAACTTTCACTGACCATCTGTTCCTAGCAGAGAACATCCAGCAACTCTGGCTTTGGCCAGAAAGCCCAACTCAAAGTCAACACACCGTGAGCAGGGGACATCCCAGAGCTTAGTGTACAAGATCAGATGTTTTAGGGGGAGGATTTGGATGGAGATCACCCAGTAGTAACCAGTTAAAATGAGAAAACCACTGCAAGAGCAGATGATGTCATCCAGAGGTGAACATCTGCAGGAGCAAAGCCTGCAGCATTCCTACACCCCCACTCCAGAGCCTCCTTAAAACATCCAGCATCACCTCCAGTGAGCTGAAAGGATATGGAGAAAACCAACCAAAATCAAAAATAAAAAAAAAATCAAATGAAAGTATTATCAAGGAAAGAAAAGAGCAAAAATTACCTCACCCACAATTTTATTCTGCTGTGTTGTGGAGCCACTTGTTGGGAACTTGGCAGCAATAACCCAATGGACCCAAGGCCCAGCTCAGCAGTATTGTTCCTGTTTAAATAAAAGGGAAAAAAAAAAAAAAAAAAGAAAATCAGATGTGAAAAGCACAAACAGGCTTTTATCTGCTCTCTTTCGCTCAGTCTGAAGCTGAGGGATTCCCAAGACTGAGGTTTTAGCTGTATCTTTAGATTCAACTGGGAGTTTTCACACCCTGTGAATTTGTTAAACATATCCATATATTAGGCAAGCTTTGCTTTTGGCCTACACATTGTCTGTTGACAATGGAACACACACAGAAAAAAAAAAGTAACAAAACAACACTTCTTCCCTGTTATTTCAGGGTGCAAACATTAGGGGATACCTAGGAAAACACAGCAAGTAATTTTCATTTTCTGCAATTTGTGATTCCACATTATTGTCATTTCTCCCTGTTTAGTGATGTCATATTTTATAGTCAGTATTAGCAAGTTAAAGAGGATCTGGTTTTAGGTACGTTTTTACTACATTTTTACTACATTTCCTACAAAAAGAAAGCCCGTGCAAATACAGGGATTGCTGAGAGAGAACCACACAACTGAGACAACCAAGTGGACCCAGAACTGGACTTTTAAACATTTTCATGGCATGGGCTTTTGAACATTTTCAGGACGATTCCACCACTTCCCTGGGCACTCTGTCCAATGTTTGGTCACGTTTTCACTGAGGAAATTTTTCTTATATGCAATCCAAACCTCCCCTGGTGCAACTTGAGGCCATTTCCTTTCATCAGGAACAGCATCCTTAAGGATCCAAAAACTCAGATAACTCTGGAGACTGTAATGACATCATAAACTCGTTTCCCACACACATTTTCACAGCTGTTTGTGGAGTTCTTAGCCCGAATTTGGAAATTAATGCCCCAAAAGGAATTTAAGACACTTTTAACACAGTTTATTATGCTTTAATAAAAAACAAAAGAGAAAAGAAGAAAAGGAATGGCTTAGGCAACTCAGATAGAGGCACACGTACACTGGGCAAAGTAAGGAAATAAAAATATTACAGGCTGTTTACAGCAATTATTCCTAAAAGAAAGGGTTTTAATGAAAATGCTGATATTTTGGGCTTGTTTTAGGCAGGAAAAACATCACCACTCAGGAGACAGCCTTCCAGACTAACCATGAAAGCCAGCTAATCCCTCCTTATTATGGGATGGTGGAGTCAAATCACATGGGATGGCACCGGGGAGAGCAGCAAAGAATGCTGAAGGAGCTCCTGCCTTGAGTTTTTCTACCCTTAGAAAAACCATCCAGTTATCCTTTCCTCTTCTTAGATTACACAATCGACTGCAACACTCTCAAAAGCCAACACCTCCAAAACAGGGGGAAAAATAATTATTAAGAGACTTTAAGTTAAAGTACAGTACCCAGAGCCAGCTTTCAAAGACAGGGTAAATAAGGAAGACTTTTAAAGTTTAAGATGTTGCTCAGCAGCACTTTGTGATGCCACATCACACAACATTTCTTCCTTGTTACTTCTCTGGCCAAAGGTCAAAATTCCTCTTCCCAAGAGACGAGCCTTCATATAAAAATAGTGGTGAAACTTCTGCATCCAGCTAATTCAGGAAGAATCCACATCTCCATCCTGGAGACCTTCCTACATATGATTTATTGCAATTTAAGGTGGGGAGAAAAAAAGACAAAAATTGTCTCAAATTGAGGCAGTCCTGCTCCAAATGAAAAAAGAATTATTTGTCCAGCACACAGAGTCCAGCACTGAAATCTCAGGATGTTCATGGCTGCTAAGGTAGGAGATTTTATCACCCTCATGATGCCTTGGGACAAGCATTTTTAAACTGCCTGTACAAGCAAAAAACCAGTGGTCATTTCAATTTTTCAGAACAAGCTAAGCCATGGCACACCCCGTCCTGCCAAGTGGGGATTCAGGTCCTTAAATGTAGAAACCTGGTGGTCCGATTTCCCAGAAATATCATTATACCCATCTACCAGAGCACCCAAGGCAGCTCTAGGAGGATGAAAACCAAAACTGAAATGATCAAAACCACACCACATTGCAGATGAGA
Organism: Prinia subflava; assembly: GCF_021018805.1. Lineage (NCBI taxonomy): Eukaryota > Metazoa > Chordata > Aves > Passeriformes > Cisticolidae > Prinia > Prinia subflava. The sequence goes on along the minus strand of NC_086247.1, from coordinate 2,529,681 downwards.
CTTCTTGCCCATCCATCTTCTCCTTATCTCATCCTCCCACCAGTTCCATCCCCCAAACTGATGTTTTTTTTCTCCAATTCAATCTTTTTCTGGTGGTTTCTCCACAGCAGGGCCCCTCCTTTGTGGCCCTCTTGCATTTTCCATAAAGGAATGCAAGAGGGACGTGATCCTTGGTTGGCATCCAAGGAGGATGGGACAACTCCATCACAGGGAGGAATTAATGACAACTCTGCCCACCTGCAGGTTTTTGGGGGTTTTTTTTAAGCCATCGTGTATGTAACTCACATGATGTCAGTACAGGAATATCACTCTAAGGCTCTGGAAAGTAAGGGGCGGGTTTTCCTCGTTTCTATGGTTATGAGCAATTTTAATGACCAACCTAAATAAAAAGGCTGGAAGAGAGAGAAAGTAGGAAGGAGTGAAGTGGGCGTTTAATTTTGATTGACAAGACAGAGCAGAACTAGTTAAGATCTGTCAAATGCTTGCTGAGGATCACAAATCCTCAGCACATTCCACAGCAGACAGAATTAGTCTAAATGCACAGCTTTACAAAAATATTTCTTATTTGCTGAGATCAGAGTTCGGCATTTCAGTTGCCCCACAGAAAGCAGCTGATGTCGTAACTACCAAAGGAACTAAGGTAGGGCCAGAAAAAAATACATGTGAATTTTAATTATTTGCATTTGATTTTAAAGTATTAACATCTACAATGTCTTAATATGTCTCAATTTTTGTCTCTGGCCTATATATATAAAATATTCATATAAAATGACAGCGTTCTCAAGTGTTAACTAGCAAAACAACAATTTTGAAGGTATTATCAAAGGCACCACTTTGGAATCACATCTGCATCACATGAAATGTTGTATAAATACAGACTACGGAGATAATTCCTGCAATAAAGACCTTAAAATAGGGGACTGAACACAGAAGGAGTTGAACACAGATTTGATGGGAAATTTCAGGAAACACAATCTGGAAAGACAAAAACACTGGCATGACAGTCAGCTGTGATGTTCCCTGAAGATACACCACCAAAAAAAAAGCTTTGGAGAAAATTAAGGACATTCCAACAAATGAAATCATCAAGAAGGAAGAAGAATGGAGAGATGGAGACTTGGAGTATTTCAAAGTCAGGAGCAGAGTTTCATGACCTTGGAGGGAAGAATCAATATCTCAGCAAGGCACAAGGCAGCACGAGAAGACTAAACCAGCATCTTGTGTTTAAGGCCAGGGAGAAGCTGGATGCTCCAAAGGACAGACACAAAGATAATTCAAGATGTGCCTGAACCAAACTTGAAAGAAGTTTTTCTTGTGCTCACTTGGCTCCATTGGGATGCAAGCAGGACACAAAGATCTTCACAGGGCCACGCACCCATGAGCTTTGCTATTTTATCAAATGATGTTAGAATTTTAAGGAAAAAAAAAAAAACAAAACTCGGCAAGAGAGGATGAGGTTACAAAAGAGGGAAGTCAACAGCTCCTAAGATGCCTGCCAACAGGATCTGCACTTAAAGCGTGCAGTTTTGGCACAGAATATTCTCAAAATCTGGTATTTAAAAGTCTCATGGTGTTGGAACGTGTAATTAAAGTAAAAGGATATAAGTGAACTAAGATCTGATCAACACAAACTTGTACCAAAGTCAGAATGTGTTGCCACAGAGTCTCAGCCACCTGGTTCTTCCACGCTCCATTCAAAGAGAGAAAAACTAGCTACCAACTACTTTTATTCCCACTCAAAATTATCCCTCTCCAGCCTCTAAAAGGGATGGATTTATCACAGTCTTCAAGAATTAGAAAATTCCAAACAAACCCCAAAAGTTGTTTAATTTACTGCCACTTTCCAATTCTAGAGCAACATATTTGTTGTGATATGAAGGAAACAGAATAATGAAAACACCTACAATTTCATTCTTACTCCTCAAGAACTGGACTAAATGAAAGAATTCAAATCCTTCATGGAGAAAAGCCCTGAGGAGAGGAAGGACTTGGGGATATTGGTGGATGGGAAGCTGGACATGACATTATAAAAGGCAATGTGACTGCTCCATCCCTGGAGTGTCCAGAGCCAGGCTGGGCAGGGCTTGGAGCAACCTGGTCTACAGGAAGGTGTCCCTGCCCATGGCAGAGGATCAGAACAAGATGATCTTTCAGATCCCTTCCAACCCAAACTATTCTAATACTCTATGAATTTACTGCTGTTTCCTTCCCAGTAGTGCCAAGATGAAGTCAATAACCAAGAAAAGAAACAAAAAAAAAACCAACAAAAAGAAGGAATTTGTATTTGATCTGATTCCTTAGGGCAAGGTTTCCAACAGCCAAGCTGTCCACCACCAAGTTGAAGAGGAAAGTCAAAGCAGTGTGGAATCAGCTGGCACAAGCTCATTTTTTTACCAGGTAATGCCTTGAAACCTCCCAAACCAACTCTGCTGCCATCAGAGCCACCTCTTCCTTGGACAGCGCCCAGGAACTACTCGCAAATGAAATCCAACCGAATTTATTGCTTCTGTAAGCCTGGAAATTTCAGTTACAGAGGTGACGTGACATTTTGTTTCGCCAATGCTAATCTAATACCTTTTTAAAGGTGCATACGTTTCACCCTGTTGGCTTCCAACACTGAATTACCAGTTCTGCTAAGCTTCAGAATAAATGAGACGAGCGTGGCCTCCAGGCGAAATCCCTTTGCTGTAATCTTTATTCAAAACACACCGCTCCAGAGCCTTGCATGCATTGCCAAAAATCGCCTTGAGGTTTGCTCTTAAGATGGCAATTTGCATATCAACATTTTGCTGCAGAGCTTACCCAATGTCCCCGCTATTATTTTAATACTCTGCTGTGGGCGGCCCCCTGAGCAGCTCACAGAAGTGCAGGCTAAAAATATTCCTGCCTTCCCCACCGGCTCCACACATGACCACAGCGAGCGCCGGCTCGGATGCAAAACCAGCACTGATGGCATCCACCCGCCTCTCCAGGAGGATGCACAGGCTCCAAGGTGCTCAAAAAAACATGGCAAGAAGGAGAAAAGCAGCTCTGCATGGACAGAGGAAAAAGGCACAGGCGCTGGAGGAGGAAGACTGCAGAAAGAGCTGGTTTTACAAGGGAAGCAGGTGAGGTTTATCCGCGTGCAAGACATTCTTGGGAAAACACATTAAGAGGTAATAAAGCAGGTGAGGGAGGCACCACCTGGGATATGAATTTAAGATGATGCTGAACAGAGGAAGGGAAAGAATTCTCAAGCACAGAACAGGAGCGATGCCGGGTGGATGCGAGCACAGCCTGATTCATGCCCCAGAAGGGAGATCCCAATCCCGCTGGCAGCACCATATTGATGACAGCGCACGAAAAAACATGGATTGCAGGTTTTTCTCCTTGCCCTCCTCCCCCTTGCCCAGCAAACCTCAGGCTCAGAGGTTGTAATTATTTCTGGCAAGGTGTAAACAGGTCTGGGAAATGAAACGGAAAACTGGAGCTATTTATGAGAGGCCACGCAGGGAGTCGGCATCGGAGCCCGGCTACCAAATCAGCGAGTGCAAGGTCACCCTGGTCTGCTCAGGAGAGCAACTTTGCAAAGTGGTTTGCAGCCAGCCAGATAAAATGACCAGGCTCAGTCTGCCCAGGATGGTGAGTTAACAGAAACAGAGGGTGGAGAACCACTAGAAGACATTGCTCCAGCCACCAACAAAGGATTTATCATGGTGCTGGTAGGCTTTGAGATGATGTCCATCAAGATGACATCCACTCATGACAACCAACTGCCTCTCTGGGGTGTGGGAGAGGAGCAAGGAGGGCATCAAATCCCTAAATCTCCCTGCACCAAAGTTATTGGAGACGAAAACAGCCAAGGGACTCATCTGCCTGGAACTGTTCCAGACCAGACTGGATGGAGCTTGGTCTAGTGGAAGGTGTCCCTGCCCACCACAGTGGGATTGGAACAAGATGATCTTGAAGATCCCTTCCAAACCAAATCCTTCTGTGACCTGCATGTAAATGACCAGTGGAGCCCACTCAACCCCTTACCCTGCAGGCCACTTCCAAGGAATTGGATTATTGCCCCAGTCCAGGTAGAACCACAAATTTTGAAAAGCGATTTCCTTTCTCCTGATAAGAGAAAAGCAGCAAAAGCCAAACCATCCCAGCAGGAGGATCTCACACCCCACTGGGGCTGAAGGAGCCAGCAGCATCTCAAGCCCACAAAGCAGCCAACCAAAGAAAATTCAAAAACTCTTTTTGGTCTCCCTAGGAAGGAAAGGAAAAGAGATGGTCAAATCCAGGAAGTACGGGCAGAGAGGCCGTGAGTGCCCCTGGGGATAGCAGGACCTCCACATTATTTTCTGCACATACTCTTCGTAACAAATTCTGTGCTCAAATGCCTCACAAACAGGACTAGGGTGCACAACTCTGTTTCTGAGATTATACTTAAATTCTAATAGTTTTCTTAAAGGATGGCAAGCACAGTGCAGTAGGAAAAGAACTGGCCAAAGAGAGAAGAGCAAGCCTGAAGACATCCAAGCCTGTGGAATATCTTTATATATGAAATGAAAGAAAGGTACACCTGAACAATGTGCAAAGAAATAGAAATTATAAAAAAAAGAAAGAAGACAAAAAAGCAGACTGTGGTTTCCACGCACAGGAAAGAGGATCTTGACAATTAATTTGCCAGTATTCCAAAAGAGGAAAAAAAAAACCCAACTCACTAGAATTCCAGTCTCACAATTACCCTACGTTTGGGACAAAGGAGACAAAACGAGAGAAGTTGTGGATGTCCCATCCCTGGGCATGTTCAACGCCAGGTTGGATGCGGTTTGGAGCAACCTGAGATGTTGGGAGGTGTCCTTGCCCATGGCAGGGGGTTGGAAGTAGGATCTTATGAAATCATTCTAGGATCCTGTGAAACCCACATGCTTCAGCTCTCTGAAGATGATCCAACAGGAAAACATCCGTAGTGAGACTCTCAGTTTGCTTTTACAAATTCAAAAGTGCCCTGTTTTACACAAAAAATGCAATCCTGTTTTCCCCACTTGCTAAGACATCTCTCCAAGGGGCTGGTTTGGGCACTTGGCTAGGCCAGAATCCATTACATTTTTAGAAAAACAACACAGCTATGAAACCTCCCCATGGTGCACGATCAAAACTTAGGAGGGCTTTGGAAAGCACGCAGTTGTTCTCTAAAATAGAAGTGTCAAAAAGCTTTGGACAGCATTTCTCAGGCTTCCACACCCTCATTTTGCCACCTACTGCCATCTTTAAGCACTTGCTGTTAATGGAAGCTGAAGGTCCTTGACACTGAAAAATCGAACCTGTGACATGCAGCAGCCTCAGCACAATTTAAGCACCACTATTTTAATTATTTTGGAGTTTTACCACATTTATCATTAGGAAAAGTAGATTTAGTAAAATGACTTGATTTTCACCATCGCTGCAGCTCTGGAAAACCTGCATGGGATTGTCTGTAAGAGGATGGGGAGCATCAGGAGGTTGGACAAACTTCCCTGACCACAGCTGTGAGTATTCACAGTGGCCTCATCCTGCCCACATCAATCCCACAGCAACTTCGGCAGAGAAAAGACTAAAATTTTCAATTCTTTAAAATAAATGCAAAAAAAACCAGAGCATAAAAGCAAACAAAACCACATCCAGTATTAATATACAGATATTTGAATTTTATATAGATGGTCTTATGCACTATATTAGAGAAACTGGTTGTTAATTTAATAAGATAAATATATTTATAAGTTTAATTTTTCATACTTTTTCACTGAGCATCCACAACCTGCAGCAGAATATTTGATGGGACTGACATTAGGGTCAGCCCAGCAGTGACAGGCACTTGGGTAAGGGAGCAGCTGGAGATTACCAGGCACACAACAGAAGACATCAATACATTTGGGGATGGTAAATCACATCTCAAGCTGTCTAACACTACATCTAAACTTGTACAAATCAGGTATTTTAGAAATTAGGAGATTCTCATGTGAGTCGAGAAAGTGGGTAGTGTCACAAGGGATCACAAATCAATTGTTTTTGTGGGGAAAAAATATAGTGAAAAGCTGTATTAAGGTTTCGCTTTTGATTCAGTTTGCACGAAGGAAAATCTGAAGACCTGAAGCTTCCAATAAGAATTTCTGTCACCTACAGAGTTGTACAAAACAAAATGTTACCCAGCACTGCTCCTGCAGCCTCATCAACCTCCCCCCTCTCCAGATGCACGGTAGCATTTTTATCTCCAAAGTTAGAAGAACTTGGAGCATGGTGAACATCTCCATGCTGGGACAGAGGATGCTGCAAAGCATTTGTTAACAATTCAGCTCAAACCTAACTGCAATTACCTGCAGTGGGTTGCAACCACTGCTCCCTCTGATCATCCCTGGAGTGTCCATGGCCAGGTTGGATGGAGCTCTGAGCAGCCTGGTCTGGTGGAAGGTGTCCCTGCCCACGGCAGGGGCTTGGAATGAGATGATCCTGAAAGTCTCTTGGAACCCAAACCATCCAATAATTCAATTAATCTAAAATTGAAGTGACTATTCCACAACTTGTAGATCCAATGAGATATCATCCAAATCTTCCCTAAACAGCCCAAGAGGATTTTGTTCCTCTGAGACATCCCAAAACTGTGGCACAGGAGTGGGCAGGCAGCACCACTGCATGAGGGCTGTGGTCACAGTCATGAGAAGTCAAGTGTCAGGAAATCATAGAATCACAGAATAGCCTGGGTTGGAAGGGACCTTAAAAATCATCTCATTCCAAACCCCTGCCATGGGCAGGGACACTTTCCTTTAGACCAGGTTGCTCAACTCCTTCAGCTTAAAGCCATCCCCCCTTGTCCTATCACAAAAAGTAAGGGAGTTTCAAAGTGGGGGAAGAAAGATGAAGAAAAACAGCTTTCCTGGCTGTGTATGGGATTTTTTACAAAGCAGCCATTAATAGCAAGTTTGGGAGCTTCCTCGTACCATATTTGAGTCTCTGGCATCTCACACAGCCAAGAAATGGGTTAATCCAAAAATCTGGGTCATAACACCTCCAAATCTGCCAGGTTTTTCACATGTAGAAAAATAAAGGAGGCACCTCCCTCCTCCATGCAGAACCATCACAAGAAGATTCTTTATAAATGGAAAAAAAAGCAACAGGTTTCAGCAATGAGCATGATCAAAGTCTCTTGTGGAAGAAGAAAATGTTTTATTTTACAGAAATAAGAACTATGGCAACAGCTCTGGAATAAAATCCTACAGCACGGCTGTCTCCTGCACTCCTTTACTCCATGCACCAGATGATGGAGGAGTCCTACAGGGAAAAAAAAAAAATACATGGCCAAGTTATTCAAAACTAGTAGGACAATAAATGTATGCAGAGAGGAGGAGGAGGACTAATAAAGTCCTCAATAACCTCAAAAAATCTTATTGTTGCAATGCCTGGCTTTGCAGCAGGGGGGACAGCAGAGCAAGAACAAAACGAACACTACCCAGTGAAGAGCATCAAACATTTTGCAGTTATTTTCTGCTTTTATTTAAGGAAGAGATGATAGAGAGAGTGAAGAAACCATCACCTAACCCAACATCAGTATTCATTTCCAAAAAAAAAAAAAAAAAAAAAGTAAGTAGAGGTTGCAATCAAGTTTGGCTTCATTCAAGGAGAAGCTGGTAAATGTTTTCCAGATTTCCAGATTTTGCTTCCAGCATCCCAGCAGATGAACTACCAACACACCTAAACTGCCCTTGGAAGAGCTTTACCCCACAGCTCTGCATCCCAGAAAAAAAAATTTCAAAAACACCTGCTGATACATCATTTCTTCTTTTTTTTGTACCCATCTTCAGGATACATGTAAAAAGCAACTATCATCCATGCACTCTTTGCTTTTCTAAGGGACACATGAAAAGGACATAAAATATATATATATATAATCCATCCTGTCCCTTTTTTATTTTAGTTAAATGCTATTTTTTCCCATCATCAGAAACACTGCAGAGATGTGCCCATGCACTGCAACAAAGAGATGGCACCTGCCTACTGAATTTCCTGACTAGTGACACTTCGAAGAAAAAGAGTTTTAAATAGAAACCTCCCTGCAAGTGTTAAATCAGATTAATTTAACTCTTGCGTTATTTTAATCTTAGACGCCACCATTTGCAAGGCAAGCAGAAAAAAAATAATAGGGAGTAGGATTCTTATCTTGACCATATTCTTTGGGAAATTCAGTGTATTATTAAAAAACACAAATAGCCTTTCTGACAGCAAAACACAGACACTTCTGGCTCTTTTGCAGTAAGAAAAGAGCACCAATATTTTATGAAGCTTTCTGTGCACTCAGCATCAAGTGAAGGACGGAGCTTTCCTCCAGCCTTGTGGTGCCCAACACCACTGCCAAAAACACCAACGCCAGTTTGGGGACACACTTTGGATTTGCACGTGGCAAAAAACGTTCTGAAAAATACAATGCACTTTGAAAGGTTCATGGTGCTGCTGAGGAGGACGTTTTGCAGCGTTTTCCCCACAAACACCATCGTGGAGGTACACTCTGATACTTCAGTTGTGAGTTAGGCTCATGCTTAAGTAGCTGGATTAAATTTAGACTGAGTGGATCATGTCACAGGAAAACACACACATTCTAATGGTCAGGAATCATGGAATGGTTTGGGCTAGGAGGGACATTAAAGATCATCCAGTTCCCCCTCTCCATGTGCAGGGACACCTTCCATTATCCCAGGTTGCTCCATGCTCTGGCCAACCTGGCCTTGGACACTTCCAGGGATAGAACAGCCAGAACTTCTCTGGAAAGTTTGTGCCAGGGCCTCCCCACCTTCACAATGAGGAATTTATTTCTAATATTGAATGTAAATCTCTGTCAGTGAGAAGCCATTCCCCCCTGTTGTATCACTCCAGGCTCTTGTCCAAAGTCCCTCTCCAGCTCTCTTGGAGCCCCTTTAGGCACAGGAAGGGCCTTTATACCCTTTATACCCTCCCTGGAACCTTCTCTTCTCCAGGCTGAACATCCCAGCTCTCCCAGCCTCGCTCCAGAGCAGAGGGGCTCCATCCATCACCTTGGTGCCTCCTCTGGACTCTCTCCAGCAGCTCCAGGTCCTTCCTGTGCTGGGATCCAGGGCTGGAGCAGCTCTGCAGGTGGGGTCTCACCTGAGAGGGGCAGAGAGGCAGAATCCCCCCCTCAGCTGCTGCCCACCCTGCTTTGGATGAACCCAGGACACGTTTGGATTTCTGAGCTCCAAGTGGACATGGCTGGGTCATGCCCAGCCTCTCATCCACCAGCACCTCCAAGCCCTTCTCCACAGGGCTGCCTTCAACCTGTTCATGCCCCAGCCCAGACACCAGAGGTCAAAACACAGGAACAACCCACCATGCCCTGGGTGGAAACATTCAGTCACCCATCCATCCATCCCTCCATCCTCACTGGGATCAAACCTGGACACACCAGTCCTTCCCAGTGCAAGCAGGCTTGTCCCTGACAATGATGACTCTAACCCTAAATAAAACAGAAGCTCCTCCTGCCCACCTAAAACCTTCAGGTGTCACCAATTTCCAGTCCTCTGAAGCACCAGCAACCCTTGAAGGTCCATAAACACCCAAGTGAGACAAACCAAGTGAGAGCCACGCAGCTCACCCCACAGGTGAACTGTAGGAAGGAGGATAATAAAATTGGGAAAGTAAATTAAAAGTTTTCAACAATTCATTCCATTTTGTCGAGCAGAATGTGTTTATGGTGCATAAACACATATGGTTTAGGCAGGGAATCGAAACTATTATTTTTATCTTGATATTATTTACCCTTTCACACTTGCTATTTAAATATTCCTGAAATCCCAGAAGAACAAACAATTCAAAATACCATTTGATATATATATATAAAGAAGGGGAAGCACAGACTCATTCATTTTCAGCTTCCCTCTGTTTTCTTTTTTTTTCTTTTCAATTACATTTTAAGTGCTGTAATATCAATGTGCAAATTTATGAAGCCATCAAATATTTATTTCTCCTCCACTCCCAGTAAAGATTCTCCAGACCCAGAGCAGGCAGGGAGACCTGGTCACACCAGAGGGATGTGTGCTGAAAAGTAAATGATAAGAGGCTTAAAATATTTAAAATAAATAAATAAATAGGCAAACAAATAAGGAGAGCTGTGAGAAAATGAATGAGGTTGCTTCATCGTCATATTGAGATCTCCATTTTACCACTCTCTTTAGCCAATCTCAACTAAATAACTTAGAGAATCACAAAACACTTCAGGTTGGAAGGGACCTTTAGGTTCATCCAGTTCCAGCCCATGCCATGGGCAGGGCACCTTCCACTGCTCCAAGCCCCTTCCAATCTGGCCTTGAACATTTTCAGGGATGGGGCAGCCACAGCTTCTCTGGGCACCCTGGTTTATTGGCTCACCACCCTGTAACTCTTGCTTTAGACACAGTAACAGAAGTAAACAGGGACAGAACCTGCATCAGAAGCCTGGATGAAGCAGGACATGTGGCTGCACTGATCAGCCTCTCCCATGTCCACCAAAGCTGCATTAGTGGTCAAGCTAATTTTTAGTTAATTAATTTAGTTGCATTAATAAGCAAAACCAAACCAGGAAGGTGGGAGGCCTTGGAGAGCACAAGAAGGGTGATTTATTGAGTGGATGAGCACTGGAAAGTGGGAATCAGCACATGTAACACCCCAGAAGATGTCCAGAAACCAGCCTGAGGATGAGAGGGAAAGGGAAGTTGCAGCTGGCAAAGGCAGCAGAGCAGAAAGGCAGCAAGAGGTCAGCCAGCAATGCCCTGACACATCAGGGATTTAAATGCCTGAATTTGCATTAACACAAAAAAGAGGGATTTTTCCAGAAGGGCACGGGGTGAGAGGACAACAGGGAATGTCATTGAACTAAATGAGGGTCTAGATTTAGATTGGATTTTAGGAATAAATTCCTTACTGACAGAGTGGTGAGGCCCTGGCACAGGCTGCCCAGAGAAGCTGTGGCTGCCCCATCCCTGGAAGTGTCCAAGGCCAGGCTGGATGGAGTTGAAGCAGCCTGGGATAGTGGGAGGTGTCCTTGCCCATGGATGGTGTTTAAGGTCCCTTCCAACCCAACCCATTCTGTGATCCTGTGATTCACACTCCAGAAAACATCCAGAGTTCAGCCTGGAGATGAGACAGAAAAGGGCATCACAGCTGGAGAAGACAGCAGAGCAGGAGAGCATCAAGGGGTCACACAGCAGCTGGCCTGAGACAGTGGTGATTTAAGGACCAGAAACACCTCCAGGACACCTGGACCACAGCAGAGCCCAGCAGGGCAGGACAGGGCCCTGTTTGTTCACAGCCCCACTGCAAAGGGAAAAAACAGCCTGGAAAAAGGGCTAAATGCTTGATGAAGTATAAACCTTCCTGCTAAACAACAACAAAAAAATGCTGGGGGAAAACCCTCATATTTTATTCACTCCTTCCCACTCCACAGCACACAGCCAGTAAAAATTTAGGATTCAGTCTGCTGAATCCCAAACCCTTTGTGCAGAATGAAGCACAAAGCAAAACTTGAGGCCACCACCCCACGCAAGGGTTTGCAAACAAACATCTCTTTGTTCCTGCTGCACTCCCAGACACAAGGATGCACCTCAAGCTCCAAAATGTCACAGAAAACTTCAAATGCTAACAAGCAGAGGGTTCTGCAGGGCGTATTCGGCATGCTGGTGGCAGAATGAAACGTGCTTTTTAGCTTTCCAAACCCTCTGCTTTTTTGATATGCACACAAAGACACCGAGCAGTTCCATGGGAACACGAGGTTTCCCCAGCAAAGTCCACTCTGGCGCCAGATGCCGGAGGTTAATTGTACCCCACAGCTTGTGGGAGCTTTTATTAAAAGCTTCAAACCACAAACACTTTCCCAAGTACAAAAGCAATCAAAAAAAAAGTTTCTGCAGTCAGCCGAGGGCCACTGCAGAAAGCGGCGCTTTGTACATTTAAAAGTGGTTTTATTTCCTCTCCTTGTACTTCCAAATCCATCCCACTGCCTCAAGCTCTCGAATTAGCCTGGAAGGGGGAAAAAATAATAAATGAACAACATCATGCCCTCTGTGAGGTTAAAATTGAGACTAAACTTGTCAGGCAACAACCCAGGAGCAGTTCCCAACGTTGTCATTGTGCCAGAAATTGATAAATCAGGGTTTCTTTGTGAGCAGCTGAGGGACAGTGGCAAACTGGGGGCAGGGACATCCCATCTTCACCCAGTCACCGGTGACATGGGACACAAGTGTGGTGCACAGCACTGTCACATGCGTCCCTCCCTGCTCACAGCCCTGGGCAAGGCCAGCCATGTCCCCAAATCACTCATCACACCCCCCCAGCTCTGTCCCCATGTTACACCCTGCCCCTGTGCCAGGCCAGTCCTGTCCCCCTGTCACACCCCCCTGTGCGAGCCCTGTCCCCCTTGTCACATGCACACCCCAAACTCTGACAGGCCAGCCCTGTCGCCATGTCACACAGGTACCCCCTGTCCCCATGTCACCCTGTTACACACCCCCTGTGCCAGGCCAGCCCTGTCCCCAAGTCACACACACACAGAGCTGTCCCCGTGTCACACACACCCAGGCCAGCTTGTCCTTGTGTAACATACATACAGGCCAGCTTGTCCCCATGTCACACACACATACACACACACACCCAGGCCAGCCTGTCCCCCTGCCACACACACAGAGCTGTCCCCGTGTCACACACACCCAGGCCAGCCTGTCCTCCTGTCACACACACACACACAGAGCTGTCCCTATGTCACACACACCCAGGCCAGCCTGTCCCCCTGTCACACACACAGAACTGGCCCCGTGTCACACACACCCAGGCCAGCCTGTCCTCCTGTCACACACATACACACACGCACAGAGCTGTCCCTGTGTCACACACACCCAGGCCAGCCTGTCCCCCTCTCACACACACGCAAAGTGCCAGACCAGCCCTATCCCCATCTACACACTCGCCCTACCCAGCCTGTGCCAGGCCAGCCCTGTCCTCACGTCGCACGCCCATACACAGGGCCAGGCCATCCCTGTCCCCATGTCACACACACCTGTCACCGTGTCACACAAACCCCAGTGCCAGGCCAGCCCCGTCCCCGTGCCACACAGACCCAGCAGACCCAGTGCCACCCCTGTCCCCACGTTCCCAGCCCGTGTCACCCTCCTGTCCCCACAGCAGGACCGGCGCGCGCCCCTCACCTGCCGCCGCGCGCCCGTCACCGCCGGCACCCAAACATCACGTGACCTCCCGGCCCCGCCCGCCGCGATCACGTGTCCCTCCCTCCTCCCCCATCGTTGTAGTCCTCATCCCGCAGGTGCCGCCTGGCTCGCTCACATTTGTGGACTACAACTCCCAGAGCGCATCGCGACTCATCGTTCTGTCCCCTTCACCCGGCAACCAATCGGCGCAGGGGGCGGCCCGAGAGGCCCCGCCCACCTCCCCTCCGCACCACCCTCCTCAGGGCGCGGCCCGGAGCCGCCCCTCAGGAGCCGCTCCCTGGGGGCCACTCCAGGACGTGTTTGCTGTTCCACACCTTCCTCATCCCCGCTGTCCTCCTCACTTTCCCCCTCTTCACCTTCCCCCTCCTCGGAGGAGAGCCCCAGGAGCGGCTGAGGTGGCTGGGGGTGTTTATTCCGTAGAAAGGGGTCTCAGGGGCCACCTCATCAGTCTACAACTCCCTGACAGAAGGATGTAGCCAGGGAGAGGGGTTGGTCTCTTCCCCCAAATAACAAGAGATAGCGTAAAAGGAAACGACGCCAAGTTGCACCAGGGGCGATTCAAGTTGCATATCAGGAGAAATTCTTCACTGGAAGGCTGATCTAGCATTGTAAAGGGCAACTAGTGGATTCACCTTTCCCTGGAAATTCCCAAATAAAGTGTAGATGTGGCACTTGGGGACAGGGTTTAGGGGTGGATTTGGCGGTACTGGGTGAATGGTTAGACCCAGTGATCTTTCAGGTCTTTTCCAACCTTAATAATTCCATTATTCTCTTGACAGCTCTGTGCCCTCCTTCGCAGTGACACAGTGCCCAGGGCACTGCTCACAGAAATAAATGAGCAAACCCCACCAACTCACTGCTACTAAAGCCACTAATTCTCTTCAAAACACCACAAATTGCAGCCCAAGACTGGAGGTTCACCAGCCAAAGTGCTTTGATAGAGCAGTCCAGAGTATGACTGTACCTGAGAGGAGTTTGCTTTTTATTTGCCAAGCGACAGCAGCTTTATGTGGTGGCTGGCTTGCAAAAGGAGTTATAAAGAGGATTTTCTTGATAGAGCCTTTAACCAACAATTCATTTTAACAAGGGACTGACAAGCCAGCTGCCTGTTCAGAAATGGAGTTCTGCACCAGTAGCCCTGCTAAAAAAAAGCTTTAAAAGGGCTGAGGGGCCACCTGAGCCTCCATAAACTTCAGGGTTTTACAGCACCGAACTGCTATCGGAGCTGTTTCCTCCATCTTTTGCTGCATTGATAATCATTTATTTCTGTGGACTCTGAGGAAAATCCCTTAGGAAAAGGGACATAAAAGTATACTGATAACGAAATACAGCTGTCTGCTTGTCGTCTGCAAAATCCTCTGAGTACAGCTACACGTGCAACACCATGTGTCTTGCTGGGTGGGTTTTTTTTTTTTTGAGGGGAGGAGGAAGAGCGAGTTAATCCTGCAAGAAGTATAGATTACATTTCAAAAACCACTGTGAAAATTTTGCAGTAATTTTCAGCACAAATCATATTTACCTCCAGCGTGAGCCTCATGAAAGTAAATAAGAAAAGAAATATATAAACACGTGCCAACATAAAACAGCCCCAGTATTCCAAGGGACAGCATTCATAAAAATTACAGTGGGATAAATCTCATATGACTGCTTTGGTTTGCAGGCTGCATCTTGCTGGTTTTGCATTTTGGAGCTGGAGAAATACTGCTTAATCAATACGTGCGTTATTCATACAATAATAATGCTGCACGTTCTCTTGGGACATTTTTCTTCTGAGGAATTTGAGCTGTTGCAAACCTTCTCATTGTGTGCAGCAGGGCCGGTCCTTGTTATTAACAGCTGCTTATTGATCTGTAACAGCTTTTAGAAACACCGAGGGTGGGTTTTTGGCATGGCGTGGAAGTCAGGTCTTTTACAGAAGCAAGGCAAGGCGTTGTGTGTCATTAAGATGTTGCTTTCTCTGAATTTAGGGGAAAAAAACCCAAATAATTACCAGCTTTGTTCCATCCCACAGTGATAACATCTATAAATCTGAAAAATATGGAGTCAGCTGTATGGGAACCAAAAGCTCCAGGGGCCAAAATTTTATTAAAACAGCTTAATCTTCATGTTTCTCATCTTTTAGTGGGAGGCGGTTTCCCGTTTGCCAGCTGCTGTGTGGCATTTCCCAAGGTGGAAGCAGCGATTTCATTTCACGTGAGCAAAACTCCTGGAGGTCGGACCCGTGTACCTGGAGGGGTTTGGCAAATGTGACTTGGGGTGAAGTTGTCAGTGGGTTTCTGCTTTGGAAAACTGCTCCAATTCATCTGTGAAGATGAAATGGAGGATCTCTGATGGAATTTAAATAAACTCAGCTGAGATGCTTTCACTTCATCCCTGCTGGGATGATTACCCACTTAGGTTGGCTGTGTCCTTAGGGAATTTCTTCCCTTCCTTGGAAGGAGTTTCCTTTTGGCTCACAGGTTTATTTTGTGAATCATCTTAAATCATAACCTTTTAATAGCTGTGCTATTGAAGTATTTACGGAAAGGTAATCCAATTGTCCCCTTGGTTACTTTTTTACAAAGCAGGAGAACCCAGACAAATAACTTGCATTAAATAAAGTGGGGGTTTAGGTTATAATTTGGATTATGTTCTTAACATCAGGTATATAATCTAAGGTGCTATTTACTTTTCTTCTGTTTTGGATTGACTGGAATTGATGAATTCAGGAAGAGTGAGGTAACTAAAAAATATGTCTCAAGAAAGTGTCAGTGAATGCCTAATTTATCCCATTAGGACACAGATGTAAACATGGCAGCAAAACCATCAGGGAAGAAAACAATCAACTTATCATTGGATATTTGTCCAGAGTATGTGCAAATAAATTTCTCCATATTTTAAAGTGTTCTAGGAATTATTTATTTAGGGTAGTTTTACATTTTGCTTAAGGAGTCCCCACTTAAAAAAGCAAACAAACAAAAACCAAACAAAACCAACAAAACCCCCCAACCCAGACAAACAAAACCCCCCAAAACAACAACAAAAACCCAACAAACAAAACAAAAACCAAACAAAACCCCACAAAACTTATTTTCAGAAGTTTCTTTCTTTATTTGGTCCAGTTTCTTTTCAGATTTAAATAAGACATTATTCCTCCCTTTCCTCCCCAGATGTCTAACTTCTTTTACTATTTTTTCCTGCTCTTTTCAATTATTAGGCTGGGCTGTGGCTTTTCTAAAGACTGCTGCAAAAAAATTAAAGCATTTTTTTTACAGTACTCAACTTTTCAATGCTGAATTAATTGGCCAATAACACAGTTGGAAAAGCGTTTTTTTTTCTTTGATAAAAAAGCTGTTTTCCACTCAAATGCCTTACACACCAAACCAGTCAACTGCAAGGAGCACAGTAACAAACACAAGTCGGCCTGAATGCTTCACAAAACCAAGGCTGACTCTTATTTCCTATTTCCAGACATTCATGCAGTGACCTAAGATTCCCTGAAAACAGCACAGCTCAGAGAGCTTATCACAGCACATCCGTATGTTGTTACCTGTGAGCAATTTAATAAAAAAGATATTATGGCAACAATAAAAGGAGTCTGGAAAAAGCCAGCTAATCCCTGAACAACCTTATTTCAGTCTATTTAAAGTCCAAGAGAGACTTGAATTCCAGGACTGAGCAAAATCTGGCATAAAACAGATGTTTTCATCAAGTACTGCAGTGGCAGCAATACTGTCCCAGGCTAGTGACTGCCTGGCAGGACTGGTACATCACAAGGAGGAATCACGAGCCATAAATAAATGATTTTCAATACTTTGTGCATTCCTGCATCAGTTACATCTGGTTATAGCTGCAATAGCTGTGGATTTTAGTGGCACTTCACCTGGATTTATCTGAGCATTGCTACATTTGACCCTTCCTTTTCTGGAGGCATCTGACTGCATCTGAATTAGGAAAATAAAAGCCACGAGCCAATGTAAAAAACTTTGTCTCTGAGGCAGTGATAAGTCAATCACCTCATCAATAAAGCGTGTCCAATTCTCTCAGTAATCCCGGTGATCAGCTTTGCTTATGGAAGCTGGAGATATTAAATCGAGCTCGGAGCAGGGATGACAAGTGGCAGCTGAAAGTGATGTTGACAGAGCTAAAGGAGCCCATGCTGAGAGCAACAGATGTAACACATCGGTGAGGGAGCAGGGCTAAACCGAGCTGGTGGCGAGGAAAACTCAGAGGTCGGAACGAATCCCTCACTCCACTTAACTCAGTGACAAAACACCGGTGATCTTTGGCTCGGTTCAGCAGCGCTGCACCTGGATAATCAGGAGGAAAAATTGGAGGGCGCAGAGGAGCCGCGGCCCAGGAGCTGCAGGTACGAAGGATGCAAGGAAAACACTGCAGAGTGAACTGAGGGAGATTTCAGCTCTGAAAATCTCAGTGACTTCTCCTTCCCTATGATAATTCCTCCCCGAGGCTGGGTTGGATGTGGCTTTGAGCACCCTGCTCTAGTGGAAGGTGTCCCTGCCCATGGCAGAGGGCGTGGAATGGGATAATCTGAAGGTCCCTTCCAACCCAAACCATTCTGGGGCATCTAAAGGCATTAAAGTGTCCAGAGCATAACTGAAAACCTCCTTTTGATGTTGCACTTGTGAAATAATGAGCCTGAAAAAGGAACCCCTGAAATATAAGTGGGTGTACAGGAAAATAAGAAAATGGAAAAAAAATAGAAAATAGAAAATAAGAAAAACATCTGGATTTAGAACATCTAATTCTGGTTTCATTCATCATCTGGTTTTAAGGCTGAATTCCCTCTATCAGAATAAGTCTCTATTTGGTTATTGTTATTAAAACTGCAATTACTACCTCTCATTAGTCAGGAATTATTCTTCCTGCCTCTGCTCTCATCCAGTTAATGGTTTTCTTCCCTCGAATTACACTTTTTCAAAGGTAAAAGGTTTTCTACACATTTGTACTACATAATGTGGCACTTAAAGACATGGTTTAGTGATGGACTTGGCAATGCATGACTTGGCAATGCTGGCTCCATGCCGATGATCTTGGAGGTCTTTTCCAACCTTAATGATTCTGTGATTTTATGATTCTGTGCATCTCTCACAACAGATTATAACTCTGTTCCAACTGCAAATGCCACCGCAGAATCATTTTTAAATAGTAACACTGATCTGAAACATATGACAAAATCTTCCATTTCCTAAAGAAAATTTTTAAAATGTCCAAAGACAAAACCAAAGTTTTGGGGATTCAACGCCCAAAGCAAAAGTGCTTTTTCCAGTGTTTATAAAGACCGAGCAGAACTTACGTTGAAGTTTTTGTCCACGCTATAAGACAGTGAGAGAAAGACCAAAAACACCAAGAAAGATCCAAGATCTAGACAATGTAATTAGGAACAGAGATTGAAAGACCTGAGCTTGATGAATCTAGAAAATTGAAGATCTGGGGAAATGGGAGTAACTTCTATGATACATGAAGCCATTGCTGCAAAAAGAAACAGAAAAACTGTTTTCCATGCCCACTGAGAATAGGTCAGGAAGCCATAGGTTTAAATTGGCTTGGATTGCTGGGAGAAGATTTAATTTAGATATGAAAAGCCACTGTCTGGTATTAAGGTTTGTAAACTTGTACAAAGTACCTGGGAAGGCCTGGAATTTTGGCTGCTGGAAGTTTTCGAAACCAGATGGAATCACAAATCATCACTGGAAGTGGGTTTTTTTGTGATGGTTGAGATGATTTGGGGATGGACCAAACAGTCTCCTGAAGCCTCATTATTCTGTAGGGCACTCTATTCTGTTGGACAATCAATTCCCTATTAAGTGGGAAGGGTTGGATCGATTACACCCATGAGAAATTCAAACTCATTCTGTTTTAAAATAAACACTTTTTAAAAATCAGTATTGTTTTAGACCCATGGACATTTGACCCACTTTCTCCTCTTACCAAAGGTGGGTGCCAAAAGAGCACAGGGGAGATTCTTATGACCACTCTGCCAATCTCCAGCTACTGTCAGTCCTGAGATTTCCTGGCCCTCTTGTGATCTTTGCTGATTCCTTCCTCCAGCTCCCACACAGATTTAAGACCATAAAAATGTCCATTAACATTTTTCATGACTGCCACCTGCTCCATGAAGCAGGTGTCAGTCTTTGTTTTATTTTAATTCCCATTAGCTTAATTTAAAGACACGAGTCCTTGCACTAGCAGAAACCAAATTGTTACCCTAACCCTTTGCTTCCTGGCTTTAAAACATTATATATATAACTCAAGACCAGATAAGAGGATGATCTTATCCTAAGGCTGCTTATTTCCTTTAAATACCTTTTGTGAAACCCTTTTTTGGACATCCAAAATAATTTTCCTGGGTTATTGACACCCTTTTAACCCATTAAAAATCCCTAAGAATTTTTTAAGGTGCAGTTAGCCAGAAGTGAAACCCTTTTACCTTCCTTCATCAAAGTTTCAGATAATTTGTCTGGTTCAGATGTCAGGTTTGTAAGTTTGCAGTTCCCTGGATCTGTCCTGGATCCTCTCCAGTCTTCACATACCAGGGACACTTTAAGTGAAACATTGCACATTGTTGTTAATTATTCAGATATTTAATTTTTTATTTGCTCTAAAACTTTTGGGTAAATATATCCAGCCCTGCTGTTTTGTCCGTGGTTATTCTGTCTTTTTAATCCAAATATTTTTTCAGGCAGGCTCTTCCCTGAATCCTCTCAAAGCACGCCTGGAATGTTTATCACCCTTGTTTCTTCCATATTTCTTTCTTATTTCTAATATTAGTTTTACCCTCCTTTTCAACCACGCTCACACAGTTTTTTCTCCAACAGCAAACCAGCAGCACACCAGTGACTTTTTTCCTACTCAACACCCTGATGGTACTGTCAACACCTGTAAGGATTTAATTCCTTCAACTTCCCTTTTTAACTTTTCTTTAAGAGCTTTTTTCTACCTAGTCCTGCTGCTGGATTTGGACAGAGCTTTGGGGGATGCTCGACCCCTTTGCTCCCATTGGGATGTTGAAGCAAGGTACGTTGAGGAATTTGCTGCAGAGTGCTGACTTCACGATGAGATTATGAACTCGATTTTTACAGCAGCCCAGGTGTTGCATATCTCCTTCTGGGATCAGTCACCAGCTGCTGCTTCAGACTCAGATGTGACCTTTGCTCAGTGTCCATGGAGGGAACTGCGATCACCCAGAATGTTGGTGGATGAGAAGCCATGTCCTGGGCTGCAGGAGAACTGTGGCTGGTGTGTCAACAGTCAGGACTCTGCCCCTCTACCCCACTCTGGTGAGACCCTACCTGGACTTCTGTTTCCAGCTCTTGGGACCCTGAGAAAAGAAGGATGCAGATGTGTTGGAAGGAGTCCAGAGGAGAACAC
Organism: Prinia subflava; assembly: GCF_021018805.1. Classification (NCBI taxonomy): domain Eukaryota; kingdom Metazoa; phylum Chordata; class Aves; order Passeriformes; family Cisticolidae; genus Prinia; species Prinia subflava. The sequence continues at coordinate 2,509,102 of NC_086247.1, read as the reverse complement.
GAAGATGCCCAGAAAACTGGAGCACCTCTGCTGTAAAGACAGATTGAGAGAGCTGGGATTGTTTAACCCAACTGAGTAAAGAAACCTCTGGTGAGCCCTTAGAGCCCTTTCCAGTACCTAAAGGAAGCTCACAGGAAATAATTTTAACCATGAGCTACTGTGATAGAATCTTTTGAACTAAAATGTGAGATATTTAATTGGATTTTTTGGAAGAAATTCTCCCCATGAAGGTGGGGAGGCCCTGGCACAGGTTGCCCAGGGAAGCTGTTACTGCCCCATCCCTGGAGGTGTTGAAGGCCAGGTTGGAGCAGCCTGGAATAGTAGAAGACAGTCCCTGCCCATGGCAAAGGGGTTGAATGAGATGATCTTTAATGCCCCTCACAACCCAACCCATTCTATGATTTTATGATTCCACTTCCTGCCATTCCTAGCGGTTTTAGTTTTTTGACATCAGTCAGTACCACTGCACAGTTATGTAGGAAGGTCTGTGGCCCAAAGGTGCATTGTTCCATCTTGACCTGGAGTTTCAATTCATAGAGATTCTTGTTGATGTATTTTCCTCTCTCCTGCCAGCATCTGGCTTATTTGATACAGTGTCCCTTCAACTGTTTTCCCTTCTCCAAGTTTTTGATCCGTGTATTTCTCTTCACTGAGGCTCAGAAAGTTCCATCACCTGCATTTCTGAGGTTTCCAGCATTTACATAGTAAAACACCTACTGCCACATTAGCTCCTGTCTTGACAACCTTTTCAAATGTCAAACTTTTTGTTTTCCATTTTCTGCTTGAGTATTTACTTCCCATGACCTATTCTTTATTGAGAGGTACCCCAGCTTGTGTCTTCATCTTTAGAAATGTCATCCCAAACCATATGCTCTGCTTTGGCTTCCCTCACTCCCCACTCTCAAAGCTCCCTCCCAGCCTCCCTGATTTTAAGTGACCATGCCCCAGGTGAACTCTGTCTCTCCTGTACTGAATTTTGACACTCTACACATTTCACATGAGCCTGAAATTGTCTTACATTCATACTCTGCCTCTCCACCAGTCTCTCTGCACCTGCAAGAGATAAGGAAGCATTTCATAGAACATCACCTTCTTTTTGGTTTCTGATTTTTGTTTCCACACACAGGACCTCCCTTACCTGTGTCATTCATGCCCATTTGGGCTGTGACCACAGGCTGCTCATCATGTGTCCCTTCTAATCTTCCATCTACCTCTATGTCTTCTAATGATAAATGGCATCATCTTATATTTCTTAATACCTTTACTAGCTGGTAATAGGTGCTGCTTTCCTGATTGATCCTCCAAGCATCTTAATTTTGCTATCCTCTTGCAAATCATCTTAATATCTTATTTCTAGGGATCTCTGTATGATTTCTCTGGAGGAAGTGGAGAAAAAAATATTGTATGATAGTGAAACAAGAATCTTTCAATGTGATTTAAACTTTGTAATGACCTGGAAAGGAGACAAGGTAAGGGAGATTTGAGGATATCCCACTACAAAGCCCAAGAACATATGCTTTAATTAAATTTAGCAGCCTAAATCAGCTCCTCCCCTCCCATCTGAATGGCTGGCAGATAGTCTGTGATCAGGAAAATATGCTTTCCTTTGCCCTTATTTATGTTGCTAAAATTCCTCCTAAAATTTCTCAGTGTCGTGACTGCATATAGCAATAGTGGGAGCAAGAAATCAGACAACAAGATATCACCCAGACCCACACAAAGCACTTTGGCTAACAAGGTGATTGCAGTACAGGTTGCCAATACTGATTGGATCTCTGTTTGCTTTCTAGCACTGGAAATGAGACCCAAATTAAGAAATGTTAGCAATTAGGTCCTGTTTCATGAAGAAGGTTGAGATGGCTACTCTGCCAAACTGTCTGAGAAAAGATTTCTTTGGGTTTTTTTAGGCACATGTGTCCATAAATGTCAATGCTTTTTGTATCAGAATTGTGTAATGTTTAATATTGGAAGTAACTGTGATGTCCCATCCTTAAGGGAAAAGGAGCACTCAATATTAGTAGATGCTCCTGGGCAAAAGGAACAGCAGTAGTCAGACAAACTTTTCAAAGTTTTGTAGGTAAATTGCAAATGTGGTGTGGAAATTGATATAAGTTACTCTCTGACCTCCTGTGGAAACACTGGCAGTGGGTTCTGGATAAATGGGTAGAGAGGAAGGGAGGAAGGGAGGAAGGGAGGAAATAAATCTCCAGTCCTGTCTCCAACACTGATCCAGCTGATGGGCGGTCCAGAGTCCTGGGGTGCCTATGTATCCAGGCTTCATGGGGGTACATTTTTATGGATAATTTTCCCCCATACTGGAGATAAATTTCTTACTTTCTATGGAAATTAATTATCATCTATAGCCTCTTCTTCTAGACTGTCTGGAAATGGGTCAGAGGCTTCTGGGATCTTGGATGGTCTTGGATTCCCTTACACAAATTCTCAGCCTCATTCCTGTGCTTGGGCTTTGCTGAGTTGTGCTGATCTCCAGGACCCAGAACAAGGATGTTTGTCCCCAAAAGTGCTTCTCTACCTCCATATATTCCCTTCTTCCAGACACAACAATCCTTGGCTGGCTCCACTGCTATGCAGCTATTGGTGTTTGAGGGATGAACATCAGCCCCCTTGATCTTCTAGGTTTCTACAGACACCTTAAAGATCATCTCATTTCCATAGGCAGTGACACCTTTCACTAGACCAGATCACTCAGAACCCCATCCAGCCTGAACTCAAACAGCCCCAGGGACAGGGAATCCAGGGATGGGAATTATGAAATGTTAGATGTCTAAAATTTTCTCCAGTGCATATCCAGAGGCACTGCTCTCTCTGCAGTTCTGAGCAGTTCTCTCTCTGAGCAGTTCCTTCTCAGCACTTCATAAGATTCAGGACTCTGGTTCTCTTCTCCAACACCCCAGGGAAGCTTATCTCAAAAGCATGTTCTGGGTGCATGTAATGATCACCAATGGCACAGTCCTGACTGTCTGGTAATGCAAAATCTGTCCTTTTTGCAATATAATAGAGATTATCTTCCTTGTGTAGGAAGTGGGTGGTTTGGACTCAAGTCTCACAGGTTGGGAAGTTTCCAATCCACCATTCCCATGTCCTAGAAAAATGTGCTAATCATGCAGCTGGGTTAAAGCTGCTTTCTATCCTGCTAGGCAAAGCTGTGCTTTTGTGTGAAAAAAGGGCCCTAAAGCTCCATAAAGCCAATGAAGGAACAGCCAAAAAAGCGACATGACATTGCAGCTCATGAAAGAGGGGATCCTAGGCAACCTCTTGGGGGAGAGTGTCAAAAGGGTGTAAAAATAAACTGCAGAGGACCTTTAAGGTTAAACAAAACACTCATGTCTGATGTGATAAAGAAGAGGGAATTTGCTTGAATTTCCCTAATCCTCATATGGAAGAGCTTTTTCCTAGAGGGTGTCCGATGAAATAATAGAGGTTACATCCCTTGGTGGATGGCCTTTGTAATGTTGTTGAGCCTCATCCCTGCTCTCAAACAGATTGCCCAGGGATTGGAAAATTACTTTGCCTTTCTTCTTAAAAATGAGCTTTTACTAACTATTGTAGTGAGCTACAGCTCTGTGTTTCAGAGGAGAGGTTTTATCACTGATTCTTTTCAGCTGAGTATCCTTTTTCTAAAAGGAAATAAATGCTAAGTGCAAATAAACCCTGCTCTCATTAGGACAGCTTTTTTCTTTGTGTGATGTGAGTGGGAGAGATGAGCACAGGTCTGTGAAGTGCTTCTGACTGGAGAGGACACACAGCAGCACTGAGACTGGCACGTGGCTCCTGGGTCTGTGCTGCGGTGTCTGGGCATCTTTAGTGCCTCATCCTCACCCTCAGTAAATTTACTTCCTTAAAATGTCCTGGTTATTCAGCCATTTCAAAGCTGTCATTGATGGCAGACCTCCAAGGAAGAGGCTGGATGGTGCAAAAGAGGCATCCACAAGGCAAAGCTTTCTCTGCTTCAAAGCTGAACAGATGTTCCAGTTTGTGGCCGAAGGACGCTGCCTTAGAGGGAATCCCTAAATCCCAAATTAGTTAAAGTTCCCTCTGTCTAAAGCAGCATGGCCAGCTGGTTAAGAGAGTTGATTATCCCTCTCTGCTCTGTGAGACCCCACCTGGAGCTCTCTGTGGTGGCGGGTTGACCCTGGGTGAACACCAAGTGCTCACCAAAATCCCTCTGTCACTCTCCTTCTTTAACTAGACAGGGGACAGATAATACATGACTCTGTGCTGTGAGATAAGGTCAGGGAGAAAACACTCACCAATCACCATCATGGGCAAAACAGACTCAACTTGGCAAAAATTAATTGAATTTATTACCAATGAAATCAAAGTATGATGATGAGAAAAAACCCCAGATCTTAAGAACACCTTTCCCCCACCCCTGCAGGCTCTGGGCTGACCTTAGAGCACCCTTCAGTAGCCAAAGGGGCTCCAAAAGGGCTGGAGAGGCATTTTGAACAGGGACATGGAGTGCCAGGACAAGGGGAAATGGCTTCCCTCAGAGGGTGGGGTTAGATGAGATGTTGGGAAGAAATTCTTCCCTGTGAGGGTGGTGAGGCCCTGGCACAGGTGCCCAGAGAAGCTGTGGATGCCCCTGGATCCCTGGAAGTGTCCAAGGCCAGGCTGGATGGGGATTTAGTAACCAGGTCTGATGGGAGGTGTCCCTGCCCATGGCAGAGGGTTGGAACCAGAGGATCTTTGAGGTCCCTTCCAACCCAAATTATTCCATAACCACTTGCAGTCCACAGAACAGATGAGGATAGTCAAGAAATGACATTTTAGTCTTAGTCTTAGGCTGAGTGAAAAGCTGAAGGGTTTTATTCTGCCCACTTAAATTTCACCAAGAATTGAAATCATGACATAACTCATTGAGACAACGTGTTCCAAAATTTTATACAGCAATTGTTATGCTGTTGGATAGCACCTCCACGTTGGATCAGGATTGGTTCATCTCAGTCCTGGATCAGCTGCATTCCAATCCTGGCCCAGGGTTAATGTGAAGTCTATGGAAGAACTTCTACTGAGTCAATAATCCCTGGATCAATTTCCTATGTCAGTTCACAAAGTGCTTTTGAATAATGTATCCTGAAGGCTTTATATAAAATCGAAATTAGTGTTTTCATTTACTTGCATATCATCAGAATAAAACTTTTTTTGGAAATTGTTTTACTTAGTTATTTATCTGTTTGGAGATTGGAGCTGAAGTCTATTGATCAGCCTGATTAAAGAATGTGAAATCAGAGTGAGGCTGGAGCTCTAATTTTAATGAGTTAGTGTATTCTTTTTATTTTTCTCAGACAGATTTGATAAAATGAGATACAAATCTACACACCTGCAGGCCATTGAGATAATGCAGTGTGGGGCTAGAGAAATGGAGAGAGGATACCTGCATTCATCAGCATGATAAATGCAAAAAGGGAGAATGATTCGCTTTGGAAAATGTTTTTCATCGTCCACTAGCTTAAGATATTAATGAATTGGTGCTTGAATGAGCCAGACCTCTTAATCTTAAAGTGATATAATTTCAAACAGAATTAAATGTGGACCACTTAATCCATTTATTGGGAGTATAGAATATCATAGAATCATAGAATATCTTCAGTTGAAAGGGACCCTGAGTTGAAAGGAACACAGAGTCCAGCTCCTGGCCCTGCACAGGACACCAAGACTCCCACCATGTGCCTGGGAGTGTTTTAAACATCCTTGACTCAGTGTTCTGATCTGTGTCACACTCTGATCACCAGAAGTGCAGCTGGTCCTGCTCCTTCCTGGCCATGGCTGCACATTCCTGCGCCTTCCCACGTTTGGCTGAGCAGTTCTGTAGGTGGGGGCAGCAGAAAGGACAGGAATCACTTCCAGCAACAGCCTGGAGCTGGCCCAAGTAAGAGTGACATGAAACCTGAACTCTGAATGGCACCGTAGCCCCGTGTGGTTGTGGAAACTTCAGAAATTAGGAGATCCTGTGTGGTGCAGTGGTGACTTATTTCAGGAAAAATAAAAAGTGATACCTTCATAAGTAACAACAGTGATTTCTTCTTTGTGTCTTCAAGATGATTCCTGCTACTGAAATAATTCATTGGCAATGAAGATGGAGAAGGGTCTGGAGGTGAAGCCATAGGAAGAGTGGCTGAGGTCACTTGGCTTGTTCAGCTTGAACCAGAGAGCAGGGACAGGGCCTGGAGGAATGGCCTGAAGATGTGTCAGTGAAGCTGTAGGTTGGATATCAGGGAAAAGTTCTTCCAGAGAGTGGCTGGGCACTTGAACAGGCTCCCCAAAGTAGTGGTCCCAGCCCCAAGCCCAACAGAGCTTATGAAGTGTTTGGACAACGCTCTCAGGAACAGGGTGGGATTCTTGGGGTATCCTGTGCAGGTCCAGGAGTTAGATTTGATGGTCCTTGTGGGTCCCTCCCAACTCAGGATATTCTATGATTCTATTTTAACCATTTGAATAAGACTTTACTGGAATCTAAGGGATAATATAATAGGAGAGGATGGAGGTGTGTCCTTTAGGCAACATTTCAAGTTTCAGCAAAGTCTGTGTCCTGGCAGGTAAAAAACAAACAAACAAAAAACACTACAGGAGTTTTGCAACCTGTGTTTTGCAAAGATGAGATTTATTAGGCTCCTCAAAAGGGAAACTGCTTCTACTGAAGTCACCTCAGTAGAGAAGTGGGATTAAGCAGACACCTTACAAAGAGCAAAAAACTCAGAAGAGAAAACTGCATTTCAGAGCTCAGAAGTGCAGGGATAGCACAAGCATTCCCAAAAGTTAATTCAGCTTAGTCCTCACAAGGAAAATTAGAACACGGAACAAGGATTCTTCAGCACTTAAACATGAAAGCAGAAAGAAAACGTGGAATAAAAAACACAGGGCAGACATTGAAAATAATGGAAATATGACCCTACAGTTTAAGGTCTACTTCAGCTCTGTTTTCTGTAAGGACTCTGCTGTGGAACCTGCTAAGAAAAGACAAGATGATTAATGGGAAGAAGACTGTGGACATGGAAATTTCTATTACCAAAGTGGAAACAAAACTCTCTAAACTAGTTTCATTTAGCCAGGGAGAAGGGAGGAGATACAGAGCTGGGTAATCAGCATCCTTGATATTTGAAAGAGCTGGCTCAGGAAATCAGTGCTCCATCTCAAAGCTCTTTAATAAATGTATGAATTTGGGGGTGGCTCCATCTGTGTGTCAAATATTAAATATAGCGTCCATATATGAGTGCAGAAAAGCAACCACCCAGACCCAGAAATGTGCAAGCTGTAGAATAAATCTTCCTGAAAACAAAAATGAATGAATAATTAAAGAAAAGGAACGACCAAAGGAGGTGAAAATAAATCAAGATGGGAAGAAATACAGATTTATCAAAGGCTGTTTGTGTCTGATATCTTTCCTTAAAAAGGATAACCAATTCTTATGGATGAGAAAAATGCTTTAGACATAATCCACTTAGACTTCAATGAATATCAATATTGTGCCACATGGGATATTATTAACTGGAGAAAATGTGGATCATTTCCAAAACACTAATGTGGTAAGTAACTACTAAAGAGAAATGACCTGGGATTCTGAGGAGAGGAGAACTTGTAGTTTGCAGGGCAGTTTTTAGCAGAGTTTCACAATGCTCTGTCTTCAGACTAATCTTATTTAATGTTGCCATTGGTGACCCTGCCTTAAAAAATAGAGCTTCACTAATGACTTTTGTAGACAGCACAAAGCTGGGAGGTACAGGCAATTCAGGAGAGGATTGGTGTATTAGTGAGGTGAATTGGATGGAGAACTGAAAAATATAATGGGACAAAGAGTAAGGTCGTGTGTGTGGGGATTAATAACAAGAGAATCAGCTCTGAAGCTGGAGCAGTGGAAAATGAGGGAGTAAAAAGGGCACTTTTTGTGTTTGCTAATCACAGAATGATACAGCCCTGGAAAAGCAAACATCCCAGGGCTGCCTCAGCTGAGGGGTTCTCAGGAGAGGCCCTTGAAGAGACTGAAATGAGGCCTCTCACAGAGTACAAAATCCTTGGCTCCCACAAACAACAAATGTGACTTCAAGACAGTCCTGAGGGACCAACCACCAGTGGCATGGAGAGGTTACCAGGCAGGAAAACCTTGGAGTGTTTGTGTTTTATACAGCCTGGGCTGGGGGCAGCTCAGATGGAATATGATTATTCTTTAATAGAAGTGAACTCCAGGAACAAAGAAGAATTCTTTAAGCAGAGGAAGAACTGTGATTAGAGAACTATATAATCAAAGAAAGTGAGTTTAAAATTCCAAACCCCATCCATGGGCAGGGATGCCACCCACAGATCAGGATGCTCAGAGCCCTTATGCAAGAATGGTGCAAGAGTGATGCAAGAATAAATTCTTATATATTGGACATGGATTAATTTAGTCTGGGAAGTCTTAAGAATTAAGATGGAAAGGTCTGGGACAGTGTTCTAATGCCAATAATGGAAACAAAAGACCTTACTTACAGGTAGATTTATGAGGCAGAAACTGGAAGATATCACCAGCTGTTGTACAGAATGGGTTTTGATTGCCCAGGAAAAAGCCTGGATACTCTGAGCTCAGCTGTGTCACCTTCAGTCCCAAACTGGGATGATGCTGCATTGACAGTCATGTGTCTCTGATAGAATCAAAGAATATCCTGAGTTGAAAGGGACCCACAAGGATCACTGAGTCCAGCTCCTGTCTCTGCACAGGGCACCCCAAGAATCACACCCTGTTCCTGAGAGCTTTGTCCAAATGTTTCCCGCATTCTGGCAGACTTGAGGCCTTTTTGTTGTTCTCTGTTGCATGGTGCAAACCCATCTTAGATGAGTCTTGAGTGAGACCTTGAGGTCTGCTGCTGGTTTCTGGCAAGAAGGGTTTTTCTTCCCACCTTTAGGTAAAGGAAATAATCCCGAGGTTAAATGAGCTGAGCCACTCTCAAGGTGAATCTTTTTCTGTATGGAGAAACTTGAGAGCCTGGGGTGCTTCCTGTTTCAGTTTAAGCACTACATCAGGCCAAAAATGAGCAAGGATGAATCAAAGCCACTCGGGAGGAAAACAGCTTGGGTGTCTTGGTTGATGAGAATCTCAACATGACCTGGCCATTGTGCACCTGCAGTCCAGAAAGACAGCCCAGTCCTGGGCTACTTCCAAAGCAATGTGGGCAGCAGGTGAAGGAGAATTCTGTCCCTGTACATTTCTCTCCTGAGACAACACCTGGAGCATGGCATCCAGACCTGGGGTCCACAGTAAGAAGGATGTGGATCTGCTGGAGAAAGTCCAGAGGGGGCCATGAGGGCTGGAGCAGCTCTGCTATGAGGACAGGCTGAGAGTTGGAGTTGTCCAGTCTGGAGAAGATTCCAGGCAGACCTTGGAGCCCTGTCAGGCACCTAAAGGGGCTACAAGAAAGTTTGAAAGGGATTTTTCACAAGGGTATGGAGCAACAGGAACAGAGGGAATGTCTTTAAAATAAAGGAGAGTAGATATAGATTTAAGGAATAAATTCTTCCCTGGGAGGGTGGTGAGGGCCTGGCAGAGGTAGCCCAGAGGATCTGGGGCCATCCCTACCCTGGAAGTGTCCAAGGCCAGGTTGGATGGGCCTTGGAGAAACCTGGGATAGTGGAAGGTGTCCCTGCCCATGGCAGGGGGTCAGGGGCTGGACCTAGACGACCTTTAATGTCCCTCCCCACCCAAACCATTCCATGATTTTATCATGAATGACCAGATTACGCCTGTGTAAGGGAGGAGAAAAAAAAATTCTCCCATTTGTACTGTGTAATTCTTCCTGCTGGATTGAGACTAAGCATTACAGGACTGCAGTTGCAACTGGAGGACATTTCTGCATCAAGAGGGAGGGACGTGTCCTTATGGAGCTGTCCTTTCCCAGCTCCTCTGAGTAAATATTTCAGCAGAACACCAAGTTTCTCAGCCCAAGGCAAACCTGCTGTACTTGCACAAAACCATTTCCATGCTCACACACACCATGCATGCAGAGGAAATGTTCAGAACCAGGCAGGACAGCTTACTCAGCAGTGACATTGCTCTCTGGTTCTTGTAAAGGATAATTTACACAGTTTACTGAGTGGGTGAAATACTATAGAAGGTTAAATGTCTCACCTAGAACCAAATAAACCTCCTCACTGCCCTCCTGAAATTACAAAATACCCTGCAATGATGCAGGGAAAACACATTTCTTTAAGGCTCTGAGAGTTTGCTCAACAGCAAAATGTAATGTTAACAGAGAATTTTATAAAAGAAACTTCTTTTTCTCTTTTAGATCATTTAAATGTATGTCTCTTTACACTGCAGTGTCTTATCCACATCAAAGATGTATTCCACAGGTTAGTTAAGAGCAGTGTGTTGTTCCTTGCTCTTGACAGTTCATCCCAGTCAAGGAGTCCTCCTTGTGTGGGATCAGCTGTGAGAGAGCAAGGAGGAGGCTTTCCCGCATTACAGAGATCAAAACGTCACTTTTTGAGTAATTTTAACAAATACCCTGCCCTGTTACCAGAGGTGTCTTGAGGGGAATTATCTCTTTTGTAGCTTCTGCAAGCAGGGTGCTGCCAGGTCACTGTGACCCGACAGACACAGCCATGGGGGAGTGAAGTGGGAGAGTGACAGCACAGTTATCCTGGGAAGATCTGAGAAGGGTTTATGGAGCAGTCAAAAAAATCAGGATGTATTTTTAGCATGGACTGTGAAAAAGGAAAATGCTAAAAGGAATGATAATAAATGTAACTTCTTATTTAGAAATCATCAAAATTTTTTTTTTTTAATTTTTTTTTCAGAAGCCCACACTCAAGTGACAGTTGGTGATATTAAAGTCCGCCTGTATTTGGGACATGTCGTATGGAAAGAAGTGATCCACTGAGCAGTCAGGCTGGAAACAATGAGGAATATCTGCCCTTGTTTGGAGAAAAAGGTTTGTGGAGGAGAAAACCGTCATAACTCCCTTGTATTCCCATAGTGACAGGAGAGGACAGCCCTTGCTGGTATCCATGGTGTGTGTAAGCAAGGAACATTCGTGATACAGAAAAGGCGGAGAGCCACTATCAGAGAGTTTAGTAGTTCAAAGGGAATGATAGAAATTCAAAAGTGATTAAAAAGCTGTCTACACATCTATATTTATCCTCATTTTGGTGAGTCAAGCAGAGGGATGCTCTTTGGTGGGAGGACTTGAAGAGCTCAACATTGTTTTCTCCATGTTTATCTCCAAGGTGGCACCTGGTTGCAAGCCAAGAATTCCCTGCAGAAGAGGAGAAATAAGAGCAGAGGGTAGGGAGGGGATCAAGACCAACAGAGGACTGAGATTTAGTGAAGAAACAGAGGGATGGGGTGAAGAAAGGAGATATTTTTCCATTTGTAGCATCAGGTTTAGTTCAAACATGATACTGCAGCAGAACTGAGGCTAACACAAAACATGCCTGTGCCCTTGGTAACTTTGAGCTGATCACTGGAAGGCAGTGATGGATTCTTAAATTCAAATCATTAAAATAAAGCCAAATCAAAGCAGCTTCTGAGAATCCATTCAGAGAAAGCTCTCTTGCTGTGCCAAGAGTAGCCTGCATGCCAGAGCTCTAAATAAACAGTCTAAATATACAGGTTCATAAATCTTGTGTGAGAAATTAAAACAAGGGAAAGGACATTGATTTATTATATGTTTGCTGGAAAGCTTAAGACTTCATCTTTCATTATAATAACAGTGTCCTCCATGCTCCGTAAGGGGGCAGAAGTGCTTGACTTCAACGGTGCTTTTTTGGGTGTTTTTGTAATTATAAAGTGAATAGAAAGTTTTCCCAAAACAGCAATCTTTTCAGTTCCACTTTAGGTTGTTTCTAGATTCCCATTAAAAGTTCAGAGCTCAGTCCAAGTTTCCCAAAGAGAAACCAACCTCTTGAACTTGCAATAGAGCTCTTGTTTCTGGGAAAGGATTTTGTGGGAATTGCCATAAAAATCAGGAGAAGCATTTGAGAGCACAGGTGACTGATGGACATCACAGAAGTGTTGCTTCTTATTAAGAGTTAATCATAGAATCATAGAATGTTTGGGGTTGGAAGGGACCTTAAAGACCATCCAGTTCCAATCTCCTGCCATTGGTTTCTGCTATCCCAGGTTGCTCCAAGCCCCATCCAACCTGTCCTAGAACTCCTCCAGGGATGGAGCAGCCACAGCTTCTCTGGGCAACCCGTGCCAGGGCCTCACCACCCTCACAGGGAAGAAATTCTTCCTAATATCTGATCTAAACTTACCCTCTTTCAGTTTAAAGCCATTAGTGAAGCCATTAATGAATGAACAGGAATTTTATGCCAGATGCGGATACACCCCAATTTATTAAAAAGACATTTTATGGATAACCACTAAAAATGTGGTGGGTTTTCCTTTTTTTTTTTTTTTTTTTTTTTTTGTCTCTCACTTGTAGTACCTCCATAACCTCTAGACCCGAGTAACCCCACTGCCATGTGCTGTGTGGAGAGAAGGGGGTTAAATCCCTACATCTCTGTGAATCGCAGCCTTGCTGTCCACTGCAGTGAACTAGGGCTTGTCATCTCTGAATGTGGGATGTACACTCAATTTCCAACTCTGTCACTTTTCATGATCTTTATCTCCCTAAAACTTTCATGGTCCAGATGTTCCCTTCTGGCTTAGGTGGCTGTGCTGGAAACCATTCCCACGTAGAGCTGCCTGATGCCTGTGACACAAATCTCTGTCCAGTAATCAGAGGGAGCAAATGATCTCTGCAAAGCATAGTTGGATTTAATTAGAAGAATAATAAATATCTCAGGCTTTGGCACGTGACATCTCCATTGTGGTTCAGTGCCTGTACCAGCAGCTGCATGAACAGCTATTCCTCCTCTCCATACCTCAAGGCTGACTTTACCTGGATAATAGTACTCACTCTCACTTCTGAGGCACTTAACAAGAAGAAATATTGTGTCAGGTTGGAGGAAATCAAAGAAAAATTATCGGGGGAAGGAATTTTATTAATGTTGCTCAGTGTCAGCATCAGAGAGGAGTTTTAGGAAGACTGTCTTCAGTGCTGTAAATAGCATCATGGTAGATTGATGCCTTAAAACACCTGGCATACCTGATTTTTTATTTTGTTTGTTCGTTTTTTCCAGATGGCTGAAGAAAATCATGCCACTCATGGTCAGCTTTTTCTGTCAAGTTGTTTTTCATTTTCTTTTTTTTTTTTTTTTTTCCCCCAAGGTGGGGATGGGATTTGAAAATCTCCCTTCTAAAACTGACCTCCTCTTACATAAATTGTTGTAACTCAAAAAAGACACTGAACACAAGGGGTGGGCTTGAGCCAGCAACCAGCAAAAGATGTCCAGGGCTTTAATTGGAGGGTTATATCCTCTTCCATTATATCTCAAAGGCAATACCAAACAGGATGTTCTAGAAAAGATGTCTGTCTTGGGGGGAAAAAAAAAAAAAGTCTTCTATTTTTGTCCTCAATATCTTCTTTTATTCCCCTTAGGATTTCTTCTAAACCTATGTTGCTATGAAAAAAATCCACATTTCTTTTCATTCCAGCTTGCCTGAACCCACAGGGAGACGAGGCTTCTGTTGGCACAGGGGCAATGAACACAGGCACAGCTGGGTTTGGCAGTGGCAGGATGAGGTTATAGTTTGCTTTTGCCCATTAAAGTCCTTCAAATGAGCAAAGCAAAAATGTTTTCTCCCATGGATTGTAGGCTGCCTCATCAATCCAGAAGCAGAAGTGGATCTGGGCTGCAGTGCCAAGTAACTCTACTTTCCACCCCAATTTTGCTGCTGCCAAGAAGGGAACCTTAAAATTTTGGACAGGTTCCACGGAGGCTGATATCCCCTCCTGAGTGCAGCTATGGACCTGATCATCGAAATGCAGAATAATTCCTTGCTTTAGATGACCTGATGGCCCAGATGACCATTCCATTTCCCATGAGACCCACCAAAGACCACAGGTCACTGGCTTAATAAATCCTGTGAGTCCCTCAGCAAAGAAAACCTTTCTCAAGGCAAAAAATGTCTCTGCAGAGACCTTGAAGGGCAGACACAGGAGGAGGGGCAGAATTCCCATCCCACTCACTGAGCATAGAGGGCACTGGGAGATTTCACGATGGGCACTGGGCAGTGTCTGTCCCTGGACTGGAGAACTCTGCCCACATCTCAGCTTTGCTTTGCTTCCTCGCTGGAGAAGGGCAAAGAATTTCCCCAAGGCTCTTGAGCTAAACAGATGGGACAACTCAATATTTTGGGAATTTAGGGGTTCTTTTCTCTGCAGTCCCAGCCTAATTTCCCTGTTCCCCAGGGAAGTGATCATGGCATTAAGTCTGCCAGAGTTCAAAAAGTGTTTGGACAACACTCTCAGGCCCATGGTGTGGTTCTTGGGGCTGTTCTGTGCAGGGCCAGGAGCTGGACTTGATGACCCTTGTGTGTCCCTTCCAGCTCAGTTAGGTTGGTGAAATGGAATTATCTTCTCTTTTCCCAGAGGTAATTTCTAGGAGTTAACCTTCAGAATTCCCTGGAGGTCAGTATGCCTTCTTTTTGCTCCTTTTACTGGATAATGGAAAAGCCACAGACTTCAGCAAGCTGATGAATTTCAGCAGTGGCTGAAAAGGCACAGTACAAATACAGAGTCCACAGGTACTGAAAAACCTCTGGAGAATAACAGTGAAAATGAGAAAAGTATGTGAAAACAACATGTGAAGAGAAAGCGAAACAGTTGGATTTGTTTAGCCTAGAAAAGAGAAACCTAAAGGAAGCCAGGTGTGTGTTCTTCCAACAAAGGAGAGGGCGGCTGTGGAGATCAATAGTTCTGTGCCCTTGGTGACTAAAACAACACGAAATCTGTTCCACTTCCAGCAAAGAAAAGAAATTAAATGCCATAAAAGAAAATGAAGAGTGAATGTTGTCTGGAGAGGCTGTGAAAACTCCTTGGATGTTTACCAGGAGACCCGAGGCAAACAAGCTGTGGAGTGGTGTAGGTGTCCTTGGTTCTGCCTTGATGCAGAGGAGGGGGTTAAGACAGAAGTTCATGATTTGGGGACAAAGAATGTGCCTGGGAAGGTGAGAAGCCCCAGAAAATTACCTTCAGCCTTGTTTTTTTGCTGCTTCTGTGCCCAAAGTCTTTATTTTTGAAGCTGTAGGAAGAAAAACAAATACACACCACCTCCAGCCTCCTTTCTTTTAACCAATGCAAACAGCCAGACGAGAGCAAAATAATTTTCAAGGGAATTTGACAAAAAGAGTGAAGCAGAGAGGTTGCTCATCTATTCTAGAAAAGAAGGCTAGCTCAGTATTAAAAAGTCCAAAATCTTCGGGAGCTGACGACCTTTAAGTCCATTGCATCCCTTGGAAATCCACTTCTAAATAAATATTGCTGCCTGACGCATGCTCTAATAAAAACGGCATATTGCAGTCATTTGCTGGTTGGTTCAGAGCCTTGTCAGCTCGTTCACAGCACATTTACTGCCAAATCATTCCTTGAATCACAGAACAAGAAATGTTACACACGCTGAGCAAATCTCCCTCATTAGTTTGGGCGGGTTACCACTGCAGGCTGGGAGACCTCGGGTGCTGTTTTCAGAGGAGGTCCTGTAACCCACTGAGTGTGTGTGTCACATCCAGGGCTCTGCCAGGATGGAAACCACAGCCTTGGACTCCCATAAATCTGATTGTCTGCCTCTGAAGATGTTTCACCATCGCTGCCCTGGGTCAGACATGCTTGTGCCTCATTTTACTGCATGCAGCAATCCACTGAATGGTGTTTTTTTTTATTCCTAGAAGGCTTGTGGAAATAATTAAAGTGCTGCTCAACCTCAGTATAGTGTTGGGATTTGACCCTTTGTAATTGTGATACACCAGGGAAATTAAATAAGTAAAATCAGTAAGATAAGTAAAGCAGGTAAAATAAATAAATAGGTAAAATAAGTAAAGTAACAGGTATTGCTGCACGTTCCCCTTGTGCACACCATCCTCAGCCTTCTGAAGGACATGGAGCAACTCCAGAGGAGGCCTCAGGATGATTTAAGGGATGGGGAAGTTTTCCTATGGAGAAAGGCTGAGAGAATTTGGCTTTTTCAACCTGGGAAAGAGAAGGCTTTGGAGTACTTAATTGTGTCCTTCTAGTGCCTCAAAGAAGCCCTCAGGAAGGATGGAGAAGGACTATTTACAAGAGCCTGGAGTGACAGGACAGGTGGGAATGGCTTTGAACTGACAGAGAGCAGGTTTAGATTGGATATTAGGAAAAAATTCTTCCCTGTGAGGGTGCTGAGGCCCTGGCACAGATTGCCCAGAGAAGCTGTGGCTGCCTCATGCCTGGAAGTGTTTAAGCCTGGATTGGAGAGGGCTTGGAACAACCTGGGACAGTGGAAGTGGTCCCTGCTCATGGCTGGGGGTTTGTCAAAGGATGGCCTTCAAGCTCCCTTCCAACCCAAACCATTCCATGATTCTGTGATTCTCACACCTCAGGTTTTACTGTCAGCTCTTGCAGTGGGAAAAATAATTCAAGTTGCCATTAATATGTGGAAAAAAGTTAAGTAATGCCTGAGGGCTTTAACCTGTACAAGCTGTGGGCTGGGGTGTAACACTTGCAACCAGCAAAACAAGAGCAGAAATTCCCATTGGTTTTCAGAGGCAGAAGCTGCAGAGGCAATGTGCTCTTTTTCCTGGGAAGCTCTCTCTGTGCTCGAAAATTAAATATACTTGGAAAATTTCCTGGGCTATGAGGGCAACTGGCACATCCCGAGCTGCCTCTGTGCTAGGAACTTGTTTAGATGAAAATTGTCTCGTGGGCCTGAACCATGGAATGATGCTGGAGTGGGGCCTGGGAGGCATTTGGGAACCCCAAAGGCTCCAAACTTTAGCTGAGATAGATGGATCATGTTCTGCTGCCTGAGGATGTTCCCAGACAGTTCAACATAGTGTTACACAGCCTTCCAAAAATGCTGACCCAAGCTCATCTTCTTCTTTACAGCTCCAGCACAGAGAATTTCTTGCCAGCATGTGCCATTTTCTGACTATTCAACCATTGTCATCCTCATGTTGGTGGTTTTTTTGGTTTGTTTTTTTTTTAACACCCTCTCTGTCATCTGAGGTCACCAAATAAAAGGGCAGTCACTTATTTTACAGAATCACAAAATCCTAGAATGTTTTGAGTTGGAAGAGGCCTTAAAGATGATCTATTCCCAACCACCCTACCACAGCCATTTCAAATTTATACTGTTCAGACAAACTCAAATCAAGAAAATAAGTATTTTGAAGCTGCAGTGGTCAAATGCAATAAAAAGCAAAGGTCTCTTTAGTTTAAGGTTATCCCATTGTGCCACTGGCCTTGGCTCATGTTAATAAGTGTTACCACACCATTCAGTCACTTTTGACCCTCCAGTCCAGGTTCCCATTTTCCATATGAGTTATTTAGTTGCCTGGAAATCCAAAGGAAACTGAACTTATGCTTGAAATTCCTTTTTCTCTTTTTTTTTTACAGGATGTTAATCTCTTAGGTGTTTCTAGAAAATTTCCTTTCAGAGAGCACAGATAAGCATTGATGTATATCAGAATGACTTATTCAGTGGTGAGATGGTATCAGTTGTGAAAAAAAAGAACTTTTGAAACACATATTTTCATCTTTTTAAGTCACACTCTCTCTCTGCTTGTGCAGTATTTGCTGATCTTAAATGTTACCATGAGATCGATTCCCTCCTGTAAAAACATGGCTTTTTTAGCAAATGACAATATTTTTATTTCTCACCATGATTGTTTCCCACACAGATATCTGCTTTATCTGGGGCGTGGTTGCACATTTCTGCCAGGCTTGATGCCTTACACGTGAAACTTTCCATTGCCCTGCTTGGATTCACTCATGGTCTCCTCACTTGGTTGTGGAAATCCTGACCTGGGAGTGACCTGTCCAAATCCAGGTGCTGCCACCACAACACCAACCTGTTGGATCTCTGTTATTCAAACCCAGGAATTTCCACCCAAATTTGAGATCCAGGAGGGTTCAGAATGGCAAATTCAGCTACAAGGGGCATTCAAATGAAAATGTTTAGGTTATTTGAGTGATCTTTTGTACATGAGAGATGTTACACACCCCCAGATTAAAGGCTGTATTATACATGTTCAGAACAGAAAACGTTTTTGGTACCAATGTATTTGCTTCTATTTTAGTTTGTTAAAGGGAATCATAGTTGGCATATGAGCTGGTTTGTTGACAGAAGGAGGAAAAAAACATGAAGCCTAGCCAAATCATTCCACCTACAATATTAATTAGCTCCAGTATGAAGAAGTCATTCAGATTTTATCTTTTTTTTTTAAATATATATTTATATACTGATTAGAAGAGCAAGGACCAAACTACTATTTATCAGCTCGTTTGAGCCAGTTATGTTATTAATATACTAAAAGTTTAGATGTCCTGTAATTTAAGTGTTCACATCCTCCATCCTACTTGTGAATCAGATCCAAACCCCGTTGAGCACAGGGGCTTTTATTATAAAAACATTGCCAACTGCCGAGATAAAATCCTGCCTCTTGTGAGATTCAAAACCAAATTGTTACGCACAAGCCTCAGCTTCTATTGAAGAAAATAAAAAACAAACCAATAATTTGAATTTGGGGGGAAAAGGCTGGAAGGTGGGACATGAATTAATCTAAAGGAAAAAAAAAAAAAAAAAAACAAAAAAACAACCAACCCAGAAGCTGAAGAAGGTTTATTTTTGTTGATTTTTTATCAGAGGTTTTTAGTCCTGCTGGATGAAAATCACAAATGTTTCTGGTCATCCCAGGGTTCCTCGGTGCCTTCCTCTACAGATCAGTGGCTGGAGGAACTTGGCAGTGAGTGTTGGTGCTCTGCAAGGCACTCTGGAATGTGGCAATGGACACACAGATGATCTCATCCCACGCCAGTGGAGCCAGGGACTCCCAAACAGAGCAGGAACTGCCAAGGCAGACACAGCCAGGG
Source organism: Prinia subflava (assembly GCF_021018805.1). Taxonomy (NCBI): domain Eukaryota; kingdom Metazoa; phylum Chordata; class Aves; order Passeriformes; family Cisticolidae; genus Prinia; species Prinia subflava. The sequence goes on along the minus strand of NC_086247.1, from coordinate 2,490,155 downwards.
CTGCATCTGGGAATTATTGCCTTACTGAGAGGCTCCATGGCTTTCCTGAGGCTTCAAGGGGTCTGTGAGAAGCTGCTGCTGGAGAGGAGTGCTTAAAGAGGTTCTACACCCTCAGAGCCCTCCCAAAGAAGCAGAGAACCGTGATGGTCAGGGCCACAAAGATGATTAAAGAGCTCCTCTCCTATGAGGAAAGGCTGAGGGGATTGGGATTATTCAAATTGGAGATGAGCAGGCCCCAGAGAGACCTCACTGCAGCTTTTTAGTACCTCAAGGGGCTCCAAGAAAGCTGGAAAGGGACTTCTAACAAGGACATGATAGGACAAAGGGAAATCACTTTAAGCTGAAAAGGAGTAGGTTTAAATTGGATATTACGAATAAATTTTTCCCCATGAGGGTGATGACACCCTGGCAGAGGTTTCCCAGAGAAGCTGTGGCTGCCCCATCCCTGGAATGTCCAAGGTCAGGTTGGATGGGGCTTGGAGCAACCTGGAAGACGTCCCTGCTCATGGCAGGGGGATGGAACAAGATGTTCTTCAAGCTCCCTTCAAACCCAAACCATTCCCTGGTTCTGGGATTCTATATTTTCAATCATGGAATGCCCCCTGAGGAGGGACTCTTGTGAAAAACATGTGGGTACAAAACATCACACAGGCTGTGAGCCTTCTGCTAGTCCTCAAAGACAGATGGTATGTGAGAATAAAAGACTTTGTTATAGGTTTAGGGGGACTTTAGTTGGGGGAAAGACGTGAGCTTGACTAACTATCCTGTTTTTAAGTGGTTATCCCTTATTTCTGAAAGACCTAAAGATGGCAAGCTCTTCTTTTGTTGAAATAATCATGGAATCACAGAATGGTTTAGGTTGGAAGAAAACTTAAAGATCATCTAGTTCCATGGGCAGGGACACCTTCTATTTCATCCATTTCTTCCAGGTAACTAAAAGATCAGCTTAATCATCAACCACATTTTTGCAGGACAGAACTGAAGCAGAGTGGCTGTTTATGGCACTTTTCAGTGCAAAACCTGCCTTGAAAAACCTTTTAAGAAAAGTGAGCCCAAGCCTGGACAAATTAGTTTTAAGAAAAGCCCATTCATGTTGTCCTCAGCAGTCCTGAATTACTCACTTGAAATAAAAATAATGGACTTTGCCTGTCAAAATGTGCTATTACCCCATAAAACCCTGCCTTTTCACTTTTTACTCAAGTAGAGAAATTGCATGCAAGGAATCAGACCTGTGAAAGGCCCATTAGCAGCTCGGCAGGCAGGCAGCAGATGCTCACCAGAGGAGCAGATCAGCTTCTTTGCAAGGCTGCAGGGAGGTTATCTGTGGGTTAAAGCCTCCAGAGGTGATGGCAAGTGAGATCCTTCTGATGGGTCTCTGGGAACATCCTTCCCCAGCCCAGAAGCTGCTGGGTCATCACTCCAGTGTGGAGGCAACATAAGATGTGTCTGACTCCAGCCTGGATCAGCAGGAACATCTCTGAACTACATCAAGAGGTGATCTTGGTCCAAATATCAGAGGAGGTCTGGATAGAATCTCTAGGATGAACAATTTGAGAAGGGCAGCAAAGCTGGGGAAGGCTCTGGAGCACAAATCTGGTGAGGAGGAGCTCAGCCTGGAGAAAAAGGGTCTCAGGGGAACTTTATTGCAGACAGTAGGGTGTGGCCAGGTTGGTCTCTTCTCGCAGGGAACAAGTGGCAGGATGAGAAGAAATGACCTCAAGTTGCTCCAGAAGAGGCTTAGATAAAATATTATTATTTTGTTTGGGTTTTTTTTTGCATGGAAAGGGCTGTAAAGTATTGGAACAGGCTGTCCAGAGAAGTGGTGGATTCATCATCCCTGGATATGTCAAAAAATGTGTGGATGTGGTCCCTGAGGACACAATTCAGTGGTGAACAGTGTGATAGTGCTGGGTTGATGTCTGCACTTGATATCTTCGAAGTCTTTTCCCACTTTAATAGTTACATGATTCTATGACTGAAAAAATTCTCTTTACTTGACCATCACAAGTAAGGCAACATGAAAACAAAACAACTCATATACAATTTTTGTGCAGGGCTGAAACACTTGAAATATTTTCCCTAATGAAGATGTGAAGAAAATTACACATTCGCTTCAACAGAAGCAACTCGTGTGCCACAATTGTATCTATGATCATTCCTATGGGTCATTAGAAAGAAAGAACAAATTAAAACGAGCTCTTCTGAAAAATTCACCCATTGTTAAACAATATATCTTGGCAGAATAAAAGCATTGCATGTTTCGAGTGATATGCTAGCTCCATTTTCAATCAAAAGAATCGTTAAAGGCTTGGTTGAAAAGGGTGTATTTTCCTCTGTGGCCACTGGTGCTTTGAACCATGGAAATGTTAAAACACTTCTGGCAGATGCTCATTCCCATACAGTAGAAAGAGAAGTGATCTATTGTCTGCTTAATTATTTTTAATAACAGAGGAAAAATCCATTAGAAATGCTTGAAATTGCAAGAAGTGTATTAGATTGGCTTCACAACGTGTCGTTGTTTGCAGATAACAAAGCTCACACAGACTTCCACGGGACCAGTGCTGCTCTCGGTCCGTGCTCGTAGGGAAATATGAAATAAACGAAGTTCTTAGTCAGAGATAAGATCTCTTCTTAGACAAGCTGATATTTTTGTGCCCCTCACTGAAAGAAAGACTTTGAGGGGCTGGAGCGTGTCCAGGGAAGGGAACGGAGCTGGGGAAGGGTCTGGAGCACCAGGAGAGGCTGAGAGAGCTGGGGGGGCTCAGCCTGGAGAAAAGGAGGCTCAGGGGGGACCTTCTCACAACTCCTTGATGGGAGGATGGAGCCAGGTGGGGGTCGGGCTCTGCTCCCAGGGAACAAGACGCAGGATGAAACAGCCTCAAGTTACTCCAGGAGAGTTTAGGCTGGATATTAGGAAGAACGTTTCATTGGAAGAGTTGTAAAAGGATCGGAACAGGCTGCCAGGGAAGTGGTGGAGTATTCCCTGGAAGGATTGGAACAGGCTGCCCAGGGAGTGGTGGAGTATTCCCTGGAAGTGCTCAAAGCGTGCGCTTGAGGCTGTTGTTTAGTGCTGAACAGGATGCTGCTGGTTTGACAGCTGGAATTGATGATTTTAAAGGCCTTTTCCAGCCTCGGTGATTCTGTGATTCTGAGGCATAACTGAGGAAATAGAAAAATAAAGAAAAAAACCCTACGTGCACAAAGTCTTCTTCAAATACAGAGTAGAATCAGCAGCCTGCCAAGCTCAGTGGAAGGGAGGAGCCATTATTCAAAATTAAGTTAATTTATTTTTAACACATTTTTGGTTGAAAAGCTTGGAAGTGTCAGTGGAGCCAGAGAGATGCAGGAAGTAGGACAGATCATAAAGTGATTGGCATCTCCTGGACATAGGAAGAGGGTGTTCATAATTCACAGAAAATACTCAAGGCTGAGTTCTAGACAATTCTTAAACAGTGAAACCTTTAAAGATAGAGATTACAAATAGTATGATATGTCAAGTGAATATTCAACAGCATTACCAACCAGATTTGTGAAATTTATCCCTAAGTTAGGTTTCTTGAGAAAACTGATTTTTCAAGGCTCTCACCTTCATTTTAGTTTTGGATCGCCAGAGAATTTCACAGAAATGTTGCTTGGAGGACACTCATGGAAGGCATTCAGTGCAGCCTCTGCCTGAAACAGGACCAAAATAAAATCAAGTAACCAATGACTTCTCCCAGGCAAGTCTTGACACTTCCATGACCTCTGTAGTGAACAGGTTCAGTGCTTTTTGAGTGCAGGGGTTGTTTTGGGGTTTATTGAGAGCCATGCAGTGATAAGACAAGGGGGAATTGGTTTAAGCTGAAGCAGGGTAGGTTTAGATTGGACTTTAGGAAGAAATTCTTCCCTGTGAGGGTGGTGAGACCCTGGCACACTGCACAGAAATTCTGTGGCTGCCCCATCCCTGGAAGTGTCCAAGGCCAGGTTGGACATGGCTTGGAGCAGCCTGGGACAGTGGAAAGTGTCCCTGCCCATGGCAGGGGGTGGAATAAAAGGATATTTAAGGTCCTTTCCAACCCAAACCATTCCATGATTCTCTTAGTTTAGTGCCATCCTTAAATGTGCTGAGGGTCCACTGTGCCCCCAGCCGTGACACTGAGGGAGGGGAAGGATGATATCAGCCCTGGCTGTTCCTGTTGTGAGCTGCCTGACAGACACCCAGCCCTTGATCCCTGTCCTTTGAACAAGGTGATCCAGACAATTTTCAACCTACTTGACAGCCTGTTCTTCCACCACTTCCTCCAAACGAGAATGCGGTGGGAGGTGATATCTAAAGTCATATTAAGCACAAGATTTGACATTTACCAATCTTCTTTCACCCACCAGCCATCCAGTCCTGTCAGAGAAGGCAGTTAGGGCCCTCAATCACACTTTGCCCTTCCTGTTGAATTCCATTATTTTTCCAAGGGAGAGGAATGACTTGGAGTGACTTACATTTTCCAGTATTTTCCTCATTACAATATTTATTGTTTTTGTTGCTATGTTTTACTTAGTTTTGGTGATTGCTTAGAAGATCAGCTTTTTTCTGTTACCAGGGATTTCCTATATCACTTAATTTTCAATCACATTGACCAGGCTTTGAGTGCTGAACAGGATTTTAATGACCCCTCTTCATCCTTCAAAAGGAGTTTGAAATTTACTGGACGTATTTCATCATATGGTTCTTGAAACCAGGAAAACGTTTACACACATCCACAAACTGTGGTTTTTTCATGATTTGTGATACATTTAGATGTGTTTGCCTGCTGTAAACCACTTCTTTTGCATGTTAGGGTACAGTTGCTTAATTTAATTTTTTAAGTTCTTTAAAGAAGATAAAAGTGAGGACAGACTTGCTCACAGTCACTCTTAACGTGTCTGTTGAAATGTGTTAAAATTCCATCTGAGTTTTATGGTTCAACATTAAAGCTTAGAATTGCACTGCAGTTTAGAGCACAGAAACCAAAAGAGAACTTATGAATTATTCTGAAAAATTGGTCATATATTTGTATCTTACCTGCAATGACTGTGATAGCCAAACAGGAAATAAATAAACAAATAAAGTTTTACTCAGCAGCATAAACCACTTCTGAAGTACCCAGTTTGTTTTTCATGGAGCGCTGTGTTCTTAACCTAATTTATTGATGTTCTTTTAAAAAAAAAAGTTTGCTGTTTCAGGATATCAGAAACATTGTGAAATAAGTGAGATCAGCAAAAGGATAGAATGAAGTGAAAGATCAAGTGGAGTGTGTTTACATGCCTCAAGAAACATCCACTCAGAAATGATCACATGGTTTTTTCTTCAAAGAACCTTTTTTCCCCTTTTTTTAAAAAATATCGTGGAATTTGATTTATTCACAGCAGCAATGAAAAGTGTCTTTTCTTTGTGCAAGCAAACAAGTTCCCGAAGCTGAAAAATACATATTCTATTAAAGTTAAATCCATCATCTCTGTAAAAAAAAAAAAAAGTAATAGATTCTGAAATTAATGTTTTATGAAATATCGTAGAGACCTTTTGTTATTTAGAAAAGTGAAGCTTGTAATAATTCAGTGGTCTATTTGAGGGCAGTATAAGGTTCACTTTAGAGGAAAATACCCAATACTCTTACAGAAGCAGTTTTTCCCTAAAATACCTCTTGTAACAAAACACTGTCCTTTATTCTGTGTGCTTTGCCTGGAGCATTGATTAGAACGTGTAATTACAGACCAGTTTTGCTGAAATCATTATTCAAAACAGGCTCCACAGAAGTTGGGACCAGCAGTTCACACACAAACATGCAAATGAGGAAGGGAGGGCAGTGCCTGAGGAGCATCTGTAAAATCATCCAGGTGGGTGCTGTGGGGTTTGCATCCTGCCATGCACGAGTAACAGGAGATAGGACAGGAGGAAATGGGCTCAGATTGCTCCAGAGGAGGGTTAGATTGGATCTGAAGAAACATTTTTTGCCCTGAAAGGGTTGTCAGATGTTAGAACCTGCTGCCCAAGTCAGTCGTGGTGTCAGCAGTCCTAGAGGGATTTAAAATATGTGTGGATGGGCTAGTGGTGGACTAGCGGTTGGACATGGTGATCCTAAAGGACTTTCCCAGTTTAAATGATTCTGTGATTCCATTTGAGCACCTTGGCTGCTGAATCAGGAGCACTGGGGCCCTTCCTTCCCCAGGGTTAACTGGGATGTTCCTGTGATACTGAACTGGGCTCTTCGTTCACTGGAGTTTGTGCACTTCAGGTTCATGAACTGGTGAGAAGAGGATGAAAGGAAAGCCTGGGTTTTTAATGGGAAAACTCTCCTGGGACAAAAAAGCCTGTGGAGGTGAGATGAGATGATGCAGCACTTCAGACACTTCAGCTCTCTCTCCAAATATCAAATGCCTGATTCTCCAGAATACAAAAATGAAATAGGGGAACACTAAAGGATAAACAAGTGTGGAGTGGGAATGAGTTGGTCAGAAATCCTGGAGCAGGAAAACCTATGGGAAGGGGTTGTTGTGTAACAGGACAGACTCATGACAAGAAATAAGCTGCCAACACACGAAAATAAAATATTTTTGTTATAGATTGACTGCTGAAGAGTCTTCTGTGTCCTAGGAAATATTAATGAATTGTGCTACCATGCTTCTCATTTCTTCTGCCTGTATCTCATCTCTTGTCTTGAACAAACTCCCTGCTGTCTCCCCTGCCTCTAAGTTTGACTTATACTAAGTTGTCCAAAGGATTTTCAATCATTTAAAAAATACTGATTTTTTTTAGAACAGCTCACTTTTTATGCGACTGATGTGAAGTATCCTAAATTGATGGTGGTTTAGGAACATGGGACCTCAAAAGTGATTTACATACTTAGCAAATATAATTCCAATTCTTTTCTATACCTGTTATTTTCCATTGTTGGCTTATCTTAGTACATACAAATAAATCCTTTTTCTTTTTTAACAAACAAACTGGATGCCAAGTTGTCTGTAATAGGTCATTGAAAATAATAGTTTTTGAGCATCTTTGGGCTTTTTTTTAACTGATTAATGTTTTCCAGACATTTTTCTGGAAACCAGGTAGGTAAAGGATGTCATAAACAAGCAGTGGCATGCTCAGAAAATAGAAAAGTCATCCTGATCCTCAGGAATCTCTCATGTGGATGCATGAGGACAGATTGTACAGACAATTGTACAATCAAACAATCCAGTCCAGCAAGGCAGCAGTGAGTGGCAATGACAATATTGGAGTAGTTAAGTGGTGCTCATACTTAGAATCATAGCATGGGTTGGAAAAAGGATCTTAAAGATCATCCAGTTCCAACCTCCTGACATGGGCAAGGACACCTTCCACTATCCCAGGTTGCTCCCAGCTCTGTCCAGTCTGACCTTGGACACTTCCAGGGATGAGGCAGCCACAGCTGCCCTGGGCAATCTGTGCCAGGGCCCCACCACCCACACAGGGAAGAATTTCTTCCTAATATTCCACCTAAACCAACACTCCCTCCTGTCACTCCAAGTCCCTGTAGAAAGTTCCTCTCCATCTCTCCTGTCAGCTCCCTTCAGGTGCCTGAAGGCTGCCACTGGGTCATCTTGAAGCCTTCTCTTTTGCAGGTTGCACACTCCCAATTTTCTCACAGCCTCTCCTCACAGCAGAGCTGCTCCATCCCTCTGATCCCCTCGGTGCCTCCTCTGGACTCTCTCCAGCAGCTCCAGGTCCTTCCTGTGCTGGGCCCCAGGGCTGGAGGCAGCTCTGCAGGTGGGGTCTCACCAGAACAGAGCAGAAGGAAATCCTCTGCCTTGACCTCCTCCCCACACTGCTTTGGATGCTGCCCAGGACAGCAGAGCTGAAGTTAAGAAAACTCAATAAAAATTATAATTTCCAACCCATCTGCAGTATCATCGTGCCCTCATTTCCTCCTCCAAGTCGTGCTATTATCCTCTGGAGTCAATGTCATCTTCTGCTTCCTCCTTCCCCACCTTCCCCCACTTGCCCAAGTGCTGAGACATTGTTTGTGACAGTGTTTTCTGAGGTTTGTTTCTTTTTAACAATAAAATAAAAGCCTCTGAAATCCCATTTTTTTTCTACAGTTGTTGTAACTGCCTTCATTAATGATACTTCTCTTTGTTAGGAGGAGCTGATTTATTTAATTGTATTTGCCAGGAATGTATCTGGAAGAAAAATAAACTGTGAGAAATAGCCCTTATCATGCCATGCACGCCTGAATTTCAAAATGATTTTACTGGAAGCTACATTATGGGGACAAAGCTGAGGCACTGTCGTTCTTCTGCACCTCAAAGACACAGCAAACCTTGACAATCCTCCAGGAGAAGCTCTGGAGCTTAGCAGGGTGTCCATTGAAATTCAAGGAAATGCCTTTCCTTTCCTTTCTGGCTTCAAACTTTGGAGTTCACAGGAATGTTAGGCAAGCCTTTTGCTTTGAAATCATCTTCCCCTCACAAAGCTGGGAGTCACCTTGGGTAGCCAGACTCAGGAATTCAGCTTCAGCACATAGCTACAGGACATTTGTGTGCTCTAGGAGAAGAGCAGAGCAGACTAAAGATATTAAAGATGGTCCCATTGGCTGTCCAGTTCTACTCATCAGAAACTGCAAATCCCACTGGAAAACATCTCTCTGCTTTAACTTTAAAAAAATACAATTAAAAAAGAGTGGTTGGTTAAGAATGTAAGGCAGGTTGGAGGAATCCCAGCAAGGGCTGATACAAAATAAAGCAGAAGCACTGACAGCAATCTGCCAGGGTGAATTTCATCTGGGGTCAACAGGATGATCTCCAGAATGAGAGTGGAGCTCAAACATTCCAAATCCTCTCTGTCCCATGGAGAATGCTGCTGGGTCTTGTGCCACTGAGAGATTTCCATTTCTGTAATAACCTTGGGATAATTGGGAAAGGCAATCTGCCAATGAGTCTGAGGGTGCCATTTGCTAGCTGTGTCCTGGGCTGCATCTAAAACAGAGTGGCCAGCGGGTCAGAGGAGGGGATTCTGCCCTTCCAGCCTGGTGAAACCCCACCTGCAGCTGTGTCCAGCTCTGAGCCTCCAGAAAAAGACTTGGACCAGTCCAGAGAGCTCCTTAAGATGACCAAGGGATGGAGGACCTCTGTTCTGGAGACAGGCTGAGAGAGTTGGGATTGGTCAGCCTGGAGAAGAGAAGGTTCTGGGGAGACCTTAGAGCCTCTTCCATTACTTGAGCTGGAAAGGGATTTATTTTGCAAGGGCTTGCTGTGATAGGACAAGGGTGGATGGCTTTAAGCTGCAATAGGGAATATTTAGATGGAATATTTGTAAAAAATTACTGTGAGGGTGGTGAGGTCCTGGCATGGGTTTCCCAGAGAAGCTGTGGCTGCCCCATCCCTGGAAGTGTCCAAGGCCAGGTTGGATGGGGCTGGGAGCAACCTGGGATAGTGGAGGGTGTCCCTGCCATGGAGAGGGGGTAGAACTGGGTGGTCTCTAAGGTCCCTTCCACACCAAACTATTCTATGGTTGAAGTCTCCAAAAACACAACCCAAGGTCTTTGGTTTCCCACCTCTCTTCCTCCAGCCCTCTCTTGGCACAAACACCTGCCTTGGGTGAGCTTTTTCCTTCTAGACAGGAATTTCTGCACTTTTATGGGCAGGGGGTTTGTGCTTAGGAGGGAGAAATGGTTTGTGTTCTCAGCATTGCGTTGCTTTTAATTCTCATAGGATTTTCTGCATGGGGAAACTGCATGGGAGTCTCATGCAGGGTGGAGGATAATACCTTCCACACTTAAGAACTTATCTAGAGCCATATTAAATTTTGATCAGTGACTGAGGAATATTTCTTCCTGGTTTTACAAATAGGTCTTCAATAGGAAATTTAAGTCCAAAGTTCAAAATCCCCAAAAGGAGAATGAAGGCTGGGTTTAAAGTTGTGATTTGAGCCCTTTAAGGATAACTTCCTTAAGGTAACTTAATTCTGGTTCCTAATTGTTCTGGCAACTTCCTATTATTGAAATGAACATTAATTAACATTGCTTTTACCATATTCTTTGCATGACCATGACTTTGAGCCATGACTTTTATCACTGATATATTTCAGAATTATCATTCTAAACCTTTAAATACCAAAATTAGTCAGTAAGAAGCTGTACCAGAGCCACGCAAAAAGTGATTCACCTGTTTTCCCATGACTCAAATACAAATAGTTCGGAATTTTTTAATGGAAAAATAATTTCCAATAACAGTGTTATATGGGAGAGGGATTCTTGACTAACCCTAGGTGTGGTGTGTCAGTGATGCAGCAATGACTAAATTCAGTCATTATTTAAAATTGCAGCTTGTAGATTCAGTATTTGCTCTATTTTCTTTCCAACTGACCACAGTGTAGGCTTTGTGTTTCTTCCTGGGCCATGTCTACATTATCCAGCACAAGAGTTACAGAAGTTCTACTGAAATAATTATCCCCACGACCAGACCCCAAGGACTCTCCCCTCCCAGGGAGCTGCTGAGCACAAGATTGGCAGTTCCATTATCTTCTAATTTACCTATTTATTTTACTTCAAATTGGTCTGGAACCTTGACCAAGATTTATAAAGCTTGTCAGTGTGACCAAAAGTGAGATGGGTAATGTGTAACGGGGATGAAGAATAAGCAAAAAGCCAATAAGCAGATTTTAAAAAAAAAGCTAAAAAACAATTTAAATTAAAATAAAAATTGGCTAGTCCCACTTATGGTGTCTGCAGTGTCCTGCACGCCAACACCTCTAAGTTTGAACCTCCAGAGATATTAATATTGTGCTAATAATAGCCAGCTCTGTATCTCTGTGTATTCCACATATGCGTAAGATGTTCGTTGCTAATTTGTCTGCAGGAAGGTCTGAAATCCTCTCTGAAGATTTAAGTGTCTTACAAGTTTTATTTTTGCATCGAAGTTGCCGAAGGTGAGCCCAGTTTCACCACCCACGCATGCACTGAAAAAAAAAAAAAAGCTTCTAATTTGCTTGGAGAAGGTCCTCCAATCCCCACCCACAGCAGGATGGTATTTTAAATTTTCTCAGAAGAGTTGATCATGGCGAGACCCTTAAATTACCACCTACGTCCACACACCCACGGGTAGATGCACTCGGGTTCTTGTAACGTGGAGCCCTGGAAAATTGACTTTTTGAGAGAACTGGATGTAGGTTTCTTCATGTTTATTGACAGAGAAAAGGTGAGAAATACAAATCTGTTTGAAAGCTCTGCATAGGGGAGTTTAAACCACCAGAAAACGGTGTCTTAACACAAGCTGGAGCTCATCTTCAGGTTTGCACACCTGTAACTGTTTTTAATTCTTTGGATTCAGACTGGAAATTAAGTTAATTTTGTGTGCTGCTGCTGTCTTATATCACAGTGATGTTTCAGTCTGGGTAGAGAATAGAACTTGTCTATTTGAAAATGAAAAGAAACCACTCAGATTCATACTGGGGCTGTTGGCAGAGCATTTCATCAGGGGGAAAGTGAGCAGGCGGAGGTCCCTGCAAGACCAGCACTGTCCCTTTTTGCCAGGCAGGGACACAGAGGCACAGGAGGGATGAAGGCCATGACTGATTCATGCTCACCTCCTCCTGGCAGGGAGGAGTGAGGAAGAGATGTTAAATCTCCCCAGTAGCATTTTCCTGTCCCAGGTACTCAAGCACTTCTGCATATTTATCCCCTCTGGGACCCTCCAGTCACTTTATCTCCACTAAGCTCTGATCTGCTCCCGGAATTTGATCCGGTCATGTCTCTGCATTCCTCCCCAACCAGGGATCCTGTTTTGGACCCAGGTCACCTTTTACAATTCCACACCACAATAAAAGAATGCTATAAAGCTGTTATAAATCATCCAAAGGAGATTATGAAGATGGTGAAGGGTCTGCAGGGGAAGGCATAAGAGAAGAGGCTGAGGTCACTTGGTTTGTTGAGCCTGGAGGAGACTGAGTGGAGACCTCATTGCAGTCTTCAACATCCTCATGAGGAGAAGTAGAGGGGCAGGCACAGAGCTCTGCTCTCTGCTGAGCAGTGGCAGGGTCTGAGCTGTGCCAGGAAATGTTTGGGTGGGATATCAGGAAAAGGTTCTTCCCCCAGCAGGCTGCCCCTTCTCCCCAGATAAGTGGTCAGAGCACCAAGTCTGAACTTGAGAAGTGTTTGAACAACACTCTCAGGCTCACTGTGGGATTCCTGGGGTTGTCCTGTGCAGGGCCAGCATTTGGACTTTGATGATCCTCATGGGTCCCTTCCAACTCAGGGGATTCTCTGATCCTAGGAATCACACTCCTCTCTGTTCCTAAACAATACAGTTGTTTCCCTGGACCTCCTTGCTACATCTCTGCAGAGTCACAGAGATTCTGACTAGAAAGGCCCAATTTCCAAAAGCAAATGAGGTCATCAACATCCCAGCTGAGATTCTCAATATACAAAAAGCCAGGGCAGTGAGGGATGTTCGACATCCTTCTAACACTGGTACATTTTGTGTTGGCATTTCAAAATTCGTGGCTGGATCTTATGCTCAGAAATGGAAATAACATGGTGATTTTCCTTAAAGAAAATCAAACACGTAGGACCATAGAATATCCTGCTTTGGAAGGGACCCACAAGGATCATCAAAATCCAACTCCTGGTCCTGCACCTCAAGGGTTACACCATGTGTCTGAGAGCATTTTCCAAATGCTTTTTGGGATGTGGGTGCAATTGAACAGGAGAGAACTTGGCTGTATCTGGACTCATTGCTTTGCTGTACATTTATTACCCACCTTTTTTTTTTCGCCCTCCATCTCTTTCAATTAGAGGCAAAAAACTGATTGCAAAGGTACAGAAATAACTATAGAAAAAGCAATGACAATGTGTTCCCAGGTTCTAGGTCTGAGATTTGTCCTCATGGTGTGGTTCTCAGGAGTCAGAGTATTAGAAATGTCAGACACTGAGTGTTTTCCTAATGGTGAGTGTGCCAAAATGCCCAGAATTACAGAAAAAAATCCACAGATGGAGTTCAGCTTCTCACCTCCACTCCAAAGAGGTCCAAAAAGACAATCAGAGATGGATGGAGAAAGGAACTTCTTCCGTTGTTGGCAGCAGCTATGGAGAGGAATCAGTGATTCAGGAACTGTCATTATGGCAGCAATATGCAGAAGCATCAACCTTAAAACTAAAACATGGAAGGGACCTTTCACATGCCAGTTCTGACAGTTTGGGAAGGGGACCTGAACTTCTTGGACAGTCATCTCACCCCAGTGCATCCAGAACAGACCTGGGGCTCATGGTTCCATGGCTTGGTTGAGGTCCTGCATGCCCATGTCAGTGTGTCCCTTGCCTAGTCCTTGGTGGCACTTAAGAGCTTGGCCAGGTCGTGCTGGAGAGGGGCATCATGTCACAGCATTAGTGGCAAGGTGGCTGTGAGAACGACATCCCCATGGGTGGCAACTAATTGGGCTTCTTGCTCTTGGGGCTGATTAATGAACCTCCAGGAAGGAGCAAATCTTGTGGTCCAGGACTTGATGAGCTTAGAAAAAAACTCAGTGAAGTTTGAAGCCAAAAAGGCTGATACCTTACGGATGCTAAACAAAGAAGCATCCACCTGATCCTAAATTCCTCAGGGGAGGGGTAAAATTCAGAGGGAAAAGCGGGATGGTGAAATTGTCTAGGAGTTACTGGTTCTGAGTTGTCGGGCTGGGGCTGAGCGACTGCTGGTAAATGTGACCTTTCCTTTGCTCCCCGTTCCTCCACACCACTCCTACCTCCTCAGAGGTGACAGAATAATATCTAACAGCCAGTTTCTCACCTCTGCAGGCCATGACTGACACTGTAAAGAACTGAGGGAATACATCTTGAGGCTTTTTTCCTCTTTTGATTTGAGCCAGGAACAGCAGATTCACACCAGCCGCGTGATTCGGAGTCATGGAAATTCTGGAATTCTGCTGTGCTTGTTCCTGCTGTGTTCCCCAGTCGTATGAAATGGCCTCTGGGCTAGAAAATGCACAGGGTGGTGGGATTTCTCCCATCTCTGGGAGAAAGTGATAATAGAAGTACCACCTCTCAGTGAAATCAGCCAAATTGACCAGATTTGGCTGTGGACAGATGCATCTTCTCTTACCTCTGGGTTTCACCTTCCATTAATGACAGAAAAAAGGATGCACATAAGAACCCAGCATATGTCTGCCTTTCAACTGCTCAATCTGAGCCCGCATAATAAAGTAGGAAGCTCCAGCTGGGCCATGAGACCTTTTTTGGGGGAGGACCCAGGATGTTTGGTGACTCAGAATATTACTACGACCCCTCTGAGCCTGAGCTAATGCCAAGGAGCAGCCAGGAGGGAAATGAAAAGGTGATAACTGCATCCACAATAATCTTCTCTAAATTAGCACTGACCCCTCAGGAAAGAGATCCTGGAGTCACTGCAGATAATGCTTTTATGGGTCATCTCAGTGGTCAGCACAAGCAAAATATGTGAATAAAACCCTAGAATTTACTACAAAACAGATGGAAAACAGAACTTCTGTTTAAAAGTGCATGTGTACATAAATCCCTGGTGAACCTAAATCTGGGGCACTGTATGGACTTCCAACCATGCCATATAAAAAAGCATGTGGTAGAGTTAGAAAAGGTAAAAAGGAAGATGATCAGAGATGTGGGGTAGTTTTAATAGGAGGAATGGCTAAATAGTAATTCTCACAGCAGCTGAGAGTCATTCTGTGCACCAGCAGCCATCTACAAAGTGATGACAAGTACGAAAAGGCTGAGTAAGGGAAGGTTATTCATTATTTCTCATACCGTGAGACAACCCAGGAACACTAATGAAGTGATCAGATAACAGGCTTAGAGCAAACAAAAAGAACTTCCTTTACACACATCCTGGAGCTTGTCATGGAAGTTAGAAATATCATGTTTTTCAGAAAGGGTTTAGAAAAATCAGGAGTGAAAAGTCTCAGGGATATCAACTAAGGACCAAACTGTGCTGGTTTTGGCTGAGATACACTTAATTTTCTTCACAGTAGCACGTATGGGCTTATAGTTTGGATCTGTGATGCAAACAGTGTTGATAATATAGAGATTTTTAGATATTGCTGAGCAATTTTTACACAGCCTTTTCTGCTCCTCATAGCACCAGCAACTGTGCTGGGGGTCCACAAGTGTTTAGGAGGGGGCACAGCCTGGACAGCTGACCCCAAATGACCCAAGGGAGTGTTTGGGAGTGGACACAGCCTGGACAGCTGACCCCAAATGACCCAAGGGAGTGTTTGGGAGGGGGCACAGCCCCAACAGCTGACCCCAAATGACCCAAGGGAGTGTTTGGGAGTGGACACAACCTGGACAGCTGACCCCAGATGACCCAAGGGAGATTCCAGACCATGTGACATCATGCTCAGCATATAAAGGGGTGAAAAACAAGGAAAGGGATGGCATTCAGAGTGATGGAGTTTGCCTTCTCAAGTCACTGTTGCATGTTCTGGAGACAAGATTTCCTGGGGATGGCTGAACACCTGCCTACCCATGGAAAAGGAGGAATGAATTCCTTGTTTTTCTTTGCTCGCAAGCATGGCTTTTGCTTTACCTATTAAAGTGGGATTTTTTTCACAACACTCTCTTTTTCTCACTTTTACCCTTCTGATGCCTTCTCCCACCAGGGCAGAGTGAGTGAGTGGCTGGGTGTCACCCAAGGTGGGGCTGGAAGGGTTCAAGACAGCTCCACGTTTGACTGGGATGTCCTGGACTGAATTTATGGCTGTTATTACTGTTCAGCTGTTAATTGGCAGCCCCTTTGTTTGCCTGGGTGTCTGTCTGAGCCAGGCAGTTCATTGCAATACTAAACCCTGTAACTTGACTTAAGGGGACCAGGGGTGAGGACTGTAATGGAAATACCTCAAAATTGTTGTAATCTGTGTTTTGGGCTGCATATTTTTAGGAACTGTTCTGGCAGGAACCACCCAAATCAGTGTAGGACAAGCTTTATAAACTGCAGGTGCAACCAAACTGGGTTTGGGGCCCAAAAACTCCACAGCACACATCCCCTTTCCTCTCCTGAGTGACCCCCATCACAGCTGGAGCCCAAAGTCATGGACTAAGTGAGCCCAGTGGACATTTGTGGCTATTTGTGGGCACTTTATGGGCATTTTATGAACATTTCACAGCATTGATCCATAGATTAGAAGAATGATATCTATGTGTTATATGAAATGATGGGAAGTGGGGTGGAGGGTAACACAATGTGTTGGATAATGTTGAACCTAAGCAAGTTGTAAATGCTATGGAATAATGGGTGGGGAAGGTGTTGCTTTAGGTTGTTAATTTAATTTCCTTCACAGAAGCTTATGTGGGACTATTGTTTGGATTTGTGCAGAGCCCTGCTCTCCTGGACGTGGCCTGAACTCCTACCTGGCCATGGGAAGTGAGGAATGAATTCCTTCTCTTTGTCTGTTTGCATGTGTGTGGTTTTTGCTTTAACTTTTAAACTGCCTTTATCCGAACCCACAAGTTTTCTCACTTTTGCCTTTCCAATTCTCTACCCCTTCCCACTGGAGAGGAGTAAATGAGCAGCTCTGTGGGGTTTCATTGCTGGCTGGGGTTAAACAATGTCACTAACTGAGAATGATCTGGCAAAACCTTTGAGAAAAGATGAAATTCCCTTTATACCCTCTTACTTTCCCCAAAAGTCCCATTCAGCAGATCTGTGACTGGGCAAGGAAGATTCAGGTCTTGGCCATGATGGTAAATTTATAGCAAGGAAACAAATGTTCCTACCCTCACCCTATAGCCTGGTTTCATTCCAGCATGGCCTTAGTCAGGAAGTTTAACTTCAGTAATTTCCTAATTAATTTCAGGACTGGGAACAACTGATCAGACATCAGCTCTCAGAAAAAAATAAAAAAAAGAAGAAATAAACCCACATCTGGAGGCTGTAATGAATCACAGCCTGCCCCCGAATCAACACATTGGGCTGCCATGAAAAAGATGAGCACAGTTCTAGGCTGTGTAACCTGCCAGAGAGGCTCTGCTCACCCCTGGGAACTCCTCACTCGGAGGAGATTATGTAAAGTGGGGCACTCCATTTCCAGAAAGGTTTGTCCTACTTCAGGAATACCTAGTGGGAACCAAAAGAGTAACCAACAGGGGAAAAGCTACCTGTGGGGGAATGTTAAAATCATTATCTCCTTCAGAGGGCTGAGCGGAATGTGGTGGTGCCGTTCAAATCCGTGAAGGATCGTTTCATCACGGAAGAAGAAATCCAGGGGAAAAGTTTAAGGTGCTCTGGGGAAGAGGGGTGTTGGGTTGTCTGGGCAGCTGAGGGAGGTGGAGGGGCTCAGCCTGGAGAAAAGGAGGCTCAGGGGCTCTGCAGAACTCCCTGACAGGAGGGGGAAGCCAAGGGTGGGGGCTAAGGCTCTGCTTCCAGGGAACAAGCAAGAGGAAATGGCCTCAAATCATGCCAGGGGAGGTTCAGGTTGGATACAAGGAGGAATTTCTTCATGGAAAGTGTTGTTAAGCATTGGAAGGGGCTGCCCAGGGAGGGGCTGGAGTCCCCATCCCTGGAGTTGTCCAAGAACCAGCTGGACGTGGCACTCAGTGCTCTGGGCTGGGTGACAGGGTGGGGATGGGTCAAAGGTTGGACTCAGACTCAGAGGTCTTTTCCAATCTAAATAATTTTGTGATTCTGTGGTACCAGGAGAGATTTTCCAATGATCAGGACCACAAAATACTGAGATTGCCTGCAACATCTCCATCATGGGAAGCCTTAGAAAAAAAAAAAAGTTTAAACAAAGATCCATCAACAGTGACCTAGAAATACTGTGTCTTGCTTTGGGACAGGAAAATAAACTATGCAACCTCTTGAGTTCTCTTCCAGACCTATGAATTTGTAATGCTGTCACAAACCTCTCCCACAGGCTTGATAATTTGTGTGAAAACACTTTGGGTGTCTTGAATTAATTACAGAGCCCTTCACCAGATTGTGGATTGGGACTGGCAATGTCATTCCAGCAAGGTCCATGAAACACAGCTATTTCAGCTTTCTATTCCTAGGGAGACATCTTCATTTCTCTTCCATGCAGTAGGGTTCAAGAAGAATTCAGGCTTTGCTGGGTTTTTAGGGTAGAAATTGGAGGAGCACCACAAATAATTTAATCCTTATTTCTTTAATCACAGCTAGCAGGAGCACAGGGTGCAGTTTCTCTGTCCTGGCTTCTGTTTCTCCAGAACAGGATGGGTAAAGATTTCATGGTCACCCAGGAGGAGCTGTTTTGTGGGATTAGGGAGGAGAAGGTTCTGCCTCAGAGGTGGTGGCAGAGGGTGCTCAGAGCAGCACAGCATGGGAGGCAGCACGAATGGAGGTGTGGAGGAACTCAGCCACTGAAGAGCGGGACTGGGCTGAGGGCATCCAGCCCTGTCCTTCCAGATCCTGTCCCCATCAAAGCTGAAGGACAAAAATCTGCTCTTGCCTCATTTTGAACCATTCAGCTCACAGCGGCTGGAGGATGGAGGAATGAGCAGGACCCTCACACCTCTGCCTTACCCCGGAGATTAACATCTCCCAGATATCTGCCCTGGCTGTGTAAGATGTAAATGTCAGCAGGGAATGGCTTGGAGATGGCTGGGATCAGCCACGAGATCTGTGTGCTTTATGTAGCTGATATTGCTGGGGCAATGCCTTGTACAAAAGATCTAGGTGAAGAGAATGTCATCTTGTTTATTTATCAGGGTATTTATCAGTGCAGCTGGCAAATATTTGCTACAGCTTGTAAGGAGCAGTCAGTAAAAATTTCCAGTGTCTGAAAATTCTCCCTTTCTCAAGCAAAACATCTGGTTGGACAAAGTTGTGGGTTTTTTGTTGTTGGTTGTTGTTTTTTTTTTCCCTGCTGCTTACAGAGTATTTGGTGTGGTTGTCTGGGATGTTCTCTGTGTGTTTTCTGCCAGATGAGCAGATTGTTTACTCTACTGGCTGCCTTCAGCTTGTATTGTCAGGCAGGGCTCTGCAGGGCCCTCTCCATGAGTCTGCTGATTCCTCTGCCTTGCATTGGCTTTCTGGCACGACTGAAAGGCAACGGGAAATGTATGGGAAAACAGTTCCCTGGGAAGAGCTGCCAGAAAGAGGCTCAGGATTCACTTGGGTTCTGAGCATCCCCGAAAGACTGGAGCATCTCCTGATGAGTACAGGCAGAGAGTGGGGCTTGCTCAGCCCTGAGAAAAGACAACTGAGAGAGGAAGTTATCAGTGCCTAAAATATCAACGGGAGGGGTCAGAGGATGGACCAGGCTCTGCCCCTGGGGCCCAGCAATGGGAAAAGAGGAACGGGCAGGAACTGATCCCAGAAAGTTCCACCTGGACATGAGACAAAACTTCTTCCCTGTGCAGTGACCAAGCCCTGAACAGATCCCAGAGAGGGTGTGGAGTGTCCCTCACTGGAGATATTCCAGAATCCTCTGGACACAATCCTGTGCCTGTGCTCTGGGATGGCCCTGCTGGAGCAGAGGTTGAACCAGATGACCCCACTGTGATCCCTTCCAGCCTGACCCATTCTGTGATTCTGTGATTCTGTGAAAAACCCATTTATGAGCTGCTTGGCTTTGTGCTGGAATAAATGCCTACAGCAGTTCCTCTATGTCCTTTTCTATCCCTTTCCCCCAGACCGTGTGAGAGCACTCCAAAAACTGAACGAGGACCACCCAGATGCTCTGTGTGAGATGTTTCGTGCTGTGACATCGGACACAATCCAAGGCCTCTCGGTGTTGCAGCACCAGAAACAGAAACTTGTGTTTCCACTGCACAGGAATGGGGAAGGAGATCATTTCAGCACAGCTGTTGTTGGCTCTTGGTCTCTGACAGCCTGGGATGGGTTCTCATCCAAAATGTACCCCATACTGTATTTTAATTAAACTGAACAAACAAACCAATCACGAAGCCATCCAGCAGAGCTAACTTTGCTTTGTGGTTGAGCTGGACTCTGCACCACCACAAGGAGGGGAAACTGGATTTTGGCACAGCTCCTGCTGTCTAAATACTCCCAGCCAAGAACTAGGATAGACTTTCTTACAATAAAAAGTTGCTGGGGAAAAAATGAAAAAAACCCCAAAAAACCCAGAACAACACAACAATCCACAAAGAAAATGGCTTCAGGACTGTTCTCCTCTTGCCCGTATTTATTCAAGCTGTCTTCCTCTCTCTGCAAATTTGGCAAACAGAGTCTGGCATCCCAGCTCAGGGGACACCTGTTAAATAAATAGGCTCAGTCTCTAACTGCTGCATTCATGGCAGAGTTTCCTGGTTCCCTTAGGCAGCTAATTTTTGTCGATTATCATACAGTACAGAGGGATTGTTTGTGCCTCTGCATCCCATCCCGGCATGGCCGCGTGACTCAGGCCCACTGCCTGCGTGGAATAAAGAATTATTTGATTCTAAGATTCCATGGGTTTTTGGTTTGTTTTTCTTTTTTTTTTAGTGTGGATCACAGTGCAGGGAGAGGCAGCCAGGTGGGGTTCTCGTGGAGGTGAACTGAGCCCCTGTTGATTTTTTTGGTTTTCCCTTACCAATGCCTTTTCAAAGAAACCTGAGAGTTGGAGCGAGGCTTCACTAAGAAGTTGTTGCTGCCTGAGGTAGAGAGACAAATAAACTTCCTAGGAGGCACCAAATGGGCTGGGAGGCCCTCAGAGAAGAGCTGAGCAATGGAAGGCATTGAGGGCAATAATTTTAATACTGAGGGCTCCAGGATGCTCAGAGGAATTTGAAGTTGTGAACTTCCCCTCCCTGTCAGTGTTCAGGGCCAGGTTGGACTTTGGGGCTTTGAACAAACTGGTCTAGTGGGAGGTGTCCCTGCCCATGTCAGGGGGATGGAATGAGGTGATCTTCAAGGTCCCTTCCAACCAAACCATGTATTTATTCTATGATTCTATGATTCTATGATTCTATGATTCTATGATGATTCTATGATGATTCTATGATGATTCTATGATGATTCTATGATGATTCTATGATGATTCTATGATTCTATGATTTGAACTGTCCCAGAAGATGCCTGCACACAGAAGGAGACGGCATTCCTACAACACACAGGCAACATGGAGAGGAGGAGCATGGAGCCACACCGGTTTTACATAGTCTTGGGTCTGTTTCTCCTGAGATGGGCCTCAAAACTTACATACAGTGCTGGTCTAGGTTTTAGAGGAGGACTTATCCCCCACCAACTACAAATCCAGGCTGAAAGAGCTCATACTCTATTCCCTCCACCACACAGTCTGGTTGTGTGGAAGAGCCACCTCCAGCAACCCAAAAAGCTCTCTCAATAGAGGTGTTAGGGTTCATGAGCTTATTAGTGGTGGTTTTAATTCATAAAATTGGAGGAACATAGTTTGGGTTCGAAGGGATCTTCAACATCACCTCATTACAACCCCTGTGCCAAGGTTAGGGTCACCTTACACTAGACCAGGTTGCTCCAATCCTCATCCAAGCTGGCCTTGAAGACTTCCAGGGATTGGGAGCCCAGAGCATCACTGGACCACCTGTCCCAGTCTCTCACCACCCTCACAGTGAAAAATTTCTTCCTAATATCTAACCTAAATCTACCCTCTTTCAGCTTAAAGTCTTTAAATTGTAAGGTCTTAAGGATTTAGTAGCACAAGAACATCATTATGGTTCTTTAACGAGACTTCTCAAAGTCTTCTCTTCACTGCAGTGTCTTCACTGGACTTGGGCTGAAGACTAAAACCACTGCCTTCAAAACAGAGAGGAAGGTTCCCACTTTCAAAGCTGATGGGCACAGCTGGGACTTCAGCCTTTGGTGCCCAGCTCTCCCCGAGGTCTGAAGCTTTAGCAATGAACATCAAAACTCAGTAATCAATGGAAGGTGTTGTGTGGTCTGGAGAAAGGGAGGCTCCAGGGAAACCTCATTGCTCTCCACAAGTCCCTGACACGAGGGTGCAGCCAGCTGGGGGTCATTCTCTTCTCCCAGGTAACAAGTGATAGGATGAGAGGAAATGAACTCAGAGTCCACCAGTCCAAATTTAGACTGGATATTAGTGAAAAATTTCTTCACCAAAGAAGTGATCAGGCTTTGGAGCAGGGCAGTGATGGAATCATTGTCCCTGGAAGTGTTCAAAAGCCATGGAGATGTGGCACTTGGGGACACGGTTTAGCAGTGAACAGGGCAGTGCTGAGTTAATGGCTGGACCTGATGGTCTCAGAGATCTTTTCAGCCTTAATGATTTTATTGTTCCATTCTTTTTCTTGCTAAGTTTGGGAAGCAGATGGCCCTGCTCAGTTTGACTTCTTTCTTCTCCATGTCCTGTAGTCCCCATTTCAAATCCAGCCACTTCCCTGCCCAAATGGGGTATCCAAGTACTGCCATCCTTGTTGTAGGAAAGGCATAAGTTGATGGTTTAACACCCTTTGTTAAACCAAGAAATACACTGAAAATGGAAGTTGTTTTCACACACACACACAGTTTTTGTCAGCCAGATCTGCTCTGCCCTCCTGAGAAGGCTGGGATCTAGAAAGGGGTGGATTCACTACAAGCACTGTTGAATTAAGGGTGGGATTTCTGCCAAGGATTCAACTGAGAGGAGCAGCCCATCTATTTCTGTGGACTCCTGTATGAAGTCAGAGTCTTGAGGGATTCTCCATACTGGCTACAAAGATTCACAGTTTATTTCCGACCACAGAATAAACTGAGTCTATCTATAGATTTGGCTCAAAACTGGAACTCCCTGGGAATTCCACTGAAAAATCCCCTCTGTTTTCTTTCTAGAGATAATTATTCTGAAATAGAATGAAACTCCAATCTCCTGTGGAATGGGAACTCTCACACTCAGTTTAGAGGAAGTTGTGAAGGGTCTCCCTTTAAATCTTTTTCAAGCATGTCTGAGGGTCTCTGAGGAGCCTGAAACCCAATCTGCCAACTCTGGAAAGGATGGGAACCCAAGCAGTCCTGAAAACCCTGAATAAAAGCCAAATACGATGTTGTAGAAGATTGGGGGGATTTTTTTTATCTCCAGAGTAAAATAGTTGATATTCTATAAACTTAACTTTCTCAGATTAAAAAAAAAAAAATTCTTGTGAAAATATCATCTGCATACATAGATATGCATATTATATATATTCTAAACCAGTGCACATTAAATGGAAATGATGCTGCTATTTCATGTATAGAATCATAGATTGGTTTGGATAGCAAGGAACTTTCAAGATCATCCAGTTCCAACCCCCTGCCATGGGCAGGGACATTTCCACTGTCCCAGGTTGTTCCAAGCCCCATCCAGCCTGGTCTTGGACACTTCCATGGATGGGAATTCCACAATCCCTCTGGGTAAAGGTTAATATGAAGTTTATTCAGTCCCACTCAAGAAGGTATCCAGCTTTACAAAAGAAAATATTAAATTTTTTTATCCCTGACATTCCTGATTGCATGAAATGGGTGGAGAAAGCAGAAGAAAACTCACTTTTTATGTCCATGTATGTGTTGAATGAGACATTCATCTGATTCCTTCCATGGCTCTACCAAACCATCCCTAAAACAGATGCACAACCTGGCAATAGGTCTTACATAACCCACTCAGCTGCCTAAAAGGAACAATTTCTTCATCTCATCCAAATGAGGAGTGCAGGTTTGCATGCAACTCCTAAACATGGATGATCCAGTCCCTCTTTTCTTCCAGTCTCTTGGATCCCTCCAGTTTCTGAGGTCATGCCTGGGAAGATCTTCTCAGTCTGAGCCCATTCCTGTTTCTCAGCCTGTTCTGCAGCAGGGCACAGCAGGAGCAGGCAGGGTGCTTTAGAGCTGGGTGCATTAATAATTGTCTCCACTCAGGGTTTCCCTGGCCAGATGTCCAAGACTGCGTTTCCCATTTTGCCTGGCTGAACGTGTTTTGCAAGGAGCAATCCCCTTCCCTGTCTATTGTTGTCATTGTTTGTTAAAACCTGACCTTGCAATGAGACAACTCTAAACACATTGTACTGGGATAAACCCAGCTTGTCTGGTTATTCCCCGGCTTCAGCCTCAGCTGTGAGGTGCGGGAGCATTCCCCTATTTGTCTGGTGTTCATGACTGAACAAAAAAGATCAATTCTCAGCTCTAGCTGCAAGAGAGAGCTTTAAAATGCCATTACACCCTGTGTCTTTGCTTTGCTTGAGGTCTATCAGTGGATCAGTTGTACCTGAGTAGCAGCCGAAATCCCTGTTTTAAAAAATATTTGCTGTGCAGCCTCAACAGAAACTCAGGTACCAGGAATCCTTTTCTCCATTCTCTCAAAGATGCCCAATTCTCATTCACTGTGATTTTGCCTCTTTAATCATTCATTTTCATAGAATCACAGAATGGTTTGGGTTGAAGGGAGCTTAAAAATCATCTAGTTCCAGCCCCTCTGCCATGGCAGGGATATCCTCCACCGGATTTTAATGGGAGTTGATTTTTTCATTCACATCGATTTTAATGTTCATGTCAACAAGTTACACACACATTTGATTCAACACCTAAAAAACAATATATCCTAATCTGCTTATTTTATTGGTGTCATTTGTCTCAATTCTAGCAGGGGCAATATTGCTTTACAAGGATTTTGAAATACAATAAACTAATTTTATTTACTGTACACCTGGTAAGTCTGAAATATAACCACACTCTGTTTTTTTCATCTTATTACAAGAATGACACATCTGGATAACTAGAACTTATTAAGTCATCTCTTCATTTTAATATCTGCCACTCTTGCTGTATATGCAGGGTAATTTAAATAGCAGTAATTACCTAGAAAACATCTTTGTGTTGGAATAATTTGCAATTTGCAGCACTGTTTGGCTGCCTCTCCTGAATGAAGAATTGTGGAGGTTTCTGAGTATTGAGTAACTACATAGGAGCAGAAACTTCAGATTATTGCTAGACATGCCTATTACTCAGTAGAGTTGTGTCTTCCTTTGCTTCATCTCAAGTTTTACATGCTGAAAATTGGCAAAATTTCTTTGCTGGAGTGAGATCAGAAGTTGAGCTGTGCTCATGTGCACCAGACATTCCCTTCTCATGACAGA
This sequence comes from Prinia subflava, assembly GCF_021018805.1. Classification (NCBI taxonomy): domain Eukaryota; kingdom Metazoa; phylum Chordata; class Aves; order Passeriformes; family Cisticolidae; genus Prinia; species Prinia subflava. Next base: position 2,465,181 of record NC_086247.1, on the reverse strand, counting down.
AGGTAAAGAAAGAGGTAAGACATGAAACATAACCCAGGAATATTGACCAAGCCCTGGTTCACTTCCAGATTTGGGATCCATTCCCAACTGTGCTCAGACTCATCACCAGACTGCACAGATGAGGGAGATTTTGGAAGCTACTCATTTAAAAATACACGTATTTAAAGCTCTGTATCAACTCCTTCTGGACCTATTCAGGTAAGAAAAGTTACTCCAGAGTTCACTAACTCAGGCTTTGGTGTCGCTCCAGGTTTTCTTTCATCACTCTTGAGCAGGAATGTCCTTCAAAGCCTGCAGATGTTTTGGGAATCTGTCCATCCAACCTTTCTTCTACATCACTGAAGGGGTGGATGAAGAACTCCAAGTATGGGCTTTACTTATTTTTGGTCCCTTTTGAAGCTGGATGGTGAAAGACCCTCCATGCATGCTGTTGTTAGCACTGTGGTCTTTCCATTGTGGTGTTTGTATCACTCTGTGTCACCCAGCTGCTGCTGTTTCCACACGGATGACTCAGGAAGCTGTAAAATAACTGGATATCTACCCTGAGATTCTCTCCTTTCTACACTTTCACAGTACAGCCTAATTTTAGCTGCTGTTTCCATGCCAAATCATGCGGATTTTAGATGCATTGGCTGCTCTGGATCATTTAAATGTGCCCCAGAAGTAGAAGGGGCAGAGGAAACACTTCCAAATAGACAGGAAAGGTATCAGGTGTACTGGGAGTGGGTGTTCTGTTCTGAGCATGGGAAAGATGATGCCTAAGGGATGGAAAGATTGATTTTGGGACTGGGGGGAGAGGGACATTGAGAAGTGGGGTATTAAATCTAAGCTGTGCTTGTTACTGGTCTAATTATCAGGAGCAGGGCTCCTTAACCTTGAAAAGAGGCAATTGAGAGGGGACCTCATCCCTGTCTGTCAGTGTCTGCAGGGAGGGCTCAGGGCAGGGACCAGGGGGCCCAGAAATGGGAGAAGAGGAATGGGCAGGAACTGATGCAGGAAGGTCTGCAAGGACATCAGGAAGAACTTTCCTGTGCCTCCAGGGTCAGGTGAAGGGTGTGAAGGTGGTTTGGTTCCACGGAGTCAGACCAGAGCTCACAGAGCCACAGAATGGTTTGTACTGGAAAGAACCTTAAAAACCATCTCGTTCCAATCCCCTGCCACAGACAGGGACACCTTCCACTAGACTGGATTATCCCACATCTCATCCAACCTGGCCTTGTGCACTTCCAGGGATGGGGCAGCCACAGCTCCTCTGGGCAACTGTGCTAGGGCCTCACCACCCTCACAGGGAAGAATTTTTTGCAATATCCATGCTCCCCGTTCAAAGTATTCAGATTTCATTGAGGAAGCTGCACAATTGCCCATTTCTGGACTTGATTAAATTTTTCTGTTAACCAAAACTGTCAACAACCTTGTGGGGCTCAAGTCTGACACCTGAAATCTTTCATATTATATAATGATCTGGCCCGGGGCAACAGAGGCAGACAAGACAAGCGTCCTTCATCCACCCTTTCCTCTGATCATCCCAAGGAGCTGCTCACGTCAGGAGTGTTTCCATGGTTTCAGTGTCTTGAACAGACTGTGTGTGGTTCCATCCCATGCATTACTCACGACAGACACTGATGTTGGGGTGATTCAGGTGGGCTTTGGGAACTGGGAGTGATTTTCTGGAAGGAATTTTCGTCCTGTTCCAATGTGCATTTTGAAGCAGAGGGTCACTGGGAGGAGAGAAGGCATGAAGGAAACAAAAACGTCATTCACAAGAGCAGGATGAAAATGATGGGAAAGTTCTGAAGAGCTCTGCAATTTCAGTCTCCACCCCACAGCTGTGGGAAGAACAAGCAGCAGGTTGGGGTTAAATACTTGAAATTTGATGAATTTCCATACCCTGGCTGAAACAAATGGCCAGGGTACAATGATGTATCCAGGACGTGCTCCTCATCCCTCAGATGTGTAATGGAATAAATGAAGGATATGGAATTTCAGGATATACATAAATTTCTAAGGTCTGCTGGAAACTGAAAGATTGTTTTCCCAATAAAGTGCTCAAAAATATCCCCTGAACATGCTTTATTTTACCCAAGTAAGCAATTCTATAGATCTCCTTCTGGCCTTCTAGATACTATTTTCGTTTGGTTTGGGTTTTTTGGGGGGGTTTGTTGTGTGTGTGTCAGGGGGAATTGTTGTATTTTTCCACACAACATTAAGAACATTTCAGTGACAGGTTTTTACAGGACCCTGTCTGTGTGTTCCAGACCATGAACTTCTTCCTTCTTTAGAAATCATCTCAGAAAAGATCTTTGAAAAAATATTTTTGAGAGAAAATTTTTGTAGCTACGGTTCCATTTTTTTCCCAGAAAAAAACCCCAAACCCCAATGAGACAAAAATGTTTGTCTCAAATCCTGCCACCTGCTTAAGAGTTTTTCAACAAATGGCCATCACTTTTTGAACTGTTCAGTTTTTAGCTGTTGTAGTAGCATCAAGCGGCTTCTTGTTGTCATGGAGAATGAATTAACTTGCCTAAACTTGGACACTCTGACTTTAAAAGATCCCAAAAACATTTTTTTCCAGGATATCAATGGCCCATTGGCAACTTGAATTGCAGCTGGCTCCAAGGCTGGGAGAAAATTCTGTTGTTCCCTGGGTTGCCATCTTGGATAGGTCCATTTTTTTATAAACATAAACCAAAGAGAGTAATAGATGTCCAAGGACAAATTCCATCTTTTGTAACTGTCTGGGGTTTAAAAATAAGCTTTACAAAGCAAAAATAATCAGAATTTGCAGTTATTTTCTAAGTTAATCCCTTACTGTGATAGTTGGTTTGTTGGCACCTCTGACTCGCTTCAAGCTCAGATGAAAATATCTGGAAACATTGAATGGTTTGGGTTGAAAGAGACCTTAAGGATCATCTCATTCCAACATCCTGCGGTGGGCAGGGACACCTTCCACTATCCCAGGGTGTTTCCAAGACCCATCCAACCTGGCCTTGGACTCTGCCAGAAATGAGGCATCCACAGCTCCTCTGGGCAAGGGCTTCACAGGGAAGAATTTCATCCTAATATCTAATTTAAAATAACATAATAATTAAATAGCATTATGTAAAAATAGAATAATGCTATATAAAATAGATAATTAATAATAAAATGACAAATTAATTATGTAATAATAAAATAATCCTAATAGCTCATCTAAAATACCTTCATAAGAGATGTCTAACATGCATTTTGAGGAATCTCCCTCACACCTGTTGGCATTAAAATTGGATGTGGCCTTGCTGATGTTGTTGAGAATGGGAGACTCCAGCTTGAGGAACAGCTGCAGGTTGTACACCAATTATTGAAATCAAACTATTCAGTTCTCAGCAATCCAGTATTTATTTTATGTGGCCTGAAAACACTCCTGTTTTCACTTTATACTTAGAAACTTTTTTCTGATTGAGGCTGGAGCTTTGTGGCTTGATTTTGGTACCACACACAAAGCACTGGTGGTTTCATGTGTGTCCTCCCAGGCTGGATATGACTGAACACTTGACTACAGTAAAGTATAAGCAAGAGGGAAAGAGAGTTTGTTTCTTTCTGCATCTCCTGATCTGAGTGGCACCATGTGATCTGAAATAACCATCTGTTGATTATTTTTCTCCTGAAGATTGATGGATGTGATTCATGGCCCTTTCAAAACAGAGCTGCTCCCTGAAAAGATATGAGAGCTTTTGTGAGAGAAAAAGAATCACGAAATCTTAGAATGGTTTGGGTTGAAAGGGACCCTGAAGATCATCCAGTTACAACCCCCTGAGGTGTCTCCAAAGAAAAGAAGGAAAAAAGAGCAGATAGATCCAGACCTTCTTTATATTTTACAGAGGAAATTTGGGCAGTCTTGCAAAGACCACTGGAGTCTTACTGGGTTTTTCTAGGGGAATTTAATATATTTCCTTGAGCTATTAATCTGAAAAAGAGTTGCACACAGTTATTGCAGCTGAGGTTGGCAGTGCATTTCAGGACTTCTTCAAGACCCTGTGAGAAGGGTAGATTTAGATTAGATAACAGGAAGAAATTCCTCCCTGTGGTGGTGATGAGACCCTGGCACCTTCCAGAGAAGCTGTGGCTGCCCCATCCCTGTGTGTGTTCAAGGCCAGGTCAGATGGGGTTTGGAGCAACCTGGGATAGTGGAAGGTGTCCCTGCCCATGGCAGGGGGTTGGAATGAGATGATCTTTAAGATCTTTTCCAATGCAAACTGTTCTGTGATTCCAAAGGAGAAGAAAATCAGATTTCCCAAAGCCACCACAGAAGATTGCTATTCCTGAGATCTCAGTGAGGTGTGAAAAAAATCCCCTCTTGCTGGAACCTGGTCAGAGCCCATCATTTCAGTCATTTTGAGTGCTCTGAGCTGGAACTCCCGAGCAGCAGCTTCCCCTCTGAGTCCTCTCAGAGACTTCCCCTGCAACTTTATGCAAGAGATTTCAACTATCCTTTACAGGATTTCTCACATTTCTAGAATAGATACAATACTTTCTGAAATCACTGAAATATTACAAAGATGAAATTGCAAAAGAAAATGGGAAAAGTAAATTGAAAGGTAAAACCAGCAGGTAAAGCTGAAAGATTTGCTTTTCCTAAAAAAAAAATAAAAAAAGCAACCAACAAATCATACAGTAAACAAAGAAACACACAAAACCAGGAAAAACCAACACAAGTAAATTTCTGCTGAAAGTAACTTTTTTGCCGCTCAAGCACATGTCTCTGTTTACTCCCAGAATGGGTGGAGGATAAGCAACAGCCGGATAATCTGGAAATTAAAGAAAGAAAAGTCAACAAGTTGAAATGATCTATTGTAGTCATTAGTAACAGCACTGCAATAGCCCAGCTTTCAGCACATTTCAAAATGCCCATCTCCTTTTGCGCTTTCTTGTGATAAGAATAATTTCCCTACCTGTTCTCCCAAATCCCCTTAAATGATATTTTAACAGCACTTTAAACGGTGCTGGGGCAATGTTGTTCTACTTCCCCTGGGGTGAATCTTGCATTATTACTAAAGTGGGAACAACATGAGGTCTTTATGGAGCAAACCTCACCAGCATTTTTTCCCAGTGGACGACGCTCTGGGCATTATTTGTGCCTCTGTTTGCCAAAGCTTTTCCCTGCCCTGCTGTGTGGAGCTGGTCTGGAATCCCTGCACCAAAGGTGAGAGGAGTCCTGTTAACACCAAATCACAGAATGGGTCAGTGTCTCAGGTTGCAGTGCAAGATGTAACCAAAAGTGTGTGTTCTATTACCAGCTGTTAAAACCAGGTGGGGCAGTGTTCTTTATCTCTTCCAGGATCCATCCTCCCTCCAGGGGTATCTTCTGTTCATGGGCCATCGAGGCTCACTGCATGACTGATACAATTCCATCATCCATTGGGAATGCTCCACCCAGGGGGAGGAGCCAAACATTCCTACCTGGATAAAATCTGAGATTTGGAACACCAGGAGAGGCTGTTTCCACTGGATTCCCAGAGGAAGACTGGAACCATCTCACCACCACTGGACCTTCAGAGGAAACTACACCCTCCTACAGGATCATCTCTGCTGCAACAGAACCACATCTGTCACTGCAGGAGGACTTGATTGGACTGCGCCCAACACCCTGACTGACAGGGTGTCAGGTTGTATTCTGACTCTGTCAGTGTTTTCTTTTTGTTTGCTTTTTTCTTTTTTTCTTTTTGTACTACGTTTTTATTTTAATTTTCCTAGCAAAGAACTGTTATTCCTATTCCCATATCTTTGCCCGAGAGCCCCTTTAATTTCAAAATTATAATAATTCAGAGGGAGAGGATTTACATCTTCAAGGGAGGCTCCTGCCTTCCTTAGCAGACACCTCTCTTTCCAAACCAGGACAGTCAGGCTGGAAGGGACACAGTGGGGTCATCTGGTCCAACATCCCTGCTCAAACAGGGTCATCCCAGAGCACATGGCACAGGACTGAGTCCAGGCACTTCTTGAATATCTCCAGTGAGACTGACTCCACAATCAGCCTGAGGGAAGTCTTGGTTGTACCTCATTTTTGGCATCCATACCTACCCCATCTTCCAGTTTTTCAGCTGGGTCTCCTGCCAAGTGAGGACAGTTTGAACCTCTGGCCATGTCATCAAGAAGAAGACTTCATGCAGAGTCCTTCCTTCAAGGATTCCTGGATTCCAACCTGGAAAAGTCCTAATGTCTCAAGTGGCCAAATTTGTAGGGAATAAATTTATACGTAACTTTGGCTGACTACATGGGAGGATTTTCTACTTGTCTTGGTTAGAGTTGGGAGCATTCAGGTTTTTTTTCCTGTAACACTCTGATGTGAACAGCAAATATCTCTGAGATACTTTAGGAGAAGCACTCTGGGATCTGGTACATCACGCACATTGAAAGGAGCTGCAAACTTACAATGCCAAATTATTGCTGTCAGCTGGGCAGGCTGTAAACTGCTCGATTAGACTGCAGAGCTCAAACACCCACCTTTTAAATAAGGCTGCACTAGCAAAGAAAATAAAAAGGAGTGGTTGGACCAGAAAGAATCATACCCCAGCTCTCTCCTCAAGGGATAAGTGAGGGTGCAGCTCTGAATTCTGTTCAGAAAGTCTCACATATAGGGAGAGGGCTTCAGTTTGCTGCAGAGAAGGTTTAAATTGAATAATGGGGAAGATTTCTTCATGAAAGGATGGTCAGGCATTGGAACAGGCTTCCCTGAGAACTGGAGGAATCCCCATCTCTGGAAGTGTTCAAGGTATGTGTAGATGTGATGCTTAGGGACATGGTTTAGTGATGGGTTGATGATCCTGAAGGCCTTTTCCCATCTTAATAATTCTATAAAATTCATTCACGCTGCTGGAGAAGTCTCTGCCTGCCTTGCTGTTGCCCTGGTGTTTCATTCCACCTTCCCTTTGTGGATCAACCCAGACTTGGAGCTTCTTGACACCACCCATGAGGAATTTTTGATTGCTGGGTAATAAAACTTTGGGTGGAATTCGCTGGCATTAAATCCAAGCACTGCACACAAGGAAAACAACAGTTCCAACTCTGTGCCTGGTGATGGGCTCTGAGCTGATTATTGCTGCCCAGGAATGGCATTTGGGTCTTATAATGAACAGTTGAATGAAATTATGAGCTCATTGTTCTGTAGCAATCAAAAGAGGAAATTGAATGTTAAGGATTATTAAGGAGGGAATAGAAAACCAAACAGAAATCATCATAATGCCACTGAACAAATGCATTTTGGACCTGCAGCTTGAGTATTGTGTCTGGTGCTTGTCCTCCCCTCTCAAAAGGCTTTAGTGGCCCTGGAAAAGGCTCTGAGAAGATGCCAGGAGGATGATAAGGAACAGCTGCAGCAGCACAGAAAAGGATTAAATAGAAGTGCACACTTCAGTCTCAGAAAAGACATTTTAGGGAGCTTTTTTCAGGTTAAACTCATGATGGGTGTGGAGCAGGGACAGAGAAAGGGAGCAGGTTCTTCACAAGCAGTGTGGTTAAAATGCTGCATTCCTTGCCAGGGGATGGGGCTGTTTCTAGGGAAAAATAATGGAAAAAAAATCTATTGAAGTTTATTAATACACTGTTCAGTATCAGAGTCTAGCTCCCTTTCTCTTGGACTCTGTAACCACTCAGTCAAAACATGGGCTGAAATTGCTTTTTGATCAGATACAGTATTTTTTTATTTTAATGGACTCTTATTTGAGGGTTTCCTGCTGAATTCTTACAGATTTACGCAGCCACAGCTGACTTTATTAGGTAGGAAAGGAGAGGAAAGTCTCACTGAAATCACAAAAATTATTTATTTGGTATACAGCAGGAAACAGAAATCCCACAAAGAAGTCCCAACACGAGGACAGAAGTGCATAGATGGCTTCTAAAACTGCAGTTGTTGCTGTGAGAGGACATCATCCAATCTGTGGGTGATAAATAGGGGAGAGAAGAGTCGATGAGAATGTCAGAGCAAGCTTCTCCCATGAAAAGCTTCAAGGAATTGGTAATGCCTGTAACATGAACTGGTGCCAGGCCTCTGCAGCACAGCCAGCTGCAGGCAGAATAACCTATTTAAATAAAAAAATCCTCTCTCTTCTCACTTTGCACTCTGTTAATAATAACAATAATCATTCAGGTTGACTTGGACAGGCTTAGAACCAGTGAAGCAAAGATTTAATAGGGTTCAAACAAGTCTAGATTTTAAAAAGAAAAAAAAAAAAAAGTGCTTTTTCTGCAGTGTGCTCAAGGCTGTACTTTTTTCACACTTCTAATAACATCTTACATGTATGGAAAGGTGGGGGAAGAGGAATTTCCTGGATCCCAGTGTCAGCTTCTCCCCTGAACAATCACACCTTAAAAACCAGGCACAGGATCTCGCTTTCACTTGCTCTCTCTTTTAGATTTTCTCTTCTGCTTCAATTTGGATTCATCTCTCTGAAATGTGAGTCGGCAGAGCTCAAGGACCGGTTGTTTTCTTGAGTCTTTGTGAAAGGGCATCAGCACCTCTTTCCCTCACCTGAAATAAAGGTCAGCGAGTCACAGTTAGTCCAAGGAGGCTGCCAGGGACACGGATATCCACCAGGTTAATGGAGCTCTGTTTTCATGTGCATGCACATGGATAACCTGAAAGGAAGACAGATCTGAGTGGTTTCTTGCTAAATTATCCCCTCTTTGATTAGATGATGCTTTTCAGCTTGATTTGCAGTTGCAGATCTGGAGTTTGCAAACAATAAGCATCAAGTGTCAGACAGCAAATTAATCTTCTGCTGAAATATATTGCTAAGTGGAAAATGTTTATTTTTCCCTTTATTTTACACTGTTTTATGTCTCTTGCAATTTGCAGATGGGAGCTCTCATAGCTTTCCTTGCTCGTGGCTCTAAAACCAAAGAGTTAAAATTATAATCTCTGTTAATTTCATAAGTGAATCAACCAGCAGATAAAGTAAAATTAAAAAAAAAAAAGGAGAGGAAAACAAGATATGCTTCTGGCGACAGTTTTGCCGTGTTGGATTTGAGTTAGATGGGAAAGTTTGCTGGCTTTCTTGGAGCAATGACTTTGCAAACCCTCCTCTTGGGGGAATTTTTTTTTTTTTTTTCTTTTATGGAGCTTTTCATCCATCAGTTTATGAAGGAATAAGTACAAAGTATTGTTAATGAGGATGGCAGGGACTCATTTGTAGACTAGACATTTAACAGAAAAATTAGAGAGCAAGTTCTGTGCTGGGAAGAATTTACAACGTCGGAAGGCAGCAAAGATGAGGGATGGGAGGTGACAGAATCCAGCAGTAGGAAACAAACAGTGGTGGCATAAATCCTCCATCCACACAGCAATGATCACACTCACTTTGTTCATTTATTGACATGCCCTCAAGGACCACGGAGCTTTCCAGTAGGGCCTTAAAAATGAAGGAGCTGGGAGTGTGAGGTTAAGGAAGGAGATCTGCAGTGAGACACAGAGGGAAAAGCAAAACCATTTCAACACTGCAGCCACCACCAGCTGCAGCCCAAGGTGATGTCCCCACAGCTGATGTACCAACTGCCCTTCCAGAAGAAAAACTCCTGCATTTTGATCCATGTGCCTGAGTTATATTAGGCTTGTTGAGCTCAGTTTATGCTCACTGGGTCCACAAATGAAGATTGTACAGATCAAGCTCTCTGCCAGCAGGAGGAGATGGATTTATTTCCCCATGTCAGTGTCTACCAATGTCTTTGCCAGAGCTGAGGGAAGCAAAATGGATGTGTAAGGGCAGATAAGTTCTGTGTGGGTGTGGAAAGAAGCTGGGTGAAGTGAGCTGGACTTGCTTAGGGCAGGATTTGGATGAGTAAACGGAGGTGTCTGTTCTGGAAGTGCCAATGTCTGAGGCCATCAGTGCTCCTTTTAAGGTCAAGGAGGAATGAGTCAGCAGAGCCAGGGGCTTTTAGGACATTGATCATCTCATCTCCATCTTTATTTGATCAGACAAAACCTGTCCCCTATGTCAGGTGGGATGAATCCCACCTCAGGCCAAGCCTTTGCAGCAGATTGTACTAAAGGACCTGCTCAGGTACAGACACTGCAGGAGCTTTTTCTGGGAAAACGAAATTGAGTTTCGGGGATAAAACCCTCACTGAGCTCCCTGCTACCACAGACACGCTCCTGGCTGTAGCCACAAGATAATTCAATGGTATTTTGGAAAAGTCTTCCTGAGCTGTAATAGAGACTGTGTTGGCATGTGTGGCTTGTGGCTAGGATCAGATTTAATTTTGATTGCACAGGTGGTCTTTACCAAAAATTTTCAAGTTAGAAAGGAAAGCTTATCACTTGGTTATGTATGGAAAACCCCTAAATTAGAAATCCACCTTTTTTTATCTAGTCTCTTGGTTGTGTACACAAATAATTAAATAAAAATATTCCCTTCCATGACAGGAGGGAAGTGGTAGGGACTGGTTGGGTGACCACAGCAAGGTCATAGGAGCATTTTCTCCACTGGGGCAGTTCTGTCCTAAATCTCTAAGCTCCTGTAGCCAGAAGTGCTGGATGGCTTTGGGGCCATTTACAGAAGGCTCATAGGACATTGGGGAATGTATCAGGAAAGCTGGCAGACCCCTCCTGATGGAGCTTTCTTGTTTGTGCCTACCCCTCTGGTTATTTTTTTTTTCACGCTCAACTGTAATTAGAATCTGAACCGCGTTAATCTCAAATCTTGCAATTAGTTGGCACAATCAACACCTGGTATGACCAATTCCAGTGACTCTACACCCAAAATTGCTTCCTCAACCTCTCTCACCCACTGCAGAGTCACTTTCAATAACATCTGTCAACCCAAGAGGCCCAGAAAACCTCTGAGCCAGCAGCCACTTGCAAACCTCAGCACTGGTTGCTTAAAATAGAAGGAAATCTAATCACTGTGATTGTAGGTCTGAACCTCCTCTGGAGCTTCCCAGATTTACTTTTCTAATGTCAAGGTGTGTGATTGGACTGATCTAAATATAGATGAATAGTTCATTCTCCATTATCTACCAGACAGTTACTGAATGATTTCCTTATATTTTTTGGTGTCTCCAGGTCTGAAACTCCTTTAGTTTTACATGAGTCCTGCTATCTCTGCATAACCGAGTGTCACAAACTCCAAACTCAATGCAGATTAACTTTCTCAAGGTCACTGAGCTCAGTTTAGGCCAGGAGTGAAATTTAGAATATCATCTAAACTCCATGGATAATTATCAATTGGCCCAATCATTTTCTATGTTTAAACCTTGAAATATAAGCTTTCAATTTGCAGAAGAAAATATCAAACAAAACCAAACACTGCCAAACTTTATCAGTAAAATAAAAGTGCTGACTCACAATTTTTTTCAGTGAAAACTCAGTTTAATCATTTTTGTTTTGCAGGAAAGGGGTGTAATTAGAGAACCAGTGAGCATGTAACTCTGAATTTATTATGCAAGCAGCTATGAAAATGACTGTCTTCAGCACAAAATGATTGAATGTCATTAAGAAGAGTGAATCCAAGGGTGAGCCCCCAGTGGGATGCCCTCGCATGGGGAAGCATAATTGGATAAAGTAGCATGGGGCCATGAAAACCCAATTTGCCTCTCTCTGATGCTTGCATGGACTTCCTCCCCAAAACTTTCATCAGCTGTGGAACTGGGAAGTCAAATGAGGCAGATCAATCACTGGGATGAACTCTGCCATATGTAGGAAAGCTGTTCTGGTGCAAAACAAAGCAAAAAGCAGTTACAGCCACATATTGGTGCTAATGTGTCCTTCTGCAGCCACCAACTCCTTTTTGGCTGTTTGGGCGTTGTTGAATGAGTTGAGTGCTGGTGAAGACAATGGAATCTGTACATTTGGGAATTACCAATTCCTTTACTGAGTCACCTTCCAGCATCTCCTCCACCACTGCAGAAATCTGAGGTAGCAGAGGGCCCTGAGCAGGGCTGGACCCAGAGGCAAGGCAGCAGAGAGCCCATGGACTCAGCTGCAGGGGCTGGTTCTGTGTTCATAGCCCAATCCACTGGGATTTTCTGTGACTGAGCCCAAGCCACAGCGAGCACAGAAACAATACAGTCTGATAGCTACCACAGCCAGCTGACAGGTGGGAATGTGCTGAGAGAACCACAGAGCTGAGCCTTGTGCTTCTGAAAATTTCCTTTAATTACGGGAGTTGAAGGACGTAGCCGCTGATGTCCAGAGATGAGCATCTTGTTTCTATCCTTGCAAGTTCTGGAATTTGCAGACATCTGAATGATTATTAGAATAAATAAATAATAACTTTTCTTGAGAGAAATTGTCCCATGTTTTAACAAATACCCTGTTTTGAGGAAGAAATTTGTTTGGTTATTGCTATTAGAAAAAGGTGGTTCCCTGCACCCTGGCAGCTGCATTGCAGTTGTTTGAGAATTTGTATTACTGATTTCCATGTTTATCCAGGGATTTACCCTTAACTGTATATGGCCTTGAGAGTGATAGGACAAGAGGGAATGGCTTTAATCCAAAAGAATTCAGGTTTACATTTACAGACTGGATATTAGGAAGAAATTCTTCTCTGTGAGGGTGTTGAGGCCCTGGCACAGGTTGCCCAGAGAAGCTGTGGCTGCCCCATCCCTGGAAATGTCCTAGGCCAGGCTGGATGGGGCTTGGAACAACCTGGGATAGGGGAAACTGTCCCTGCCCATGGCAGGGGCTTGGAATGAGATGATCTTGATGGTCTCTCCTTCTACAAATGCATCTCTCAGGGCTTGTCTCTGCTCTTATGCAAACATTTCAATATTGGTGTGTTTGCACTCACACATGCAAGTGTGCACTGATGCTTGTGAGCCAAAGCATGCGAGCTCTTTGTCAGCAGAGTTGAATTTACTGCTGGAAATAATAAGGTGCTTTTCACCAGCACATAAATTCACTGCCTGCTTGTTGCCTCTCCTGCAGAGTGAGGACACAGACACTTGTTAGTTTGAGCTACTGCTCCGAACTGTCAAATTCCTCCCTGGCCAAGCAGAAGGCAAACAAAGCGCCTCCTGAAACTGCTGCTTTTTCTGAACCTGGGCAGAATGTTTTGGCTGATTTAGGGCATTGATTATGCAGGGCTGGGGGCACCTTGTACCTTCATTTTATATCACTGCTGTCTTATCTCCCCTGCGCTACCTGTTCCGGCTTCCTTCTCCTGAAAGTCTTTGCCTGCCCAGGAAATATCAGGTGGAAAAAGCTTTGTTGAAGGGAGGTGAGGGCAGAGCAAAGATAGGCTCTCCCTGGACAACAAGTTAGGGAGTTATTTCACACTCCTCTTCAAGCCATATACTTAAAAGTGCAAGGTCAGTGTTTCCCCAGTCCTGTAATAATCTGGAATCAGATCGGTTTTCTAAAGACTTTTTATTTGAGATATGAGAAAGTTGCCTGAGACCCTGCCTGTAAAGAACAGAGTTATTACCTTTGTGGAGAGAGCAGCTGGAGCATAATTGATGTTCAGCAATATGATAAAACTGGTACAGTATTAAGCTCTTTGGGGAAGGGTTTGTCCTTTAGCAGGATGTTGATATAGTGTCTGGATGCTGCTGCAGGCTGAATGCAATGAATTAATATAATAGCAATGAGAGGCAGTAGACTTTTTTCATGCAGAGTATACTGAAAGAATGTTTCTGGGTTCCAGTTTCCCCCTGGAATTATTAATTGTAGTTGTTCTAGCATAGAGTATTGTCCAGTGGAAGGTTCACTGCCCATGGCAGGAAGGTTGGAACTGAATGATGTTTAAGGTCCCCTCCAACACAAACCATTCTCTAATTCTATGATTTCATGGTATGAAATGCATAATTTCAGTATTAAGCTTTAACTTTATAAAGATATCCAATGAACCTGGTATATTTTTTAATTTTTTTATTATTATTATTAAATACATAAATTTTAAAAAAAGCTATCACAGGAGCTGTCCAAGAAGATATCATTTCCATAGAAGGACAATATAAACAGTGTCCTCTGAAGGGAAAAACCAAATCTCAATAATCAGCAAGAATCCATTGCAAAGGGTTGTGAGATTAAGTCCTGGCAGATTTATTGGGATTACCAAAAAGAAAAGCTAAAGCCTTGACGTAATGTTATGCACGAGACTATTAAGAATCTGTGTGGCCTTGGGGGAGGAGTTGTGGTCCTGTCATGGGATCAAAGATACCTAAGAAAGTACATTTGGCATGGAGCCACACTGGGAAAGCTGGGGGAGTCCAACCTGGCAAAGAGAAGGCTCCAGAGAGACCTCAGAGCCCCTTCCAGAGCATAAAGGGGCTCCAGGAGAGCTGGAGAGGGACTTCAGACAAGAGCCTGGAGTGACAAGACAAAGGGGAATGGCTTTAAGGTGGAGAAACATGGACTTAGATAAGATATCGGGAAGAAATTCTTCCCTGTGAGGGTGGTGAGGCCCTGGCACAGGTTGCCCAGAGAAGCTGTGGCTGCTCCATCCTTGGAAATGTCCAAGGCCGGGTTGGAGGGGGCTTGGAACAACCTGGGGTAGTGGAAGTTGTCTCTGCTCATGGCAGAGGGTGTTGGTCCCTCTCAACTCAAACCCTTCTGTGATTCCTGCTGTGAGTGTGCCCAGTTGTGAGTGCTGTCTTAACGAGGGGTGGGCTTCAAGGAGGTGGATGCAAAAATAGGTGCCAGCAATGTGAGAAAATTTGCAGTTGCTCAAGTTGGGCTCGATGACAAAACTGCAAAGAACAGCAGAGGTTTGAACGCTTTGCTGAGTAAATGCCTGTTCAGTAAAAAAGAGGCTCTTCTTTACATATTTTTGGTAAACAAACAAGCAAATGAGCTTTCACACTTAAAACTACTGAATAGTTCTGCACTCTGATTTATGGAAGATGATAGTAGCTGGCAAATATCAACAGATAAAAGTTTGGAAGATCTCATATGGGATTGTCTGGAGCAATAATTCTCATTAAAGTTGCAGTTAATTTGAAAATTTAGCAGCAAGAAATGACATTTTAAAAACTATTTTCTGTCACAGGCACTTTCACAGGATGGAGGTAATTTAGAAAACAAATTTTATTGGATATTTTTAGTGGGAAACTCTTTATGGGGAAAAAAGTTAGATCATTTTTAGCAGATAATTATGATATCAGGATATTCAACTGTTGGTATTCAAGGAAACACATAGACTGGAAGAGATATATCTCCTAGGGAACCCACTAAAAATACCTTTAGGATTATTAATGTTATAGATAAAGAAAATTAAAAGAGCAGTGACAGAATGAGAGCAGGTGGTGAAAAAAGATACCCATTCCCAGGTGTCTTCTATAAAAGATTTAGGAAATGACCAATTTCTGTGGTAAATGAGACTATGTGGGTCTGTCAGGCCCTCAAATGTTCTCCTCCCTGTGATTACCAGCTTTAATCTTTGTATGCCTGGGCTCCCACCCCCAGCCAGAGCACAAATTGTGCAAAGCAGCCAAAATGGGTGTGATGACATCTTTCGCTGCTTTTTTTAAGTTCCACAGAAACCCCCATTTCCATCCTCTTCCCTCTCACTTCATTTTCCAGCCCCCAGAAAAGAAGCTCTGGCAACTACAGGGTCATCTCAGGTTCATTCTTTCACACTGTTGGAAGGCCAAGCATCACATGGTCACCTCACCTTGAAGGCAATTTTCTGGCTCTTAATTCTTGTTGAATTCTAGGAGGTTTTGGGTTGGAAGGAACCTTCAAGATCATCTCATTCCACCCCCCTGCCATGGGCAGGGACAATTTCCACTAGACCAGGTTGCTCCAAGCTCCATCCAACCTGGCCTTCAGCATTTCCATGGAGTCCACAATCTCTCTGACCCAGCTGTGCCAGTACTTCACCACCCTTCTAATAAAGAATTTTTTCTTCCTATCTGTTCTAAATCTCCATTCTTTCAGTTCAAAGCTATCCCTCCTTGTTTTCCACACATCTTTGTGGAAAATCCCTCTCCATCCTCCTTGTAAGCCCTTTTTTAGGCACTGGAAGGTGCTGTAATGCCTCTTTCTTCTCCCTGCTCTCCTCTAACCAGCTTTTGACAAGACTCCACTGTTTTTGAAGTGAGATGCTCAGAACCATGGCTGGTCTAGAGACCTTTCTAGGGCTCAAAACCTGGAGGGAATCTGTGGGCCAAGCTGAGTGGGTGAGTTGTTCAGGCTTTGCTCCTGTATGGATATCTGTACATGTTCCCCTTGGATGCCCACATTCACTGTGATAGTGTGACAAGCATCATCCCTCTACCAGTACCTGCTTTTCCACATCCATCTTCACCACGCTGCCTCATTTTCCTGAGTAAAACAACATGTGAAACACTATCCAGATGTTGCAGCAGCCCTCTTATTAGAGGGTAGAAATGAGCCGAGACACAGACTTCTTGTTTATCACAGCATGGAAAGTGTCCTGGTTTATTCCTCTTTACAGCTCAGCCATCCTGACTCCAACCATTCATTGACCCTGGCTGCAGCAAGCTCCTGCTGTGGGTTTCCCTCACAGCCTCTGACTGCTGGTTATTCCCTGCTAAACTCTGACTGCAGGGATCAGTGTGCAGACTGTGACTGCAGGCTTTTACCCAGCTAGACTGTGACTGCAGGGATCAGTGTGCAGACTGTGACTGCAGGGATCAGTGTGGAGGCTGTGACTGCAGGGATCAGTGTGCAGGCTGTGACTGCAGGGATCAGTGTGCAGGCTGTGACTGCAGGCTTTACCCAGCTGGACTGTGACTGCAGGGATCAGTGTGCAGGCTGTGACTGCAGGGATCAGTGTGCAGACTGTGACTGCAGGGATCAGTGTGCAGGCTGTGACTGCAGGCTTTCACCCAGCTAGACTGTGACTGCAGGGATCAGTGTGCAGGCTGTGACTGCAGGCTTTACCCAGCTGGACTGTGACTGCAGGGATCAGTGTGCAGGCTCTGACTACAGGGATCAGTGTGCAGACTGTGACTGCAGGCTTTACCCAGCTAGACTGTGACTGCAGGGATCAGTGTGCAGACTGTGACTGCAGGGATCAGCGTGCAGGCTCTGACTGCAGGGATCAGTGTGCAGGCTGTGACTGCAGGGATCAGTGTGCAGACTGTGACTGCAGGGATCAGTGTGCAGGCTCTGACTGCAGGGATCAGTGTGCAGGCTGTGACTGCAGGGATCAGTGTGCAGACTGTGACTGCAGGGATCAGTGTGCAGGCTCTGACTGCAGGGATCAGTGTGCAGGCTGTGACTGCAGGCTTTACCCAGCTGGACTGTGACTGCAGGGATCAGTGTGCAGGCTCTGACTACAGGGATCAGTGTGCAGACTGTGACTGCAGGCTTTCACCCAGCTAGACTGTGACTGCAGGTTCCAACAACAGGCTCTGACTGCAGACCCAGACTGACCTCACCGCAGGGATTCTCTCCCCTCAGGATCCTTCTTCTTCATGATTTCTCCTCACTAGGTAATCCACTCCCTTTTGTCAGAATTATCTTTATTGGATATAGCTGTGACTCATCAGGGGTGAGGCTGTATTGGGTAATTAACACAGAAGTTGCTTAACAGGGACGAGGTCACCTGTATTCCCTTCTCCTACATCCAGAGCCTTTCTACTACCAGCTGGTAACGTCTGCTGCTCCTCTGCTGTTCCCAGGACCCATAACCCTGTCCTGGAAAACAGCAGCAATTGTGTGACATAATTAGTTCTGATAAAATGAAGATTTGGAGCTCGTGCTGGAACCGGGATAATAACACAAGTCTGGGAAATAAGCAGGGATGAGAGGAAGGAGTGAGGGAATTCAAGTAACAAACACAGTCTGAAACAGCAGAAATTCCTGTCCAGGTTAACATGGAAGTTTACTGTCTTATAGAGACCACCACCACCAGAGCTCTTAGAGCAGCCATTTGTGCCACTACTTTGTTCTAGATGGCTTTGGGAGATTTGTTCTTCTCCTGCTTGTTAGAAAATCTCACCTAAAGAAAGCCTGAACAGAAACGAAGATACAGCAGGATCTGTGAAAAGGAGACCTTAAAATAATTTCTCTGATCCATCAGCCTTAACAGTTCTTCTTCCTCCCTCCTCAGCTGTTGCAGGGCTCCACAGCAGCTTTTCCATGGGGCCATTACTTTTACAAGAGATGCTCCCAAATTGTTTTCCTCCTGGGCATGCCCCACTTTTATTTAGAGACAGGAGTCCTGAGTCAGATAATGCCTCGCTTTGCCAACTACTCCACCGCTCTCCAAACACAGACACCCCCCCAAGCCATCAATCCTACAGCTTCCCCCGCCTCCACCAGCCAATCCTCTTGCCAAGAGCAAGAAGAGCTTCCCTGTTCCCGAAATCCTGCCACTCTAATTTAGCAGGTTTCTCACAAAGTCTAGACATTTCCTGAATTGCATGCAAAAAGCTTCAGCTCCGCTTCAGCTCCATTAATCCTGCAGCTCCAGGCCCACCAAGGCTGATGCTTCTCCAGTGGCTCTGGGTGAATTACACTTCAAATGACAACCGTCCAACTTCTTGGCAGTGGCTCTGTGCCCTTCATTCCTGTATTTTTCTGGATGGAAATAAAGAAGTGATAAATCCCTCTGAATCTCCTGTCTTTCCCATTAGAGCAGAAATTAACTGGGCTGGGAGAGTTCAGTGCAAATTGGATGGTTTGTACCACAGTTAGTTGATAGCATCCCCCAGCAAGCCTGTAAAAACCCTGCTCTGAGACTCTCAGGGTGTCTCTGTTGGCTGTGTCATAGATGGAGAAGATGAAAGAGGGCTAATGGAGCAGTTAGAAAGTCTTTTGGTGCCTCATTTACTTTCTACAGAGCCTTCCTTGGCATTAAGTTCAGTCTTGCTTCCAGAGTCCTAAATAGAGCTATTTGCAATATTTTCTTTTAGTTTTCTTTTAGAGAAAAACTACTTTTTTCCTCAAACAAACACAAAACATGACTGTTTGTAATTTTCACATTTTCCTGGTTTTAGTGATATCTAGAAAAACTTTTTGAAAAATCCATCAGCATTCAATATGCATTTTAGCCATCCTTTCCTTCTTTCTGAATTCCTGTTTGCCTGTGCAGAAAGATAAAAAAAATTGAAATAAAGAGAGGCAAGAGAGAAACAAGAGACATCAATAAATTCCTATTCATATTCACCACTCTAAAAGCAAGAACTGAATTAAGTCTTTTTGCTACAGTATTGCATAGGGAGTTCATGGTCAGTGGCTTATCCAGACATGGAGGGAATAATCTCCAGGGCTGGGCTGCTCTTCTTCACAGAACATTTAACTGAATAATTTTGTTGTTATTTATCCATTGTTTATCCTTTTTACTAATGCTATTTTTGGTGGTGTACGTGTTGTGTAGATCAGGTGAAGAAATCACCCCTCTGTATCCCTCTAAAACTCCTCTTTTCCCCACTGAGGGTTACTCCTTATTGATTACGTATTTCATCCATTTGCCATGTGTTTTACCAATATCTCCATCTGCTAATTTTGTCATCACTGCTACATCAAATGCTTTGGGAAGGCTTGCTCCTCTGCAGAAGAATGCACAAGGCAGCTTTGCAACCCCAGATCAATTTAATTCCACTTCATCAGCCATGTGACATCCATACTCCCACACTTTCTGCATTTTCTCCCACATTTAAAGGTTTCTCAAAAGCTGACCCCAAATGTAATGCAGCCATTTGCCCCTGTATTTCAGAATTTCAGGTTGCAGATCACTCTGCCTAAAAATCCAATGTATTTTTCTCAGCAGATATGCATTTCAATGCTCTTGGTTTCTGAACAATTGCAAAGGCTTTGACACCCAAAGGTGATATTAATTTTCCACCGTTATTGTAATTCCAAAGGGATAAAAAGAAACACTCACTGTACACTTTTTCTTAGACATCATAAACCATCTCCATCTATCATTGGGTCACATATCACTGCTATTTTTCACTTTCTATCCCAAAGTGCGTGGCCTTTTAATTGATGGCTCCTTTTTTTTCCTGGCTGGCTTCTCAGCACTTCAGATATCATTATTCAGCCCAGTTGTTATCACTTTCCCTTTTCATCACAAGTTATTACACTGCTTTTGAGTCTCTAATCAGCATTTTTCAGGTCTCTCACAATGAGGGGTTTATTGTGTTTTACTGAACATCTTGTGCAATAGCAGTGGCTTTTACAATGCTGTGTCATTGGGAAGAAAAAACCCCAGGCTGTTACCTAACTTGTCCTGCACTTCAGCCTCTCAGTTTCTCTTGGATTGCTGCCTCTGCCTGCTCCAAGAGAGGTTCTGGGGATGCTCTGCAAAGACTCTCAAGGTGGGCTCTTCACCACAGACCTTTTTCCACATGAGCTCAACACCTCACCCATAACACTTGTGCAGAACACCAGGGACTCGTTTTTCTCACATTTTTCTTGCACGTCGTCAACACAAGCAAGACTTGGACGTGTTAGAACGAGTCCAGGGGAGGCCACGAGGTTGATCACAGGTGTCCTAGGGTGACTTTATGATGCTTGTATCCCCAGCTGTCTGTTCTGTCTGTGCTGTATTTTGAATTCTGTGCCTTTAGGACTGGCTCTGAGAGCAAAGCAGGGAAGGAAGAAGCGCCAAGTTTGTTTTGAGAACAGCTTTCAGTCCTGCATGTTCCTCTCTGGACTGTGTTCGTCTGAAGCACAGACCAGTGGCTGGGACAGAGATCTTTTTTTGCTTTTTAGTTAGTTTAGCTAGCTAGGACAGAGAAGTTCCCTGGAGTGGTTTGGTTTTTGTTTGTTTTTTTTTTTCCTTGGGACTTTTAAAATCTGTTCCAGACTGAAAACCCCAGAGGAGCACCAAGGGCTGGTACCTGCAGCCCACTGGGTCTGGACCTCCAGAGGGACTGGGACTGATAAAGAACTGAGTGAGCTGAGCCACCCACAGCAAAGATTTTTTCAAGTTTGCCATCTCTCTTTGGAGCAGGGAGAGGTTTTATTGTTTCATATTATTCATTCTTTATGCTTGTGGGCATTTTGTTTTTTAAATAGTTTTTCCACTTTTCTCCAAGGAATTCCTTTTCCAGGACCAGCTGGGGGGAGGGGCCTTTTGGGTTTGCTTTCCAGAGGGACCCTGTTTGGAGGCTTCATCCCAAATTTGCCCTAAACCAGAACAACAGGCCTGGAGCCCCTTTGCTGTAGAGGCAGGCTGGGAGAGAGGGCTGTTCAGCCTGGAGGAGGCTTCAGGGAGACCTTGGAGTTCCTTCCAATGTCTAAAGGGACTCCTAAAGGGCTGGAGAGGGATTTACCACAAGGGCTTAGAGTGGCAAGACAAGGGGAAATGGCCTTAAATTGAAGGATTGTGGATTTAGAATAGATATCAGGATAAAATTCTTCCCTGTGAGGGTGGGGAGGCCCTGGCACAGGTTGCCCAGAGAAGCTGTGGCTGCCCCATCCCTGGAAGTGTTCAAAGCCAGCTTGGACAGGGCTCAGAGCAACCTGGGATAGTGGGAGGTGTCCCTGCCCATGGCAGGGGATTGGAATTAAGTGATCTTTAAGGTCCCTTCCAACCCAAACCATTTTGTGATCCTACAATTCTATTGCCTTCTCCACTAGGAGTCCTCCTGACAGGACTTTAAATCCTGAGAAATTAAACTCATTTTGGTGTTTCTTTCCTTGTAAGGGATGTCTTGATTTCTGTACCAGTCTCCAACCCACAGTGGCCATTAAGATTCTCCAACCTCTGTCTTCCATATTTCTAATAAGGCTTTTAAGCAGATTGATCTCACATTGGTTCACATTGTGATCCAAGTGACAGCTCCTTGTGACTCACATGTACCTTATATCCCAAAGCAGGACACGCTGCTATTAAAACACTGGATTTGGATTCTGGAGGTCTGGCACTTGTCCATCTCTCTCTCATTTATCTTCTTGCTGTGTTTGCACAGGGGATCTATTTCCTTTGAACTGTTTCTCCTTTGGTGCTGCATGGACAAGGTCACTGCCCTCCCACAGGGAAGAATTTTTAGGACATGCTAATTAAATTTGCTATAGGCACTGTGTTACCTATGGCCACATGAAGATATCCACACCGAGGAGTTTCTGGTTGGCTAAGCTGGTTGCCAGTCTGGAGTTGATTTTGTGTATCACAAAACCAGACGTTTTGTTATCCTGTGATTTCTCAGGAAATGGCAAATATGAATTTTTTGGCATTTCAAGTACTTGTGTGAGGCATCTGCTCCAGTCACTAGAGCTAAAGGGACCAGAGCTGAGGGGTCTCCATCAATCTTGTGCTGATTGTTTCCTCAGTCACCAAGAGAGGGCAAATATTGCAAATTCTGTGTGCAGTGGATTACTTTAAATTCCCAGTGTCTTGATTTTTCTATCTACTTAAAAAAAAAAGAAAAGAAAAAAAAAAAAGGGGGGTGGCAGCAAAAGAACCCCAAAGAACCCTTGGATTTCAGTACTTAATTAAAGACATTATTATAAACTTTTTACCAAACCCAGAGTTTATTGAGACCTCTCTGTGGGTGCACACCAGCCTGGATAAAGGTTATCCTCTGTTTTCTATGCTCCCACCAATTTTAAACTCAGCAGTCCTCTCACAGACAATATCAATTAATATCATGAGCGGTGCTTTGTGTGCAACTGTTTCAAATGTCAAGTCATTAACTGGCATATTAAATCTGCAAATTTCCCTTCACCCAATAATTTTATAATTCTGTCAAAGAAAGCAATTTTTCATGCTGTAATTCCTTTCACCCCTTTGCATCCATCCCCTGCTGCTCACCACTCAAAAGGTGGAACATTTTATGGTGTCTTTATTTCCCTCACCCCTCACTTTTGTGCATGGGGCTCTCACCAGAAAGGCTGGACTGGTCCTGGCCACAAAATAATTAGGGTGGCAGGTTTATGAGTGAAACTCTCCCCTTCTCTCTTCCCGGTCCCCCATTCTAAGGGGTTTTCTGCTCAGAGCTGGCTCTCCTGCTCTTTTGGCTATTTGGATGGGGAAGGAAGAAGACCTCTGAAGGATGAGGAGTTGTGATCATTAGAAAATGCACTAAAATCATTCCAATTCTATTTGTGTTCAAGGCCAGGCTGGGTCAGGTCCAGTTAACCTGGTCTAGTGGAAGGTGTCCCTGATCATGGAAGGGGATTGGAATGAGATGGTCTTGAAGGTCTATTCCAACCCAAATGATTCCACAATTCTGGAATTCTATAATTCTACCTTGAACATCAAAGTAAGCCTGCAGAGTATCCGGAGTGGAGATTCCCACTTGGGATTCTTTCACAGAGTGAAAGACCTCATGTCCCTGCTGCAAAAACCTGGGCCTTTAGGCTCAGACTCTCTAAAGAGAGTGGGAAGAAAGCTCCCACTAGACTCATCCTAATTATAGTAAAGCCTTCCAGGGTAGGTGGCTTTGCTCTGCCAATGCCCTCAGGAAAAATGAGTAGAAATAGTTCAGTCCATGTGTGATCATCCCATCAGAAAACTGCAGCACTGTTGGGAGTTGCTGGGACTTGATGAGGACTTTTCCAGCCTTGAAGATTCTATGATTCTACAGTGATTCTATGAAATGTCTTTGATGAGGTATTGTGAGCCCAGTTCTGGTTTGGATTTGAATTTAGAGAGGGCAATGGTGGGAATGGAAACTGGGACTCTTGTCTCTGCTTCTCTACAGAGGTGGCATTGTCTCTTTGGCACAATATCAGATTTCCAGATCCTAAATGTAGATGACTTGGTGGAGAAACACAGAATCATGGAATGGTTTGGATTGGAACACACTTCATTCCAACCTTCCTACCACAGGCAGGGAACCTCCCCCTCGACCTTGTTACTCCAAATTTGAGCTGATTTCTCAGAAACATGATTTAAAGAGGTTTGTCAGGCCTGTTCCAGTGGATCAGCCTGTCCATCAGCCCCACTCCCCTGTCTGTGACAGCTGGAGCTCATGAACAGTTAGGCTAAGAGCATGAAATGGGAGTTATAAAGAGGTAATTTCTTACATTTCCTGGCTGGGAGTACATCTGATTAAATAAACATCCTCGTCAAAACGAATGGGGGATAAATTGAGTCAGTAAATGGACAGCTAGTCAACACAGACAGTGGAATTTAGGACATGATTCATTGGATCATGAAGCAGATTTATAAAAAAAAGGTCAGGTGACTCACTGCTTAAAAGTGCCTATATCTCTTCATTAATTATGGAGACAACTTGCTTTGACATGTTCAGTCTCGATTCTGTAGACATCTACAGCCACATGGCCTGAGCCAAACTCAAGCTGTGTGCTAAAATCCTACCATGGAGACCTTATGTGATAAAATCCTGTCCTGGTGAGCATATTCCTGAAGGGATTTTTTTTCTACCCCTGAAGTCTTTAAAAAGTCTGTGCTTGCTCACCTCTCCCCACTCATTTCTGAAACTGAGAACCTCGGGTTATCTTTCCATAGACTTTCAGAACGAACAGTGCAAAAGTGTCATTTAATTAACAACTTGCCACCATCAGCAAGAGTTAGTTTGAGCAGAGACCAATTCATTTTGGAATTGGAAATCTCTGTTACAAACAAGGCAGCAGTGAGTGTGATCTACAGCGCTTGTAAATTTGACCAGTAATAATTTTTGGTATTCTTTGAAAATCAATTCCAACTTCTATTAGTTTACTCCCCTCTTCCCCCTCCCTCACCATTCAGATTTAGATCATGGTACTTGGGATACTTTTAATCCATTACCTGAATAATTCCAATTGTCATTTCATACTACTTTATGACCTTTAATTTACTGCTATTTTTTTTTCTTTTACCCCCTCAGTTACTATACAGAACCTTTGCCATGGCACAATAAATGCAAAAGCGGATGTTTAGGAATATTTCAAATATGGGCTAACCCAACTTTTCCAGGTGTCTTTCCACAGCTACCTCCATCTATCTTTCCCACCTGTCCTTCTGTCTGGTCCTGGCAATTCCTCCCTGCCTCAGGGGTGTGGGCAGTTTGCAGGTGGAGGGGATTGTGGAGAGGAAGGATTTCGGACAAGCACTGCTCCACCTGCTCTGCTTTCCCACAACAGGGGACCAGCCATGCGTGAAGAATGATAATTACCCACTGTAAATCAAGAAGAGTCAGTTTGATGTACTGAATTTTTATCACCCCTCTCTCTGCCTTTTTTTTTCCCCCCTTTTCTTTCAACAGGATTAATATTCATGCGTAGGGATATGGAGAAAGGCAGAAAGAGGAAAGTCTTTTTAGTAAAATTGCAAGAAATTGTGGTTGTTTGCTATAACAAGGTGCTTCCAGGACCTCAGAAGAGATCAGGGTTGTACTCTGTATATCCTAAAGTAACCTGGAACATTTCTAGTCTGAACAAGCAGGACAAAGCAAAGTTTTACTTCTGTTTAGCAACTGAGGAAACAGAGGCAGGTGGCTTTTAATGAGTTTAAGCTGATACTACAGAGGGTAATTGGTGCCACAGTCAATGAGTGGATTCTCGTTTTACTCTTAAATGAGCTCTTCAATGACAAGAACAGTTAAAAACTGTCTCCTCAAAATATTTAAAACACAATAATAGAATCACAGGATAGTTTGGGTCGGAAGGTTAACATAGAGATCATCTTGTTCCAACCCCCTTACCATGGGCAGGGACCCCTTCCACTAGACCTCGATGGCCAATGCCCCATCTAGCCTGGCCTTGGACACCCCCAGAGATGGGGTATAACTGATGACACCTCCATTAGGGACCCTGAACAAAGCTGTTCTGATAAAGTTTGAAAAATCCAGCTTATGTTTGTGGAGGTATTTCTGCCTTGTCCTTGCCCAAGTCCAGCCATTATTCCAGAGTTTGTCCCTCCTCTGTGGTATCAGAGATTTTCTGTCTACCAAATAGAAAGATGATGTGTACCTGGCCCCACTTTTATTAATTTACTTATTTCATATTTGTATTTGTGATAATAGATTGGAAGGCTTTATTTTATTTCTTTATTTATTTTATCTAAAGGAAAAGTTACTTCATTTGTTACCAC
This sequence comes from Prinia subflava, assembly GCF_021018805.1. NCBI lineage: Eukaryota > Metazoa > Chordata > Aves > Passeriformes > Cisticolidae > Prinia > Prinia subflava. Next base: position 2,439,313 of record NC_086247.1, on the reverse strand, counting down.
TCATTTTCAACTGCCCTGACCATTTGCCTTTAAGGTATGGATCAATTCCACATGCAAATTCCAGTGCCTGTCCCAAGCACTGAAATTGCTCATTCAGAAATCTCTAATTTGCCTTTCCCAAGCCAAAGCTAACATCAACACTCCATTTTCTCTTTACTCACCATGGACTTTCCTTTTCCTCTTTTCATTTCCATGGTTGCTGTCTTCCACCCCTCCCATGGCTCTTGTGAGGGACTCTCCTGATCCTCCAGCTGGTTGGGGTTTCCCACCAGCTCATGGCCCTGCTCGTGTCTTCTGTCCTTTTAATTGCCATCCCTGTGCAGCTGCTCCAAGAGTTTCCCTTTCATCAGATGTGGGATTGATCCCTGAGGTGGGATTGATCTCGCCTGGCTTTATGCAGGTACAAGAGACACTTCTGCATCTGAGATACTGATGAAAATTCTTTTTGTAGTTAATGGGAATCAACAGGTACTTCTGGAACATGGTTCTTCAGAGGTACTTCAGGATCTCCCTGAGGACGTGGTGAAAAGCACTGAGAACTATTTGTGTCTCTCCAGGGGCTGTAGGGATTCTTGGTGTTGAGCTGAGAGGAGTCTGCAGTACAGAAATCTGAAGTTAAATGAGAAGAATTTTAACCCTTCTGTCCAAACAGTAACATGGGAGGTCTCCCTCTGGCATCTCCTGGTGGCTGACCTCAAATTGGTCTAATATGTCCAAAATAAAGTTTTAAAATATTCCTCAGCCACAGCCCTCCTCACTGACTGCTTTTTAATGACAGGTATCAATATCCTGCAAGTCCTCCAGATGCAAAATATCCACCAGCATCACCACCAGCTGGGACCTTGCAGGTCCTCACATCCCAGGACCTCAGTTCTCCCATGGAACTTCTCTTTTCCATATACACAGGGACTGTGCTGGACATCCCTACAAGTCCCATGTGTGTTGCCCTGGATTTTCTGAGATTTTTTTAAGCTTTCTACTTGTTTATAAGATGGAGTCAGTTCTTTAGTTTCTGTACAATATTAAGGGTCAGTTTTTCACTTTCTCACACTTTGGAACATAAACAACCTTTCTTGTTTTTGTTCACTGTCCTTTGTTTACATATTTCTAGCATGAAAATAATGTTGGTTGACAGCTGGTCTGGCCAGTGGGGTGAAGGAGTAGTAACCCCAGAAGCCAATCCACTACCAGACCCACAAAATGATAAAATGAAAAGAAATAAACAGGCTGGGTCCTTTTTCTGAGGAGCAGCTTTTCACTGCAGACCTCCTGCCTCTGTGTTGTTTTTGCGTTCCAGTCAACACATGTGTGTCAAAGAATGTCACATTTGATTCACTGCTTTTACTCTTCACTTTTGGGATGCCCCTGCCTGAAATAGCAGGAAGATGCTGAAACATCTGGAAGAGGTGTTGAGGAAAAAGCCTAAGAAAGATCTGGGGCTCTTAGATGAGGCACAACACTCACCACTTGTGTTGGACCATGTCTGGATCTGAGGTGGACATCTCTGTAAGGCCTTCTCATTTTCTTTGCTTCATTTTAGTGCTCTAAGGTAGCACTGGACGTGTGGCAATTTAATCAGAGAGAACACCCATAAATTCTCCTGAGCACTCATTCAGCCTTCTGTTGCTCATGAAGCAAAATGATTGGCAGCTCCTTTTATCTGCCTCAATCTGTAAACACACGTCGCTCCACTGCAGCTCTGCTTCCCTTTCCTTCCTGAGCACTCTACAAAAGCAAACAAAAAAAAGTAAAGCGAAAAATAAAAATAAAAAAACCCATAAAAACTCCCTTTTCGATCAACACCATGTCCTTTTTTGAACAGAAAAGATTTGATATAAAAATAAGTGTGTACAATGCAGACCCAGAAGAAAACATTACCATTCTACTGCTTGAGCAGAGTTTAAGTCTCAGCTTGTTCCTTGGGTGGCTTTCAGCTGATGAAGACAGAGCAGTGTGAAAAAACTCTATATGCTCTTGACATGTAGGGTGGGCAGAAACCCATCCAAGCAGCAAGGGGCGTTTGTTGCATCAAATACAATTCCCTTGCTATAGAACCATAAAATCATGGTTTGGGTTGGGAGGCATCTTGAAGATCATTAATTTCAAATCCTCTGCCATGGGCAGGATGCCACTCACTAGGTCAGACTGCTCAGGGCTTTGTCCAACCCGATCCTCCCAGGGATGTGGGGGAACATCCACAGCTTCCCTGGGAAACCTGTGCCAGGGCATCCCCACCCTCACAGGGAAAAATTTATTTCCAGTATTTAATCTAAATCTCTTCAGTTTAAAACTGTTGTCCCCTATCCTGCCACTCCATCCCTTGCCCAAAGTCCCTCTCCTGCTCTCCTAGAGCCCCTTTAGGCACTGGAAGGGGCTCTGAGGTGTCCCTGGAGCCTTCTCTTCTCCAGGTGAACACCCCCAGCTCTCCCAGCCTGGCTCCAGAGCAGAGGAGCTCCAAACCTCTGACCATCTTCATGGCCTCCTCTGGACCTGCTCTAACAAGTCCACACCTCTCTTGTGTTGAGGACTCTGACTTGGACTCAGTGGAAGGATCTGGAATGGGAGAATGCTTCTTCCACAAAGTATTTGTCCCCAAAAGACACCCAAATGTCCATATGAACATATATATATGTGTATATATATATGTGTATATATATATACATATATATATATATACACATGAACATGTATATGTGTGTGTATATATATATATATCAATATATATCAGCACAAACGAGCTAAAGGGAGGGAAAGCCAGGCCTTATGAGATACAGACCCGTGGGTGCTGTCTTGGTTCACGACACCTGCCTGTCTCTCAGGTCTCTCTCCATGCCCTGTTCCATTCCCTTGGATTGAAAAGTCAATCTGTTTCCCCTTCACTCCCTCCTTCAGCTCTGCCGGTCATGTGAAATTGCTTTCAGAGCTTGCTGCAGGGTGAAAGTGCTTTGGAGCTTTGGAAAACAGGCAGGCAGCAAAGCACAGAGAATTTAGCAGAACAAAGGAGGGGAACAAACAAACCCATTTTCATATTTGCTGCTAAATGTCTTCCAGCCTCCAGCCCTGTTATTCTTCCTCTTAGAATTAGAAAAACCCTGTTAGCAGGAAGTGTATTTGCTCTTTGACAGTTACCAGCATATTATTTAGACGGATAGAGCAATTCTCTTCTCCCCTTAATAATAACCATAATAACCACTTTGCATTTATATAGTAGTTACGTATGTATTTAGATAAATAAATCTGCAGTACATAGCTAAACTGGGGCTTGCAGGAGGCTTTCAAGGAAAGTGAATGTTGTATTCAAGAGCACTGATAGTCAGTGATCAAGCAGATCTTGGATCTCAGACCTACAGATAATGGCTCTGGAAGGAAGCACCAGCTAAGAGACACTGAAGGAGCACCTAAATTCCCCTTCATCTGTAACACAGCCAGAGCCAATCAGATTTACTTCACAAGGCAGTGATCCACAGGATTTAAAATAAAAAAGTCAAAAATCAAACACAAAACACTCATATGGAGGATTAAAAAGAATTTCTGTAGGACTATTTCATTGAATCACAGAATGGTTTGGGTTGGAAGAGACCTTTAAGACTATCAGATTTCAATTATTTTTCTATAGGCAGGCACACCTTCCACTAGGCCAGGCTTGTCCAAGCCCTGTCCAACCCAGCTTTGAACATTTCCAGGGATGGGGCAGCCACTGGGTGCAGTGGAAAATGTGACTTCAGGATTTTGTAGCTACAACAAGGCTTGTGAAATGTAAAAATGCCTGCTTGACAGGTGGATGAAGTAAAAATCAGTATGGAAGGCCCATACACTGCTTTAATCTAGCTCATGTGTTACTCAACAATCTCTAAATCTCCTCCACTGACAGCCCAAGCCTCTGCATGGAAATTATTTTTCCCTTTGAAAAACTAATCCCAAAGAGGTTTGATTTGGTTGTGACCAAAATACTACTGTGCTGAATTGTTCAAGAAAAAAAATGTAAACCATCTATTTTAAACATGCATAAGACATTGCACAACCACACATATACAATGGGAATTAAATTCTTCCCTGTGAGGGTGGTGAGGCCCTGGCCCAGAGAAGCTGTGGCTGGAAGTGTTCAGTGCTAGGTTGGATGGGTCTTGAAATAACCTGGTCTGGTGGAAGGTGTCCCTGCCACATCAACCAGGATCCTCTTCACATCAGTAAAATATGTGTGGTCTGGAAACATTTTCGGTGTATTCACCAGAAAATCTTGTTTGCTCTGCATTCAGGAAGGGTTCACCTGTCTAGGACCAGATTCTGCAATATGCTGAGCATCTCTGTTTTCCAACAAGCTGTGAATAATACCCATGGCCAACTTTGTCTTCTTCTCCTAGAGTTTTTGGGAATTTTACTTGTTCCAAAAGCATCAAAGTTTGGCAAGATGCTGCTCTGAAGGTTGTCTCTTCTCCCATTGGCTTTCCTCTGACTGCAGCACCCTCCCTCACCTGCCCTTTCCATTTTCTCCTGGTTCCACCGTGAGCCTTGTCCAAGGGAAGAGCCTTCAGCTCTGATCTAATCCCTTTGCACACCCCGGAGATTCATCACACCTGGCAGGTGCTGGGAATCCAGCCAGGTCAGGAGGAGCCAGGGATGCATCAAGGCTCTCCCAGAAGTGCAGCTGTGCAGCTGAAAGAGCCCTGAGCATCGTGGCATTCATGTGTTACCATTAACACCCCATCCTCCCCGTTTGAGGCTCTTTTCCCTTGATTACCTCCCTAAATCAATACTAATGGATTTCCTCAGAGTTAATTTTTTTCTTCTTATTTTTTTCTTTCTTTCTACTTTCAGTCCTTTCCCCACCACTCTCCATCTCTGGAATCATTGCCAGCTCCCCTCAAATCCCTGTGTTCATCACAGGACTGTAATTTATACAATTTCTTCTGCTCGCTTTGCCTAATTGTCTCATTTGTAATATTCCATCTTTTCTCCTTTTCAGTTCATTCGGAATACCCAGGCTGGCTAAAATAAATATGTATTTTTAATTTTAAGCAGCCTAATTTAATTTGGTGAGTGCGGGATGAGAGTTAATCAGGGCTGCTTCTGGATCCAAGGCACATCAAGCCTCAGCCATGAGAACAGCGTGTGTGGCTCATTTTCACACCCCTCCTGTCACTTTTCTACAACATTCAGAGCTCTGAAATTCTCTGCTGGAGGTGCAGGTATTCAAAGGACTTCCCAAACTCTCCAGAGGTGATTAATGACCAAGGAGAAGTGGAGGCAGACTGGAAGACAGAGGGTTCTGACAGAGGTTTTCTTCAAGGTCAAAAGCCACCCAGTTTTCAGAGGAGGTGGTAGTAGCTCCATTTAGTGTAAATCTTGTTTCCCAACTGTCTCTCATGGACTATTTGCTATCCTCACCAATCCTTGTGTCTTGTCTTCATCACAGGCTTTATCTCATTCATTTAAAATAGGCCCCCAAATTGTTTTTCTCACAGTATCACTTCCTGTGAATCCCCATTGAAAGCTGCCATTGAAAGCTGTGTTACAAACAGAACCATCTAGGCTGGAAAAGACCTCCAAGGTCATCAAACCATTTCAATTTACAACAGGCTCAAAGTTTTATTCCAATTTGGTATCAAGATATTGTTTAGGAGTTTCACCTTTTATCTACCTGTGGGACTTCAAGAGTATTCAATGCACATCCAAGGGGGGCTTAAACTCTTCTGGCTGTTCTCTTGGTGACTGACACCTCACCCCATTGTGTAAAGGCCCCCCAGAACTTCAAATCACATCAGTCCTTGTCCAGAAACATCCAAATGTTGGTGTCTGGAAAGTCTTTAGTGGTCAGGCACATTCGTACCCCGTCACAAAAACTGCCTTTACAACTGACAGTAATGAAGGAAATCCCCTTTGTAGAAGTCTTGGTGGGAAATTCAGAATGAGAATATGAGGGAATCTAAAGGGACAAAAGATCCCTGCCCAAAGTGTCATTTCTCTGTCCAACAACCTTGAAGGTTACTTCAGCCTTCCCTCATTTCTGCTGTTGCAAGAGAGGAAGATGCTAAAGCTGAGGGGAAGAATCAGGGCTCAGGCAGCCTAACTATGGTAATTTGGTGTCTGTTACTTCCTTACCAGGACATATTCCACTTTTCCCCTCTCTTTGTTTCCATTCTTCTTTGCCTTCCCAGCAGCAGATCCCAGAGCTGATTTCCCAACTAAAACACATCCCGAAGATGTTTCCAAACAGTTTCCCGAGGTGTCCCAAAGCTGTCACTCCTGGTGGCAGTGCACCCTGGTGTGTCTGAGAACACAGGGTCTGAAACAGGGTCTGGGGAGCGTCAGATTCACAACAGGAGCTGGAATGGTGCACCTGCATCCAGTGCCTGATCCCATTAGGAATTTCAGGAAGGCTTTACAGCGCTCAGGTGAGGGCTGATCCAAAAGCCTTTTCCTGGACACTCGTGTGCCCATTGCCCAGGGGTTCACACACAGCTGCTGGGCTGTGGTGTTTTGTCTGTGTTTACCCAGCTTTGCCCTAAACCTGTGCAATTTCATGTCAGTGCATGATCCAGTGAGACAAGCAGAAATTTATTTTAGAAGTCACAGCATTTCTGTTTGCCAGAAAGTGACAGAGGACTCCAGTACCTCTGGAGATATCTGTCTCTTCTCCCCACCCTCTGCTCCCCAGGACTCCCCCCAGAATGTTTTATTGTGAGCTGTGCACCATTTCCAGCAGGAAATTGGAGTAGTCACCATTAAACAAGGTAGATGTAAAACTAAACTCAGGGAACCACTTCAGCTCACAATAACAGTGCCCATAATTTTTAGGGCTGCATAAACGGTGCCGCGTATTTTTGCAACAACAGTTCTTACCGTGTTATCTCTGTGCATTTTATTTATGCATTTTACTTTCTCTTTTATTTTATGTTGTTTTACCATGCTAAACACACCTGTAGCACAAAGGAGTGGGAGTAAATGAATTCTTTGGCTCCCTCCTGTGAAAATGAGCCCTGAGGTGTGTAGTGGATTTGGGAGCAGTGTCAGTTCCAGAGGGCTCCTTTCCCTGCTGCAATGAATCCATGTGAAAAAAGCTGTTTTAAAGGCAAATATTCGCCCTTGTGTTGTTTCAAGGATGGACCGAGGATGGAGCAAGGATGGATTAATTTGTACCCATTTGGAAGGGGAGATGATTCCTGGTAGACTCCCCTTTCTTATTCAAAATGATGCCTTAAGTTTTATCTTTCATGTTTTTCAGATTCTGTGCTGCCCAGGGGTGCAGTTCTGGGCCTCACATTCAGGGTCACTCAGCTCTTCACAGAGTAGGGAGACAAAACAAATCCTTTTCCTGCTGGAGACCAGGACAACTCTAAGGCCCAAAAGAACAAGCAATGGACTGAAGAGAGAAAACAAGAAGGATGGGACTTCCTAATCTGCAGATGTAATTGGACAATTAAACCCTAATATGCAAATGGAGCAAAACTTTAAAAAGTGTGACAGGTCCATTTTGTGACCATTTTGGGTCCATCTTGGGTGTAGCCCTGTCCAGGGTCTTGTACTGCCCAAGGTACTTAAAGGCTTTTAATAAATATCTACTTTATTCTCCAGCTCTGTCCACTCTCTGTTCCAGGTCAGCCTTCCCAAGGCATCAGTTTCCGGTGACTCAGATGGGACAGTGAGGATGCTGGAATGTTTTGAGAGAAGGACACATCCAGCTCTCTTCCAGGATTCAGGAGTGTTTGTGGTTTGATAAATCACCTTCAGATAAACACTGGGGGTCTGAAGTGTTCCTGGAAGGGGTTATTGGGGATCACAGCAATGCAATCCTACAACATCAGCCTCCAGAGGGATTATTCCCAGTGATGATCTCAGGAGTGTTTCTACTCTACTCTGGGAGAGAGCCCTAGCAGAAATAATTCTTGGAGCTTTTTTTTTTTTTTCCTGTGATATTGTACACAGGTGTCCATCCACAGGGAGGCAGCAGGGAAGAGCTGCCCCCTCTCTATCCCAAGAATCTCTTGTTCCTGAGAAATACTGATCATGACTTTGTTCATCTTAAGTCACTTCAATTTTTCCCAATGAAGGCAACACCTTTATCTCTTTTATTCACCTCCAAATAGCATCTCCATCAGATGAGGTTTGTAACCCTGGCCACATTTGGGGGAAGAACACTTTTCTTCTCCTCTCCATTTGGAAACAAAAATATTCACTGGATCACAGCTGCTGGAGGAGAACACATTAAGGAATGCCTTGGAAAGGTTGCAACCAGCACATGGTTGGAGTTAAACATCAGAAAGAGACCTACAATGAGGCCAATATGGACAATTCCTTCTCAGGGTGAGGGATCTTCTTCCCTAGAGTGTTTTGCCACTGTGGGTGGGCTGGCAGGCCCCAGGGGAGAGGATTGTTTGATGATCTCCTCATCCACTCCCTCAGGAGGCATTAACAGCCCTGTTTCCATCCCTGAGGATGAGATGGGCACCACCTTCAGGCCAGTGCTGAGGGACAAGGGCAAAGCACTGGGAACAGTTTCTGGATCTCTTATCTCAGTGAAAGCCCGAGGGAATCTGGGGGATCCCTAGCAGGGTAAAAAGAGGAGTCAGAGGCATGGGTGACACAAAGGGTCAGAGGGAACAGAAATGGGCAGTGGGATAAGTAGTGCCCAAATTTTCACACTTCCAGCCCCATCCCTTCTCTTTTTCTCCTCCGGAACATACACAAGATGTTCTTGGTTTGGAGATATATCAATTACACTTGGAAAGGCCTTGACCATCACTGATGGTGTGTCTGTGGGGGTGACACAGAGCACAACAAGGCAGGGCAGAGCTCTGGCTGGCCAGAGCTGGCATGGCCTCCACTGTATCCACCCACAGAGAGTGTGCCACCAGGAAAACAACCTCACCCAGCCCCAAAGCACACTTGGCAAACTCCTGGCCATGCTGAAACACCTTCAAGATCAGCTCAAGCAGCAGGAGGACCATTGTCTCTGAGAGTATTTGATGGATACAGGCTTAATAATAGCCAGGTTGGAAGGATTTTCCAGAGCTCCCGACTGTGTCTGTGTCCAGCCATGAACACGGGGACAGATTAGAGATGGTTCCAAAGGGATTTGTGCTGGCTGGACCCCCAGATTTATGGTTCATGGCACTGGGGAACACAAACAAAGATCACCACTAGGCATGGGCCTATAACATCCCACAAAACCTTTTCCACCAGTTCAGGAAATTTCTGAGTTGCAATGGTCAGTGTGACAGCTGGGGACATGGGGTGGCTGATCTAGGCTGGCATGGGTGACATTAAACAGCATTCACATTAAAAAAAAAATGGAAAAAAGAACAAAAGCAAAACAGAAAAAGAGACCTTTTTTCCCCTCCTCTGAGTATTTTCTGCAGGGCAGTGTGACCTCAGTGCTCTACTTTACAGACTGCAATAATGGACACATTTTATTGAGTCTGTGGGCAACCTGCCATCAGTCTGGTCTGGAGGTCTGAAGTCAAAGGGCAGAGATGGCAAGTATCCCTTATTTTGTTTACTTCCAGGGACACATCTTTGCACTACAGGGACACTATTTATTTCCTCGTGCTCACGGGGAGCTGAACTAGAACTTGGATTTTTTAAATAGCTTTCTCTAAATAAACTTTATAAAGCCATAGCCCAGAAAAGGCTATTATGTCCGTGTATTTTGACGAGACTCTTACTAATTCCACAGAGCTCTAAGGAGGGAAACCTATTTAAAAACATTCGTTAGGAGAGCTGTGACTAATCTGAGCTGACCTAATTAACCCAAAATGTCCTGTGTGGAAATTGTTGTGGATGCTGAATAAAAGGCCCGGGCTGAATGCACATAAATTTTCCATCTGCACTTTCATTCCCAAGGAAGCAGTCAGTTCTTTGAGTGTTATTTCTGGATTGGTATTCAGAGCCTACACCTTGCCAGTGGCTTCTTCCTGCAAGGATGCTAAATGCTTTCACCTCACTGTGGAAAAAAAAAAAAAGTGGTGCATTTGACAGCAGCAAATTCTTTTTACAGTTGGTAATGTAAGCAGGTTTCATCTACGTGTGATGTCTTCACAGGAAACACCTGCCCTCAGCTAACTGGGAGAGATCCAGTCAATTCAGGCAGTGGATGAGCATTGTACAGCTGTGTACAATGCCTGGTGTCATTAGGAATAGTCATCCCCAAATTAAGTGGGTCAGCTGGACCCTGGAGTATCTTTTTTTTATTATTATTTTTTTTCCCACTGACTGTACAGGGAACCTCCAGGCAGGGAGCTGTGGTGTAGATGTTTCTATGATAAGCTTAGAAGGATTGGTGGGATGAATCCTGCCCTGGATCTCAGGGCTCGGTGCCTGCTGGGGCTCTCAAGATGATGCTCACCCCTGAGAAGGGCACAGGGTTACTGGGTAGGGAGGAATCTTGTCCACGAGGAAGGTTTTGCTCCTTGACAGCAGAAAATCAGGGTGGTGAGAACAAGACAGTATTTAACAATCTGCACAGTACCTTTATGTACACAGGGAACTGCTGGAGTCAACAGAGATGTGTAAAAATAGCCTGAGGAAGTGACTTTCCCAATGTTACACGTGAGGGATGCAGGGAAAAACGTAACAGAGGAGATGTAAAGGACCTTGGCCCAGTGGTGTGGCAGAGGGGTCAGAAAGGGAAGGTTGTGGAGTTAGTTGCCAGGGTGAATCTGCAAAACCAAGGCACAATTTGGGTGGGTGGATCAGAGAGAAATCTAGTCTGGAGCTGGTGGACATTCAGGGCGTGTAGGGCAATCAAGGAAATCATTTTTGTGACAGGTACAAGGAGGGAGCCAAAAGAAAACTCTGTTGGCTGGGTGGTATTTTGAGTTTTAAGCTGAATCATTCAGGAGAAGAAGGAAGGCAGAGAAACGTAAAAACATAGAATGGTTTGGGTTGGAAGGAACCCTAAGAATCATCTGGTTCCAGCCCCGGAGAGGGGGGACAGTCTGCAGCACAGATCTGAGCAGGCAGCAGGACATTTATGGGCCAGTGTCAAGGAGAAGGCATGAGATTTCCATTTGGAATGTAGCTGGCAAGGAAAAGTATTTTTATGGGACCTTTGCATAACAGTGATGGATAAATGTCTGTCTGCAAGTTAATTTTCCTGGAGAAAAGTACTGAGAAGGGGTCTGGAGACCCAGCATCGGGAAAAAACAAACAAACAAACAAACAAAAAACCAAACAAACCAAAAACCAAAACCAAACAACAACAACAACAAGAACAACAACAACAACAACAACAACAACAACAAAACACCCCCCAAAAAACCATAACAAACAAACAAAACCCCACCACCACCATCATCACAACAACCAAAAAAACAACAGAAGTGAAAATCAGATTCTGGAAACTGAGAAGAAACAAAATCTTAAAAACCAGAAAAGATCTTAACCTTGCAATTGTAAACTGTGCAAAGCAAGGAGAGAGATAATAAAGAACAACAAATAGGCAGCCCCAGACCTATCTATTCCTAAAAGGTTTTTTTTAAGGGACACTCCAAGTTTAGAATATGCACATGAACCTGGAACAGCACTTCTTTTGTTTTTATTGATCAGGATAAATTGACACCACTGCTTTTGTGCTCTCTGGCAGAACGTGCAGGCTGAAATTACCTTTTTTAAAGAAATAAATTACATCCCTGTTATTCTGATCACTGACTGGAGGCATTTGCAGTGCTGGGTTGTCCCTCCCTGGTGCAGGACAATGAAATGAATGAAGCTTGTTTGAGCAGGAAACAGTGGAGGAGACACTGCTGCTGTCGATGCATCACTGGTGTAGCCCTGCAGCTGCAGTTCCTGAATATTTTGGGACAGATACTCCTGAATCATGAAGTTATCTCGCTCCTCCAGGACATCCTTTACAGGGGCATCACGCACAGATAAGAGGACTTTATTCCACAGCCAAACTGTCCTATTTATAGATGAGGCTTGATCCCAGCCTGCAGATACCACTTCACATCTGAGCTGGGTGTGTGTGAGTCAGGCTCCCTTGAGTTAATTTTTTTTCCCTTCAGGGAGAAAATCACAGAGGATTCCTGAAGAGAAATCCCATTCCTCACTGTGGAGTGACAAGGATGAGGAATAGAATTGTGGATAAACTCTACTGTCTTGAATTCACTTGAGCTTAATTTTTACCCCTCCAAAGCTGGCTGGGTAAAGACACCTGTCAAAGAAGGCAGAAGGATGAGATTTTGGGTTAAAAAGTATCACACACCAGTGAGTACAGCACTCCCAGGTGTCATATGTGAGGCAGGATGAGTTAAGAAATAAATCTGAGCACAATATGAGGATCAGAAGGGAAGCAAAGGTACCAACCACCCTGTTTCAGTGTGGAAACAGCATCTGCATGGGCTGGAGGGATGCCAGGGAGAGCAGGGCAGTCCCATGTCGTGGACCAAAGCAGGGGACAGAGACAAGCTTCCTCTTTTTTATATCTTTATCCTTTCTGTTTGACAATAGCCCTTTTAATCTGTGCTTGGGACATAATTATAATAATCATCATCATTTTAAATAATAATATTAATATTAATGTCAATATATTATTATAATATCTTATAGGTTTTCTATATTATATTATATTATATTAATATGATAATATATAAATAGATTATGAAGAAATAAAATTATAAAAATTATATATAATTTATAATAATAGATATAATAATATATTGTGTAATAAAGTGTCATTATAGTATATAATATAATAATAATAATTTAATAATAATAAAACAATTATTTTCTAGTAATAATCATTAAACAACAGTAATTATAATAACAACAGCAACAGGTTTCTTCAATGTTTGTGAGAAAATGGGAGGTCCTAAGCCATAATCTCCACTTACAAGCAAACATATGATTTTTTTTCTGGTTTTTTTTTTTCCTTTTGCTATCATAAAGTCCAGTCTATGTTGCTGTTTTGAGAAGATGCAATGGTTGTGTGATTGTCTCAAGCTGTCCAATGCTCACCTCTCCTTCTGGGTCCAAACTGTTACCTTTGCAGAGAGACCATCATGTAACTGGTGGCATTGCTATATTGAAAATATATTGTTTTGTTTTGGTTTTTTTCTTTGAAAGTATTAATAAAGGCACAGAAATGGAGCTGTGCACAACCTGTGTTTCATCTCTCTGCTCCTTGCTGGCCAGGGACTTCAGCCTGTCAAAAACCCTCAACACATCCCGGCATGGGGAGCTGAATAATGTAACTGCAGCTCCCAACAACACTGTCAGGAAGCCTGGAAATGCCTCTTTCTGTGTCCCTTGTTTGCAACAACATCCCATCATCCAGCTTTTTCCAGGTGATACGAGGTAAAGCTGCTGGGAAAAAAAAAAAAAGTAGCTGGTGTTTATCAAAGGTAGGATAAACTGTCAAGGTTTTTATGCAATCAGGTGACCTTTTCCCTTTTACCTCTTCTCTCCCTTTTTTTTTCTTCTCTTCCCTCCCTTCTCTCTTCCCCACTCTTCTCCAAGGCTGGTGTGGGTGAAGGCTGGCTGCTCTCTAAGGTCAGATACCCACTGGCAAGGGCCAAAGGAACAAAACCTTACACTGGAAGCAGTTTGGGGCAGGAAGTGTTTATTCAGTGTCTCCCATCCAGGATGTCACACAGAGAGGCCCTGACCTGGTTGAGACAGTCATGAGTAATATATAAATCAGTATTAATCATCGCGAGCAGCAGCCACCTTGGGATGAGAAAATGATTCATTACTCCAATCTGCTGAATTATTCACTCTTCTGGTGCAAAAATGGCATGAAATATGAGCTCTGAGGATGGGGAGGCTTTTATCATGATAGGGATTTCATTCTGGTACCAGAGGTAAACTACAGCTGGTGTAAAAAAAAAAAAATCTATCTGAAATTTGTGATGAAAAATGTGGGAGTATTTCTGCCGAATAACACATTTTATTAAAAATATCAGTTCTTTTGTCTACACCTTTTTTTTGCACTCTAACACAGAAACAGCTTAAGTCTTCACCATCCAAAATTATACTCATCATCATACAACACAAAAAGAATTAAAAATATTTAAAAGTTGAAATTTCAGTTTTATAAAGAATGACTTGTTTGAGGGGCTTTTTTCAGAAAGAGAAGTCAATATTTACTGAAAATAAGAGTTTCTCTCAAAAAATAGGCATTTTTCAATTGACTTTATGGGCTTCTGGGAATAAAAGTTTCTTTAAAGGTATTGACAAATTATGTGAACAGGAAAGTTTGGGAGAAATTCAATAAGGTGAATATCAGTGAGCACATGAGGTAAAGTTAGTATCTCCTGCACTGGTTGCCAAACAAAAATTCTGCAGAAAACTGTCATTTGCTCAGAAAATTAAACTGCACCCAGTGTTATGATCTGGCCAGCGAGAACATGAAACACAGAAATATATTTTGAGAGATTTATTTTTTAATAGAAATTTTAACCTAAATTTCCTTTTCAGTTTGCCTGTGGATCTCCTGGAACATCATGGCAGCACCTTAATTTCTTGAATGATTCCTTGTCCTGATCCTGTTATTCTGTTTGTTGGTGGTGATGGTTGTTACCTTCATGTGTCCTGCAGAGTAAAAAAAGAAAAGAGAGTTCCACAGAGTGAGAGATGTAATTTAATGCAAATCAAAGAGACAATCTCGTTCTGAGAGATCAAAACAAACTCTGTGAATACCTTTTCTCTGCCAGTCTGTTTTCAATAGCTGGAGCAGTGGCAGAGATGACAGCTACCAGTGCTATCAGCTCTGCTATCTCATACAGAGAGGTTACTTGAGCTCTGAAGACAGATTTATTTTGAGTAAATTATTGCATTTCCATCATCTGATTCTTGGATCATAATAGTCATAATAATAATTCTGGCCATTTGATATCTATTTCTAATTCTAATATCATTTTTCTTGAGGGCACTTTTGGCTAAACAATATTGGTTTTACTGCCTGTGTAAGAAATAAAACCACAGTACACAAAGAGCGACATAAATTAAATAAACCAAACCAATAAAGTGCTTTAAAACCTTTACCTCATTGGAAGTATTTAGGGATGTGAACGAATTAGGATATTGGTTTTCCTTTTCCATCCCAGTCTTTCCAAAGACTGCCAGCAGGGGATACACCTTCAAGAATGTTAATGAATGCCAGCCTAATGAGATCCCATTAATATTATTAAATTACCCAGAAAACACTATTCATCACTGTAAACTCATTTAGCAGGGAAGAAACTCACCTGAATTACTGTAGGGTCCTTGGCAGTTACCCAAACTCTGTGATGAGCAAGTCCCTGACAGTTTAGTGACACTGACGCTGTTTTCTGGAGCTCCCCAGCACCCCACCCTCACACTGCACTTCAGGAGGGTCGTTTTGCCTTGAGGAAAAGTTGTGTGGATAGAGGAGCTCTACTTCCAGGATGATGGAGAGGAATCCCATCCCACTGCCCTTTCTACTCCACCAAGTAAACCCTCCTTTTCTTTTTCCAGCTCTGCCCACCAGCCTGTTCCCCCAGATTGCTGGGGGCTGTGGGGTGTGGAGTGAGGAGGAAAGCCACCAGCTTCATCCACCCGCTGGAGCCCAGATGATGGATGAGCCCAGCCCTGGCAGAATGATTAGCATATAACTCATAAAACCCAGTGAACTCACAGAGCAGGGCAGGGACAGGAACCCACATGGGCGAAAGAGAAACGTTAAATTAAAATCAGGCTGTGTAAGCATGAAGACAAAGTTCACCTTCCAGCCTGGGTGAGCACCCCAGCATCAATCAGCCTGCTATTCGAGCAGAAATTATGGCATGGGAGAAAGGGAGGGATGGGGGTTTTTATATGTTTTGTTCTATACAGTTGGCTTTTCAGAGATCGTTTTCTGCACCTCAAATGAACTTCTTCAGGTAGTTCTTGCTTGAACTTATTCCCTCTGAGGGAATAAACCTCATCTAAAGACTCCTGTGACTGGAAAGCTTCCTGGTGGTGAAGGACCTGGAGGTGTTGGTTTGGTTGAACACGAGCCAGAGCATGCCCAAGTGGAAAAGAAGGCCAAGGGCACCTGGCTTGGATCAGCTGTAGTGTGGCCAGCAGGACAGGGCAGTGATTGTCCCTCTCTACTGGACACTGGTGAGGCCACACCCGGAGTCCTGGGGTCAGTTTTGGACCCATCACAACAGGAAAGGCATTGAGGAGCTGGAACATGGCCAGAGAAGGGAGCAGAGCTGAGAAAGGGGCTGGAGCACAAGTCTGATGAGAGAGCTCAGCCTGGAGAAAAGGAGGTTCAGGGAGACCTCAGTCTCCACAACTCCCTGACGGAAGGGTGCTGCTGGTGGGGGTTGATCTCTTCTCCCAGGGAACAATTGACAGGACAAGAGGGAACGACCTTCAGTTGTACCAGGGGAGGTTTAGGTTGGACATTAAGAGTTTTATTTTTCATGGAAAGTGGTGTCAAGCACTGGAACAGGCTGCCCAGGGAAGTGGTGCAGTCCCCATCCCCAGAGGGGTTTAAAAGCTGTGTGTGGCACTTGAGGACATGCTTTAGGGGTAGCTTGGGAATTGCTGGTGGAAAGGTTGGACTCAGTCATCTTAGATGACTTTTCCAACCCGAACGATTCTCTGAGCTTTTTTGTTGGAGAGAGAAAACTACATGAAGAAGCTGAGAAAAGCTTGCAGCTTATATGTGACTGTCCATCCATATTCCTAAATTGTAGGATAGTTCCCTGAATTCAAGAGTGAAGGGGTAAAACTTGATCTGAAGTGAATTACAGGACACAAATCTAGAAAAAAAAATTGCAGAAATTTACTGTGATGGAAAGCTGAAGTTACACACAAGAGCAAGGAAACCCTCCAAGCACGGCAAGGGATGGTGTGAATCCACATCTGCATTTAGCACAGGGACAAACCTGTTCCACTCTTCCTCATCTGACTTGCCATCAGTGACATTGTGGTGGCCAGCAGCTGCTGGAGCAATTGCAGTGGTCACTTTTATGCTCACACACAATAATTCCTCTTCTCAATGCATCTTTGCTGCAACACTGGGACATAGCAGTGAAAAATACAGGTGCTCATTATCAGCACTGGAGTTTATTAAGCACAATTTGATATCTGGGCATAATTTGATTTAGCTTGCCAAGGATTTAAAAGCCAGCAAACTGAAAATGCCTGTCCAAGCTCTCCTCATCTCAAACTTGATAACTAATCATTGCAGATTGGTGATTTTACACTGAAACACATCTGGTGACATATAGAAATGGTGTGTATAATTCATAACAAACCATTTGGTCTGTTTATCTACTTAAAAGTGGCTCACAAAGAGATCACAGTTTTCTGAAGAGCAGCACATTTGCCATACGCTGCCTGCCAATAACTCTTGGTGTGTAGACAGTTCATGAGCAGTTGGCTGTGAGCATTGAATGTTTTGGCCTATGCCCATTTTGGAACAACTGTGCTGCTTTCATCTCTTCTTGGAAATGAACCCATTCAAAGTCTGGCAGTATTTAGGTGGGAGACTGCTTGGGAATCCTGGATGCTTTACTAACAACTCAAAGAAAAGCAGGTAAACAACAAAAACCAGATCAGAAAAAGAGGACCCAAGCCGTGTTGATGAATGGGAATAGAATAAATCAGAATCCTGTTGCTCCTAATTAATGTTCCAACCCCCAGAATAATTCTGTTCCCAGCCTGATAGACTTTGCATTATATATTATTACAGGCCATTGTTCTGGGTGGAGATTAGCTAGTTAAGAGAAGAAAATGGCTTAAAATGCTAATTTTGGCATTATTTAATAATGTCATAATAATAATAATGGTGATGCTATAATTTTGGACTGTATAATTCTCACTGAGATCACGTTAACATAAACCAACTCCTGCACAGACATTATGTGACAGCCCTTAATATTTGTGCTGTTATCAAATACCAATCTATGACTCTTTTCCTTTGATGATCTGAATATCCACTACCTTTGGGTGCCCATATGGGTCATCTCTAAGTGATGCTTTTAAGCAGTGTTGGATACTCAGACTGAAAAGGAGCTCAGCCATTGCATTCAGCCTCTGCAACAAACAGCAAGCTGGGGAGATTGTACATTTTGAGACAATATCAATTTTTTAAAAACAAGCAAAATGACAGATGTGGAAACACCAAGTGTCCCAGAGCAAAGATCCCCAGGCCAGAACAAACTCCCTGAGACAAAATGAGAATAAAGATCAATGGGGCAGAGAAAAAGGATATTTTCATTTCTCCCGTTGTCAATTGATAGTAAATTTTTGTCTGGCAGACTTTTGTGCTTGTTTGGAGGTGTTCTATGCAAATGATCTTGGTTCCGATGTAACCGAGGTGTTCTCATTATCTTGGTAATGACTAAATATTTCTAATTAGGTGCAATTCATAGACTCATAAAAGCTTTAGAAGAAGAGACAAGAGAATGAGGGTCATTAAGTCATATTTTTGAATGCTTTCTTAAATTCTATTGGTTCTTCCTGTATCACGATCAGTAACATATGTTTACTGAAAGCATCCTGCCTGAGAAAGCAAATACATTTGCTCTGAAAACATCAGGAGATGAGATTCTGTCTCCTCCCTGGATAGTTTGTTTCAGTGATTAATCACCGTTAATAATGTGTGTCTTTCCTCTGATTTGGATTTTTCTGTCTTTGGTTTTCTGCTTTTGGTGTTTGTTTTGCCTTTCTCTGCTAGATTGAAAAGCTTGAAAAGGCACAATTTCCTCTGGTGCAGGTAGGGCTGTGCCACAACTTAGGCACTGCTTTCCTTTTTTTATTATTTTTTCAATAAACAGCATGACCTCTTTATGTCTCATTTAATAAGGAAACTTTCTCTTCATCTTAACTTCTAATGCAGTATTTTCCAGAACCTCCAGTGACCTTTTGAAAAAGATCAGCCACAAAGTGACGCAAATTCAGCAATGCCAGCTTGACCAACTCTCTCTGTAAACAGAGAATTGCTTTTCACTCCCACTCACTTCTCCCTTGGTCAGCCAGCCAAAGGCTGCTCTTGCCACAGTGTTGTGTTGGGAGGTCATGGCTGGTTGCCATTCAGCTCCCAAATTCCTGTTTTGCAACCCCTGTGAGCTGGAAAATATATTCTGTTCTGTGGGCACAGCCCATGGTCCTTGATCTTGGCATTTGGCTGGATGAAGCTGCTGGAATGGGCCCAGGTTGTCCTAAAGGACTTCTCCATCCCCATGGCCCATTGCTGTGACCATGACTACTATTGACTTCTGCCCTAATTGCCTTTGGAAATGTCTCTGAGATCTCTAGGTGTGTGGAAATTTAACCTTGCCAAGACTGAAATCTCAGCGAGTTTTGAGATGTCGTAAAACAGAATGGAAAATGTTTATTCAAGGCTTCAGGAGCAGCTGGGGTCACTTGGGTTGTTCAGCCTGAAGATCAGACTGAGAGGAGACTTCATTGTGGTCTTGTCTTGGTTTGGAAATTCAGGTGTCTACTAAGGAAGACAGGAGCCTCCCTTGGAATGGAGAATGTAAACCCCCTCCCTCCAAATTATTATAATTTTGAAATTAAGGGGCTCTCAGGCAAAGATATGGGAATAGGAATAACAGTTATTTACTAGGAAAATAAAAATGCAGTAATACAAAAAAAATAGGCAAAAAAGAAAACATTTATAGAGTCAGAATACAACCTGACACCCCGTTGGTCAGGGTGTTGGGCGCAGTCCAATCAAGTCCTCCTGCAGTGACAGATGTGGTTCTGTTGGAGCAATGATCCTGTAGGAGGGTGTAGTTTTCCTCTGAGGGTCCAGTGGTGGTGAGATGGTTCCAGTCTTCCTCTGGGAATCCAGTGCACACAGGCTGTCCTGGTGTTCTGAATCCCAGGTTTTTATCCAGGTGGGAATGTTTGGCTCCTCCCCTGGATGGAGCATTCCCAATGGATGATGGAATTGTATCAGCCATGCAGTGAGCCTCGATGGCCCATGAACAGCAGATATCCCCTGGAGGAAGGATGGGTCGTGGAAGAGATAAAGAACACTGCCCCAGCTGGCTTAAACAGCTGGTAATAGAATACATACTTTTGATTATATCTTGCACTACAACCTCAAAACATCCTCATGAATGGAAACACTGATCTCTTCTCTGGTGACCAGTGACAGGACTCAAGGGAATGGCCTGAAGTTGTGTCAGGGCAGGTTTAGGTTGGATATCAGGAAAGTGTTTTGCATCCAGAGGTTGATCAGGCACTGGAACATGCTGTCCAGGGAAGTGGTCACAGCCCCAAGCCTGACAGAGTTCAAGAAGTGTTTAGGTAGCATCATTTTGTGGTGGGACTGTTGGGTATATCTTGTGCAGGGTTAGAAGTTGGACTTTGATGATCCTCATGGGTCACTTCCAGCTCAGGATATTCCATAATGGCATTACTTGGAGACAGTTACAAATTTTTGGCCTTTCACAGTCTTGGCTTCATTCTTACCTCAATTTCCTGTCAGTTTGAGATTTTCCCACCTTATTAATTCTTTCTTAGAACTTTGTCCTTTTCTGCTTCCCTCCCATCTGGGATTTTTAAGAAATACCAAGTAAATAATGAAAAAAAAAAAAAGGTGCATAAAAAGTCAGGTGCAAGGTGCTGCACCTGTGTTAGAGCCATTCTGATTATCATTAAAAACTGGGGGATGAATGGACGGAGAGCAGCCCTGTGGAGATGAAACTTTGGACAGTGCAATGTGGTGAGACACTGGACCAGGCTGCCCAGAGAAGCTGGGGATGCCCCATCATGGGAAGGGTTCAGAGCCAAGTTTGCTGAGGCTTTGAGCAAACTGATAACAAAATCCCAGGTAACAAGTGATAGGACAAGAGGAAACGGCCTCAAGTTGCACCAAGGGAGGCTCAGGTTGGATATTTGGAAAAATTTCTTCACTGGAAGAGGGGCCAAGCACTGGAACAGGCTGCCCAGGGAAGTGGTGGAATCATCATCTCTGGAAGTGTTCAAAAAACTCGTGGATGTGGCACTTGGGGTGAAGATGACAGCATTAGGTTAACAGTTGGACTCAGTGATCTTAGAAGTCTTTTTCCAACCCAAACCATTCTCTGATTCCATGGAAAAAAAAATCATGAAAAAAAAAAAGTCCAGTATGTACAGAAGAAGTAAAGAAGCAAATAGCCAAAATAAATGCCCACAGATACAAAGATAACAGGCCTATATATAGATGCTTCCACTTGAGGCTTTCACTTTATCATGAAATTCTAATGGATTTTTAGTCAAAGTTATCCTGTCTTGATTGCAGATGCTTGGCTTTGGGCCATCTAATAAATTATTTCTAAAAGACTCTCAATTTTCATTCACAATTTCCTGTCTACACTTATGTCAATTTCTCTCAAGTTTTTTCTCAGCTTTGAGGAATGAGCCCTTTTAGCACACAAAGCACATATTTCGTGTTTGAGACTGTCCTTTCCATGCCCATAATAAATGTGATCATCACGGGGAAAGTTACACCGTGAAGGAAGATGAAAATGATAAGTCCAAAGTGTGGGTATTTTTTCAACTTGAGATGAAATTTTCAAGTTTCTAAGTCATCTGGAAGAAATGATCAGAGCTCCATTTCAGGGAGAGGTACAGCACAGTTAAAATACCTAAAATTGTGTGGGCAAGGCCGGTGTTGTGTTTTGTTCTTTGTGTATAACTTGTTGATGATAAAATTAATTCAAATTTAAGTGGATTTTAAGGAAAGCACAACTGAAATGAATTTGTCATGTCTTGCAGTCAGGTAATATTTTTTCTAACGTTTAAGGAATGCTAAAGCATACAAGAAATCATCAGGAAAGGAAAAGTGAAAATAGAGTGAAATCAAGCTCTGAAAAGTGTGAAATATTTTTAAAATGCCCAAGTCCCATTGCCTCTTGCTGTGATCTGGCATTCAAAAAATTTTACCAAAAAGTAAAGCTTGCCACCAATATTTTCAGACATCAGCTGGAGGGTTTGATGTAGGAGTTACTCTCAGAGTGACTTTTTCTGTTTCTCTGTTTGCTGACAAGGAGCTCTGGACAAGCTCTTCTGTTTGAATTGACAACATATTCAGCAGTGTATGCAAATGAGCCATTATCATACTATTAATATTTTCCTCAAGGTCATTTGAATGGAATTTATTCATGCAGAGTATAAGCATATTGCAGTGAAGAGGAGTCTCCGAAGTCATCTGTGTCTTCCCTCATTCCCCAAAATTTGATATCCACATAACACACGCCAGCAACCACTGAAAAAACAAGCACTGGCTTTCGCAGGGAAAATGTTGATGGCTTTTTCTTTCCTGCAGCTCTAAATGATTTCCTGTCAATATAAAGAGATCTGATCATTGGTGACAGCGAGCTTTCAGCCGGAGTTGGATAAAGTTGTGCTGTTCCTGCAGGGATGGGGCTCTGTTTGGATTGGAGGCTGCTCCTGCCACCTGGAATACTCCTGTGATGGAGAAATCCCCATCTCATAAACCCAGAAAACTCATATCACAGAAGGGGTGAAGCCACAGCAGCAACCAAGTCACTCTCTAGGCTGGATTTATACTTTAAGCCAACTAAGGATTGTACCATTTGTTAAGACAATTAAATAGATTTCCTCAATATCTATTAGGGCTTGAGTGATACCTCGATAGGGTGATTCATCCCACCATAATCTGGGAGGGGGATCAGGTGTGGGGAGAGAGGAAGATGAGTCACCTCTCTGGGTGCTGGTCTTGTTCTGTTGAGTGAGGGATGAGCCAAGACCAGCAGGTTTAGTGGATGCCCATTTCCTAGGTAGGTGTGACAAGCCTAATCGCAGGTTGTCTGCAGGCAGCTGACACCTCTGCTATTAAAGTGATCCCACTTCTGGGCATAATTGGTTGTGGACAACATGAAAGATTCAGTGTGTTATTGTTAGAGCAGACCACTAGTTACTGCCTTAAAATGGGAAAGGCAATTTTAACACCCACAAAAATTCCCATGACTTTCTTGTCCCATGGTGTAGCAGCCCTTCCTCCCAGCTGTGTGTCTTCTTCAAACTTATCTCCTTTCCAGTTCTTCACCTGTACTTCAGACTATATATGCGCATATTTCTAGTTTGTTTTTTCTTTTACCAAACATGAGCCCTGTCTCAGTGCATCTTCCTTGGCCCTGCAACCTCTGCAGCTCTGGGTGTCATAACTCACCACTGATGAGTTCTGGACTTAATCAGCTGATGCTGCACACTTAAGCCTGTCAGTTGTTCCTTTCTCATGACTTTTGGGTCTGGTGGCCGATATAAGTGAAATCTGACAGAAGGAAAACACGAAATTTTCACAAGCTTGGGTGAAAATGGCTGGATTCCCAGGTAAAGAGAGGAAGAATTACTGGTTCCCCTGGGAGAATGGTCCTGACTGGACCATTACACTGGAAAGTGTAATTTCCTTCCTGCTCCCTTCTGCTGGGCATTAGGAAAATCTTTTTCTCTCTGACATCCAATAGGGTTGAATTCAAACTATAATTTTAGCATAATCCTCTACAGACGGTGTGAGATTGAGTTTCCTAAGAAACCACATTTTGATATTTTCCACATCCATAGGACCAATGACTTTCTCGTCATACAACGTTTTGAGCTTGCTCATTCATGAAATCCACTTTTTTCTTCAGAGAGAGGAATCGTTGAATGTTTTGCATTGGAAGGATCCTTGAGGATCATCTACTTCCAACCCCATGGAACCATAACTTCCCTGTGGATCACAGACCATGAGGCTCTACAGGTAAAGCATTTCCTTGTTCTCTCACGCCACTGACAGCCTAATCCAACACTCATCAGCTTTGTGTTTGAGTACTTGCTGCTGCTACTGCAAAATTAACTTCATGGTGGCCAACCTGAAGTCCTGGTGGCCATTGATTTATTCACATCCTTCATTCAAAGTTGACAACTCACTTGTCCATTTTCTTACGTTTTATAGTTTTCTGCTCAACTTCTCACTGTCCCCCTCAACAGTTTGATAAGCAGCGTTTACTTTCATTGTGGTGTTTAACATTTGGATTTCATCAGAATTAACTTAGATTTTATCACCCTTAATTGCTTCTTTCAGCTCTTTCCACCCTCGAAGTAGATCAGTCTGAGCTGTAGGAGGACCAGCCAGTTTTAAAACCCACTGACTCTGTTTTGTTCTCTTGAAGTCTTTTAAAGAAAATATGCTATAAGTTATATACATCTTTTAAGAACTTTGTGATTGTCACGGTTTAAGCCCAGATGGAAATTAGGGCTCAGGAAGAGTCCTGAGACTCACTCAGCCCCACTTTTCTCCACCCCACCCTGGTGGAATGGGGAGAAAAATTACCTGAAACTTGTAGGTTGAGATAAGAACAATTTAATAACTGAAAAGAAAGTAGAATGCAGTCATAAAGATAAATCATAATAAAAAGGGACACAAATGGTGCACAATAGACTTGTTACATACCTGCTGACCAGTGCCAGACCCCCTTCCCAAACCAAGATCAGCCCCTTCCCAGTAACTCCTCCCAGTTTATCTACTGGACAAGATGTTCTGTGGTGTGGAAAATCCCTTTGGGCCAGTTTGGGTCACCTGTCCGAGCTATGGTCCCTCCCAGTTCCTTTTGCAAACCTCCTCTGATGGAGCACATGACAAGGAAAAATCCTTGATTTTTTAAACACAACTTAGCAAAAATAAAAAACCCCATCTGTGTGTTATCAACACCATTCTCATTCCAGATCCAAAACACAGCAGTGGAACAGCTACTGAGAAGAAATTAACCTTACCCTGGCTGAAACCAGGACAGAGATACAGTGATATATTATGTTTTCAAATGAAAAAAAAATTACAAATTGTTCCATGTAGAGAAGGAAAGAACTAATGATTTTTAGGGGAAAAAAGCGATACCCTAACTCCATGGAATTTTTGAATATTCAGGCCATTAATCTCAAAATTCAAGGAATATTTTGCAACAGGCAGAGCTTCAGGATTTAAAGGTTTTAGATCAGAACTATGTCAAATTCATTCAATGTTTTAAGCTCCTGTGGCTGAGGAATAGTTTAACCCACAAAGGCAGGGCTGACAAAAGAACTCAATTTCCTCAACAAATGGCATAATTTGTTAACACCAGCACAATTTGGTCTTTGTAGCCCATCAGTTGAGTTCGACAGCATGTTCAACTCCTGGGTGACTACAGCCAATTAAGGTGCCTTTTGAACCCCCAAAATTACATTCTGTACTCCTTTTGGAACCAAAACCAGCATATGGTGTCTCTTGAAGCATTCAAGTCCTTAAAATTCCCCCTGGTCTTGCCAAAAAGAAAGTGAGTTATTTATAGGGACTGAGAGGTAACATTTCTCTGCACTCTGAACTCAGAGTAGAGGCACTGTTTAGTGTGAACCTCCTCATCCTGGAGGAGATGTCTACAGTAGGTTTTCTGACACCTTAAAATAATTTTTCTCCATGGAAATGGAGTGTTCTGATCTTCTGCAGCTCTGTGCTAACAAGTAAAGTGCTTGAATGTCCATTTTTTCTGGCTTCTTCCTACAACAGCCTCTTCTTTCATCACGTCTGGGACTTCTAAAGGAAAGGTCCCACTCAGCAATATGGAATAATGAGATGTTTCCAGCATCTGTTTTTATTTCCTCACAGGTAAGGACCTCTGTTTAAGGTAAAACTTCCTTTTAAAATGGGTCTTTTATGCCCCGAGCTTTGCTGCTTGAGCCTTCTGCCGGCGACATCTCTGATCCGAACGCATTAAGATCACTTCTCCCCAGACGCCTGCTGGCTTCTGTTTTATTTAGCGCGCCTGGATGGTTTTCTAGGACTACATCCAAGGTAGTCTCTGACCTTCCTGGTCCTTCAGTCAGCCGGGGTGCTCCCGGAGCCCTCCAGGGAGATGTGGTCAGTCCCTGGTGCCTTCCTGCGGGACGCGTCGGGTGCGCGAATTCCGCCGCGCGCGCTCCTTCTGACAACCCTGTCAGAGGGGTGCAGCAGTGGCACATTTTTCACAGATGCCTGCGTAAGGCCAAGAATAGGTTCTCACATTCATAAAACCGGCACAGCCTGCCCTCAGGGAGGCGAGTAACTCATTTATTTTGCCTTTTCTTATCATTATTTCATCCGATCTCTCCTTTTTTTGTCCCTGAGATGGTGATGCGCATTTCAGCCGTGTCTTCCATTCTGGGAATCTCAAAGTGCTACAGAACGCGAGTGACTCCAGCCTCCGGCCACTTCAGCAAGGGCTGTTATTTTCAAGTTTCTCTTCCTGTATTGATGGGTTTGCTTGGAGAGCAATACTTTTCTTCACATTGAGGCATACTCTACACATTTTTAAGGAGAAATAGATACGGGCTTAAAAAGAACTCAGTCACAGTGGAGGCAGGAGATAACTCAGCCAGTATTAAAAGTTGCAACCCAGCTACTGACATCAGTGGAGCACTACAAACTCTGCCTGAGGTCATTTTAAAACCTCAGAAATTCATGGGACAATTTAAGCTGCATTTTTGCTGGGTGGGCCATTGCCCAAGAACCAGGAAGAATCCTTACTAAAAGTTTCCCTGGCAGGTGGCTACTTTCCAGTAGTCTCAGAGCTTTGTGGAAACTGTAAAAATATTGTTTCTCTACTAGTGTATTTTGTGGATGCCACATGGATTCATACCCTGTGCTAGGTGCTGATTATCACTGAGGAGTTGTAATACACGGCATGACTGGATCTGCCTCCATTTCTGGACACTGAAGGAGAATTCTACCAAAAAGCCCAAGAGAAAATGAGCAATATTATAAATCCTAGAGAGTTTCAGTTGTTCCATGTGCCAGGCTGCACCTTGCTTTTTGGGAATAAGAAGTACTCAAGAATTTGTTTCTAAGTTTCCCAGTCAGTGTCTGCACTAGAAATTTAGGGGGTCAGGTGGAAAATAAAAATTAAAAAGGAGGAAAACTTGAGATAACTCCACACTCAGGCCAGAATTAGGTTGGTTATAGCACGGTGCTGATAATGTCAAGGTTGTAGGTTTGATCCCTATATGGGCCATTCACTTAACAGGTAGGACTCAATGATCCTTGTGGGTCCCCTCCAACTCAGAATATTCCATGATTCTGTGATATTTCCTTACCCTGAAGCTGCATAAAGGCTAATAATGTGTTGATTATTTTGTATGTGAAACGAGTGAACGCGGCGTTGAGAAGCTCTATCAGGAGCCATCTGCATAAACGAGTTCACTCCTGAAGTGACACCTCTAATTTTCTCTTGATGATTTTCACCCGTGGCCCTTCATCATCTTGACTGTAACGGGCATGACACAATCTGAGCCTCACCTGCTGTTTCCATCCCTTCAGATCAAGTTAGGCTTTGTGATGGCAGCGAGAGCGGTGAGGACTGAAATGAGATCACTGCGGTGGCTGAAGGGCTTTTGCTGCTGGAGACCCGGCAAAATCCTTTCCCACTGCCAGGAGAGGAGGTCCCCTCCATGCAAGGCATTTCTCTGCTTGTGCCACCTCCCTGCCTGTAGGTTACTGTGTAATTACATCATGGCTGGAAGTATTCATTAAAAAGCTGGAACCATTAGCAGAGGCAAGGCGGCCTCCTTTGTTTCGTGCAAAATTAGACACCAGCGCGAGCCCCAGTTCTAGCTGCATTCATGTTCGTAAATCAAAGTCAAGTATTTCATTAGAGTGTCTGCAGTGTATGTATATAACTCAGCGGCAGAGAGTCTGCTAAGCCTAATGTGTTGCATTTAATTAACATTTAATTAGAGGGTTTTTGTGGGAGGTGCGTAAGTATTTGCCAGGCGGCTCATAAACATGAATCCACGTCTCGCTGGCTGGACATCAGTGCTCAGTTCTTCTAAATAAAGGCTGCGAGCTGAAATCATCCTCTCCATCCATGCAGATCTAGCCCCAGGATGCATCAGGATTCATATGTGATTTCAAATTTCAGAGTTTGGTTTTCTGTTGGATCTCTCCTGTGGTTTTCTTTTACTGAGCTACATAAAGTTGCATTTGAATGATTATATTTACTCCTCTTTTACTCACTTGTGTGGTGAGTAGTTGGATCATACTGGAATAAATTGCATGTCTTGTTAAAGAAAAAAAAAAAGCTGAATTTCAGGAGGAAAGCTCTTCCCTTTCAGATTTCTGAGTCTGGAAGCTTTTAAGGTGCTGTGGCAGATGCCTCACAATTTAGGTAGCAGTCATTTACATTTGCAAGGAGAGATCTGTGATAATTTTTCCCAGTAAAATCAATATTGACAGGTGTTTGGTGACCTGTGCTAGACCAGATGTCAGAGGATGAGCTCTGATTTTTGACTGATGTATCCATTTCTGTGGTCAAAACAGGAAGCCAACTGATCACACAAGGTCATCTTTGGAGTCATTGGAGTGAACTCCAGTAAATTACATCCAGGCCAGAAACCTTCTCCAAACACTCCCCTACAGGTGAAATCTATCTGACCTGCATGGATACCTTCAACACAAGTGTCTCCATCTGAACAAGTCACCCCAGGTTCTCTTCACTAAGACAAGTTCAGGGCATGATTTGTCTGACAAAATTTAGGAATCTGAGCACGAGCAGATCTGTGACATTACCTCTGATTCTGGTGACTTGACATCCACTATTACAGAAAGCCAGAAATCCTGTGCAGACATCCCTCAAGACATGTAAGAGGGATCCCACCTATACTTTGTCACTGTCAGGTATAGAGGAAGACTGTGAAAATCTGTTGATTTGGGTCAATAGAGGGTGGTGAGAAACTGAAATGGGTTCTCCAGGGAATTTGTGGATGCCCCATCCCTGGAAGTGTTCAAACCCAGGATGGACAGGGCTTGGAGCAACCTGGTCTAGTGGAAGGATTGGAATAAGACAATCTTGAAGGTCTCTTCCAACCCAAAGCATTCTATGGTTCTATCATATAGGTGAAAACCTAAAACTGGTGGGTGTGGATACTCCTCCCTCAACTATCATGAAGTGGCTAAAATTACCCCTGGTGTAGTGGCCTTTGCAGGGACATCCTTCTCTCTGAACACTCTCAGTTCAGGGGACACTTTTCTACCCCAACACCTGCCACCCTCACGGGCTGACTGAACTCAGCTGTGAGCCTAAGCCTGGACTATCTTAGGGCGTTGATACACCCAGCATTGCAGCAGAACAGAAACAGCCCAGAGCTGTGAACTCAAGGGCTCACTGCTGCAGCTGTGGCTGCAGGCTCCTGGAAAATCACAGCCTAACCCACCTCATTTCTCCCACAGCTTCATTTCAGAGCAAGGTTTCAACTCATCCTTGCCCTGCTTGGTTTTTGCCCCATGCTGTTAATCAGCCCCCGCTGTGCTCACCCCGTGGCTGATGGCAGAAGTGACCCATTTGGAGTAGCTGTCCTTTCCAGAGTGCTCCTGTTTTAAGGAGAATCTCACCAATATGACAGATTTTTTCACCCTGGACTAAACACATCTTCTGGCTAAAAATAAAAGAAAAAAAAAAAAAAAGAAAAAGGGAGAAAGAGGGTTGGTTGGTTTCTTCTTTTTCTCCTCCTGACCAGCTGCCCAATGCTTTGCATTCTGAAAAGCTGTTGAGGAGGTCTCAGCTCATTACTTCTCATTTCTGTGGATGCTTCTGTGAGAAATGATCTCTTTGATCCTCTGCAGGTTGGCTGTCTTTTCCTCATGTGCCCTACAGCTGAACTGGTTTTGTTTCATCCCCAGTTCAGAATGCCAGGACAGTACTGGGCCTTTGAGAGAAAGAAAAGCAGGAAAGGAAACAAATCCTATTTTTCAAGTAGAGGGCTCATTTTTTTTTCCTCTAGCACAACAGAATCAATCCATTGTGGTGGAGGTGGTGTTAGATAAAAGAAGAGCAGTTGAGGAGTGAGGTGATGCTGGGTCTGATGTAGGAATATTTTTCTACCTGGGTTAGGGGGCTAATTGAGGGCCAGATCTCAGCTGGCACAATTTGTGTAGCTCCCCTGAAGTTAATGGGAGTCAATGCTGAATTTCACCCCTTATGGACTGAAAAACCACTGATCCTGAGGGGTTTTAAATGATTCTGTTCAGTGAGGTGGAGCCATAGATGTGGCAGGAGTCCATAGAAAGCTACAAGTTGTAATAAGCTCTCCATATCCTTCACCAAGGCTTTTCCCTCCTCACAGGGAGTAAATTCACAAGAATTCTGAGCCTTCCCCTCTGCTTGGAGTTTTTGCAACCCAATCTCACAATTCAGGTCAGGTCCACCCACGCCCACAAGGGTGAAGCTGAGTTACACCAGCAGCAGGTTGGGCTCTCCTTGTTTGCTCCTGGTGGGCTTCTCATGGGAACCAGAAATGGGAGGGGGAGGAGGAGGAGAAGGAAGTAAAAATCACAAAAATAGCAGGAATTTGATTCAGTTTGGAGATCTCTAAGTTGCCGCTGATCAAATCCAAGTGCTTTCCTTGTGTTAAAAAAGATTGCTTCCATCAATCTCCAGAAAGGCTTCAAGATGAATCTCCCTCTTTTTGGTGTCCTCATCCTTTTGGACCTGGGATAAAAACATTTTAAAAGTTACTTTTATACATCTTTCCTCTCCTTTCAGCTTCCTCCTTTGCCACAGTCTGCAGGAGAAGGTCCAAACACAGCTGCTGAGTTAATTTTCAAAGGCCCTGCAGCAGGGTTGTCTTTTTGTTCTCTCCACTTTGTGTCTCCCACTTTATTTTCCAGATCAATAGGAAATAATCTCTGTCTTTATTGCTTCATATTAATACTTGACCTGCACATAAGAAGGAAAACATGACAAGAATGTGAGGGAGGGAAGTATGAAGCCATGAGTGACATTTGAAGAGTGTTCACCTTCCACAGCATCTGCTTTCCCTGGCTTTGGGCATCATCCCATCCACGAGTGTTAAATATTTCAGCTGAGCACTTTTTATGGTGGTCGTGGGATCAAGAAAGGGCAAAAACAGTGTCATTACTTGTTGCATGATCACTTTTTAGAGCTGCAGGTCTCTGCTCTACCAGCATGACTTTTGATCAGGGTTTGTTTTCAGTCTACACCTCATTGGTCACTATATTTCCATATTTCTGACCATTAGCTTATTTTACCCCATCACATGGGGTAAAAATCACAGGATGGAGATCATCATATCAAAATACTTGTCCAGGGGTGGAGCCATCAGTGGATACCAAGAGGGGACAGTGTATGCTCAGCCACACTCATGCCCATGCTCAGATTTGACACCCTCTATCTCTAAATCTAATTTTTAAATCTAAATCTAAATCAAATCTCAGCCAATCCTGCCACTGCTTCTGCCCACAGGACAAATCATTCCCCATGATCCATGCAACGGGGGGAAAACTTACCTGGGATGATTATCTAACAAAATTTTTTATTTTTAACATCAAAATTTTCATGTGACCATTTCTCACACCTATTTTTGCAACAAAACATTGTTTGTCTATCAGCAAAAATCGAAGTGATCCTTGCTTACCAACCTCCACAATCTTTGTCATTTACATTTTGCCTTCAGGCCAGGAGCTGGGCAGCAGGAGCCAGCCCAAGAGTGGGAGGAGAAATCAGGTAAGCAGATATTCAGCCATGTGGGCAGGTAGCTGATGAGCTAGTCCACTTTCTAAAACGAAATAACTTTGTAAATGCTTAAAAGAGGAAAGAAAAATGAAAAAAAAAAAAAAGGAAAAAAGAGGGGAAAAAAAGAAGAAAAAAGGGGGGGAATAAAGGAAAAAATAAAGAGAAAAAATAAAGAAAAGGAGAAAGGAAAAAGAGAACAACATAGAAAATAAATAAATAAATAGAAATAGAAATAGAGAAAGGAAATTCAAAAGGAATAGAAAGAAAAATTGAAAGGGGAAACAGAGAAGAGGAAAATTCAGTTTGGTTATAGGGCACCATTACTTGTTAATCTGCAAGATGAAGTGTCTTTCTGGAGAAGAGATTTCCCATTTTCAGTGATTTCTTCTGCATTTTTTGGTAGCCACTTCTGCCCCATGCAACTGTCCTTGTGTCCTCTGCATCCCCCTGGGTTATTCATGGCCCCACTTTCACTTCAGCCTGGAATTTAAACCTCCTGATCAATTTCTGGCATCAATCCTGGCCCCACAGCTCTTTGGTGATGCTTTGGGGCAGACCAAAGTTGTTTTCCAGCCTCTCAGCTGGTTCAGAGAATCCTATATTTCAATGTGGCTTTCACACTGCCTTTTCAGTTATATTTTCCTTTGAAGTGTGGTCATCCATTCAAAGAAACAGATTTTGCTCCAGTTTTCCTGGACAAGAAAAAGCAGAAATGCCACAGAGCAATTCAGTCACTCCAAGGAATGGAGCTGGGCACAGGGATTATTTTTCCCAATTTGGGCCTGTGATTTACCTGCAAAAGGCTCGACCTCAATTTCTTTGCATCATCCTGAGAAACAGCAAAGTAAAATTTACCCCAGGCTTTTGCTTCACTTCAGCCCCTAATCAATCTCAGCAGCCATTTATTGCTCCGTATTTTACCAAGCAAAAAAAGATTATGCCTTAATTATTTCCTCGCATGCCTCTGAGAGTTGCAGGAATAATGCAAACAGAGGGCCTGTACAAATAATCAGTAAAACGAAAATTAAGACATCAATTTTCTCTTCTGTGATCTTGTAATTTAAACCCCGTGTCCTTTTCCAGCTTCATGATGGTCACACATATTTGTTTCCCTGTGTGATGGGTGAACAAGGCTCCCAGTGGAGGGTGAAGTGGGAAGTGATGTGCAGAGGTGGATGTTTCTCCTGACTCTTGTAGAATCCTGTCTTACAGTAGGTGCCTAATTATTGGAATAGCTGCAGGAAATCTGCTCTTAAAACTGAATTTCAATTTTTTTTTTCCCACGTAACTCACAGATTAAAAGATGTTTTAAATCCCCTACACTGATATTTCTTTACAGGGCAACTGGGAA